>NC_041391.1:77205235-77214222 GCF_002162155.2 Triticum dicoccoides
CTCTGGCTCCCCCTCACTTCCACCGAACGCGGCCGCCGCCGCCGATGAGAACCACCACGGCCACAGCCATCCCCTCGCCTCCCTGAGACGCTTTCCAGCTCCGCCTCGACCCCCTCTACCTCCTCGTCAAGCCTCGCACCTCCGGACGCGCTCCATCGCCGACGTCGTTGTCTTCTTCACCACCGACGCCGGAGATCGACTTCGCCGCCATCACCGTCAATTCGCCGGACGCAGGACGTCCCCGAGCACACCGGCCTGCTCTGCGAGTCCGCCGTGAGCCTCTCTTCCTTTCCCCTCATCTCTCTCTCTCGCGCGTGCCCTGTAGCCGCTGCCCCACGAGCGCCCGAAGCCGCCGTCCGCCATGGCCGGCGAGCTCCATGCCCCCGAGCACCTCCGCCTCGCGTAGATAGCTCGATGTGCTCCTGCTGCCTCGTAGCTACCGCCTGTGCCCTCCGTTCGCTCGAACGCGAGCTGCAGCCCCACGCCCGCGCTATCCCGAACTCCGGCCGCCGCCGCGAGCGTTGCCCCGGCGAGCTCCGGCCTTCCCAGCTCCTCCCCCTGCCACCGTTGGATGCGCACGAGCCCCAGCTCCTCGTAGATGGGCTCGGCCATCGATTTGGTCGCCGGAGCCGCCGTTCCGATCAGCGCCGCCGCGTCTGTGTGCTCGCCGACGTTGAACTCCGGTGGGATGACGTGGCCGCCATTAGCAGCTAACAGCCCGCTTAATTAACCCCCCCCTGACGCTGACGAGTGGGCCCAGGGCTTAGTCAAAGCTGACCAGCCCAGGTTTGACTCGGGGTTAACCCCCTGTCACTGACGTGTGGGTCCCACACGTCAGATTTGACCTGGACAGCTGCGTTGACCCGCTGATGCAATGATGACGTCATGCTGACGTAATTATACATTTTCTGGAATTAAAATAATTCAGAAAATCCAGAAATTGATTTAAACTTCAAAAATTCATATCAATTCAACCGTAGCTCAGATTTCAATATATTATATATGAAAAATTATCAGAAAAATGCAACCTTTCCATCTGTACTAGTTTCATGCATGAAAAACCAACTTATACATGCTGAATATGGGAAAACACATTATGGCATATATAAGAGACCTAATTTAGAAATGCATTTGAACCTTTGGTTCAAATGGACTTCAAACCAATTGAACACTAGTTGCATTAGCTCAACAGCATCACATCTACATGCCATGTTCATGCATCATATTGTTGCATATGATTGTGTTTTGATTGCCGGCACTGTTCCTTCTCGATAGGTCCTGCTCCGGAGACGTTCCAGAGTACCTGTCTGTGAAGCAGTGCCTCCCCTGTTGTTTTACCAGGCAAGCAAACCCCCTTTTTCATTTCGATAAGACCCTACTCTCTCGCTCCTGCTCTCAGTTATTGCATTAGGACAACAACGATTCATCTGCTACTTTGTGCTGCGGTAGTTGAACCCATTCCTCTGCATGACCTGTCATTGCCACAGTAAATAGTTGAAACCCACTAGCATGTGTAGGAGTTGATTGAAGCCACTGATGTGTTCCTACCATGCTATGCCTGCTATTGCTTAGAGTTGTGTCAGGTCTGGTTCATTGGGAATGAATTGGAGTGTTACGATATGTTCTGATGCTGAGAGTTAAGTGTGTGAACACGATTTGGTAAAGGTAGCGGTGAGAGGCCATGTAGGAGTACATGGTGGGTTGTCTCACTGAAACCGTCCTTAAGCACTGAGTTCTATGTATGTTGTCCAATGACTCGATACTACCACACATTGGGCTCCGGGCGCTCCAAGCCCTCTCGACTTACTAATCAACTTGATCTCTGTCCAGGAGTCGCAACTAGTTTCTGGCGTTTGTAGGTAGTGTTAGTAGTCTACCAAGTGGCACCCGGCCAGGTGGGCTTGGGACAGACTAGGCACCAGTGGCACGGTGTACCAAGCGTAGATCCATCCGGCGAGGTGGGCTTGGGAACCCTGCACACATCGTTTGGGGCCGTGAGTGAAACCCCGGCCGGATCTCCTTGCGGATGGAACCCGAATAGGCGATAAACCTGGATTAGAGTCTTGTGTGGTTAGTCAGGTCGTGGCCGACACCCTCGCCAGGCTTCCGCTTGAAGGTTGCCGAGATACATGACGTGTACATGGCGGTAAGTGGCGAGAGTGTGTGTGAAGAGGTACACCCCTGCAGGGTTAACATGATCTATTCGAATAGCCGGGTCCGCGGTTATGGACTTCTTGGATGCTTACATGGTACATAGACAACTTGAAGTGGATACTATAAAATGCTCAAGACAAGTGTGAGTGCTATGGATGGCCTTCTCGTAGGGAGACGGGGATGAGTCCATAGTAGTGTATTGTGTGGTGATTAGTGGACTCGTGTACGTTGTTTCACCTCCAGAGTTTCTGGTAGTCGTAGAACAGGATAGCCACAGAGTCAACGCTGGCTTGCTGCAACTAAACCCCACATTATCTCTTGATATAGATGCATGTATGATAGGATCTGATGTAAGTCTTGCTGAGTACCTTCGTACTCATGTTGCTTTATTTATGTTTTTGCAGCGGAGACTTCGGTCTTACTAGTGTTCTCGTGGACTTCGACTAGTAGCTAGTACCTCAGCTACGATCTTGATCGGATGTTGTAGATAGTCAGGCTCTTCAGCCTTTTTCATTTGTAGATGTCTGTACCCAGACATGTAACGCTTCCGCTTGTTGCTTGTATGCTCTGTATGACGTGTCTTGTGACCCCTGTTTGCAATAAATGCTATGATGGCTCTTCTGAGCCTTTATCCATATAATTGTTGAGTTATGCTGTGATGCCATGTTGTACAGCACATACTTGCATGTTATGCGTACGTGTAATGTGTAGTGCTATGTGTGGGATCTGACTATCTAGTTGTTTATCTTTAGTAGCCTATCTTACCGGGAAATGTCTCCTAGTGTTACCGCTGAGCCATGGTAGCTTGCTACTGCTCTGGAACACTTAGGCTGGCCGGCATGTGTCCTTCTTCGTTCCTGTGTCTGTCCCTTCGGGGAAATGTCACGCTTTGAGTACCGGAGTCCTGTTAGCCCGCTACAGCCCGGTTTACCGGAGTCCTGCTAGCCCAGTGCTACAGCCCGGACCCACTTGCTGATGACCGACATGTTCGAAGCTGGGTCATGGATGCCTGTCCCTGTAAGTCTGTGCCACTTTGGGTTTACGACTAGTCATGTCAGCCCGGGCTCTTTATCATATGGATGCTAGCGACACCATCATATACGTGTGCCAAAATGCGCAAACGGTTCCGGGCAAAGGTAAGACGACACCCGTGGGGATACCGTGCGTGAGGCCACAAAGTGATATGAGGTGTTACATGCTAGATCGATGTGGCATCGAGTCGGGGTCCTGACAGCGTTGGTATCAGAGCTTGACTGCCTGTAGGTTTACCAAGCCAACCTGGTCGTAGTTGAGTCTAGAAATTCTTTAGTTATATAAGGGAATTGATTGTGGGATGGAACGTAAGGCTCTTTTTACTCCTTTACCTCATGGCCTTCTGATCTGAGTCATCCTATCTTTCCGACGGGGTTAAGGAACTAGGCTTCTCTTCCGTCTATCAGGATCACGTGTTACTACTCCGTAGTTCCATAAGACTGGTTGATCAGAGTCATACCCAGTTTTGAGTATTTCCGGTGTAGTCTGTTTAGTATGATCTCAGAACCTTGAGTATGTTACCACCCCATTTTTAGTAGGATGTCTCATTCTGAGCATTTTACTGCCGTTATGCTGCCGAAATTTCCCTAGGAGTTCGAGAGATACTAATTCCTTGTCCTACGTTCTACAATCGATAGTTGATGTTGATTTCGTCCTTGGTTTCGTTTCTCAGGATGTCATTAGCTAAGCGAAGTTCCGTTGCTCGTAGCCAGAACCACGGAGATGGTAGGGATGAGGATCCTCCTGATCAGCCTTCGTTGACAGAGTTCATGCTAGAGATGGAGAGGAACAAGCGTGAGTCCAACCGCTTGTTGGCACGTATCGAGGAGAACACCGCACATCAGTCCAATAAGCCTGTGACCATTCATGACTTCATCCGCTTGCATCCACCTACCTTTCATCATTCCATCGAGCCACTCGATGCAGATGACTGGCTCCGTAGCATCACCCATAAGCTGTGTTCCGCGAACGTAGCTGAAGATGACAAGGTCACTTATGCCACATACCACCTGGAAGGTCCTGCTAGTCTTTGGTGGCAGAACTATGAGACTTTGCTTCCAGCCGGCCAGATTCCTACCTGGAAGGATTTCACTGAGTCTTTTCGTGAGCATCACATTCCTCAGGCCCTCCTTGATCGCAAGAGAGAAGAGTTCTGTAGTTTCACCCAGGATAAAATGGCTGTTGATGCTTATAGCAGAGAGTTCGAGAACCTTGCCCGTTATGCCACAGAAGAAGTGTCCACGGATGCTAAGAAGCAGGCTAGGTTCCGGAGGGGTCTCAACCCCAAGTTGCGTCGTGATCTCCACCTGCATCATTGTGATACATTCCAAGCCCTTGTGAACAAGGCCATTAATGCAGAGACAGCTCAACTCACTTACGAGGAGTCTCGTAAGCACACTCGTGCTTTGGGATCTTCCTCCGGTTCTAATTCTCAGAAGCGCCGGATTTGGGTTCCAAACTCTGCTCTTCCGCCCAAATATGTACCGAGACCATCTTATGGGGCACCGCATCAAGTTCAGCAGTATGCTCCACCCAGGCCTATTGGTGGACCGCCTTCTCTTACAGGTCCACATCCTACCTCCAAGATTTGTTACAAGTGCGGAGAGCCAGGCCACGTTGCCCGTATTTGCACTCAGACCAGAGTTGCTCCACCCCAGCCCGAGAAGTTTATTGTCCATGGTAAGCCATCACGCAAGATGGTCAGTGCCAAGTCAGCTCCCACTGAACATGGACGTGTGCATCATGTCTCAGCTAAAGCCGCTCATGGTGATCCAGATGTCGTTCTTAGCACACTCCTCGTTAATTGTCATCCAGCACCAGTTCTATTCGATACTGGAGCGTCTCATTCCTTCATTTCTGAAAGCTATGCCCGCTTGCACGACATGTCATTTTGTGATATGCCCTCTCCACTACTTATTCAAACTCCTGGATCCAAATGGCAAACTTCTAGGATAAGTTATGGCAATGAAATCCTTGTGGACAGACTTGCATTCCTTGCCTCCTTGATATCTCTCAAGTCTTCGGATATTAACATCATCTTGGGTATGGACTGGATGACAGCTCATCATGCCAAGATTGATTGTTTCACCAGGTCCGTTCAGCTCACACATCCATCTGGCAAGATAGCCATTGTCTCCACTAGAGTTGCAAAGCGTCAGCTCTATTCTCTTAATGCCAGCCCTCTTCCAGACCTTGAAGATATCCCGGTAGTCCGTGACTTTCCGGATGTCTTTCCAGAGGAACTGCCAGGTGTTCCGCCTGACAGAGATGTAGAGTTCGTCATAGATCTTATCCCAGGAACAGCTCCAATCTCCCGGAGACCCTACAAGATGGCACCCTTAGAATTAGCCGAGCTTAAGAAACAACTCGATGAGTCCTTGCAAAAGGGTTTCATCCATCCTAGTTCTTCTCCTTGGGCTTGCCCCGTCCTTTTCGTCAAGAAGAAAGACGGTACGGACCGGATGGTTGTAGATTATCGTCCCGTTAATTTGGTCACAATAAAGAACAAGTATCCGCTTCCCAGGATCAACGACCTGTATGATCAGCTCGCTGGATCCTCAGTCTTTTCCAAGATGGATTTAAGGTTAGGCTACCATCAAATCAAGATCAGGAATGGGGACATTCCCAAGACAGCTTTTGTCACTCGTTATGGTCAGTACGAGTACACCGTCATGTCCTTCGGCCTAACCAACGCCCCAACCACATTCTCCCGCTTGATGCACTCGATCTTCATGGAGTACTTAGATAAGTTCGTCGTGGTTTACCTCGATGATATTCTTATCTACTCGAAGAACGAGGAAGAGCATGTCGAACATCTTAGACTTGTGTTAGAAAAACTCAGAGAACACCGCCTTTATGCCAAGTTCTCCAAGTGTGAATTTTGGTTGCCAGAAGTGACCTACCTAGGCCACGTAATCTCTGGTAAGGGCATTGCTGTCAATCCTGAGAGAGTTCAAGCCGTTCTCGATTGGACTCCACCTGAAACAGTCAAACAAGTTAGGAGTTTCCTTGGTCTAGCCAGCTATTGTCGCCGCTTTGTTGAAAACTTCTCCAAAGTAGCCAAACCCCTCACGGAACTTCTCAAGAAAGATAAAAAGTTCGAGTGGTCCCCACAGTGTGAGTACAGTTTTCAGGAACTGAAAAGACGCCTGACTTCTGCTCCCATACTTGTGCCACCGGATTTCACTAAAGACTTTATTATCTACTGCGACGCCTCACGACAGGGACTAGGTTGCATTCTTATGCAGGACCGTCATGTGATTGCCTATGCATCTCGACAGTTGCATCCACATGAGGAGAATTATCCTACACATGATCTAGAGCTTGCAGCCGTAGTCTATGCACTCAAGACCTGGCGACATTACCTACTTGGTAAACGTTGCGAGATCTACACTGATCACCAGAGTCTCAAGTATATCTTCACCCAACCAGATCTGAACCTTAGGCAAAGACGTTGGTTGGAGTTAATCACAGATTATGATCTAGGAATTACCTACACCCCAGGCAAAGCCAATGTCATGGCTGATGCTCTAAGCCGTAAATCCTATTGCAACAATCTCATGTTGCAGCAAGGCCAACCACTTCTCCATGAGGAATTCTGTAAGCTTAACCTTCACATAGCTCCTCACGGATTCCTTTCTACCCTGGTGGCGAAACCTGATCTGGAAGATCGGATTATCGCTGCTCAAAAGCAAGACACAGGAATTTCCCGGATCAAGAGAAACATTAAGAAGGGAGTTGGTGGATGTTTCTCTATGGATGATCGTGGTGTTGTTTTCTTTGAGAATCGCTTGGTGGTTCGCAAGAATCAACATCTACGACAATTAATTCTTAAGGAGGCGCATGAATCTCCTCTCACGATTCATCCCGGTAGCACTAAGATGTATCAGGACCTACGCCAAAGGTTCTGGTGGACTAGGATGAAGAGAGAAATCGCTGAGTTCATTGCTAAATGTGACGTATGTCGTCGCGTTAAGGCAGAGCATCAAAGACCTGCTGGCACCCTTCAGCCTTTGGCTATTCCTGAATGGAAATGGGATAAAGTTGGTATGGACTTCATCACCGGCTTTCCCAGGACCAAGAGAGGGAATAACGCTATCTTCGTGGTCATTGATCGTCTCTCCAAAGTGGCTCACTTCCTTCCTGTTCGAGAGAGTATCACTGCTAGTCAGCTTGCTGACTTATATATTTCTCGAATAGTGTCACTTCATGGTGTTCCACTAGAGATCAATTCAGACCGTGGCAGTCTTTTCACTTCTCATTTTTGGGAGAGCTTCCAAACTGCCATGGGAACCCACCTTTCCTTCAGTACCGCTTTCCACCCTCAGTCGAGTGGTCAGGTGGAACGGGTCAATCAAATTCTCGAAGACATGCTCAGAGCTTGCGTTATCTCATTCGGTATGGATTGGGAGAAATGTCTTCCTTTCGCCGAGTTTGCTTATAACAATAGCTACCAATCCAGCCTCAAGAAAGCTCCTTTTGAGGTTCTCTATGGACGAAGATGTCGAACACCTTTGAACTGGTCAGAAACCGGTGAAAGACAATTCTTTGGACCGGATATGATCCAGGAGGCAGAAGAGCAAGTTCGCATCATTCGTGAGAATTTGAAAACAGCCCAGTCTCGTCAGAAAAGTCAGTACGATCGTCATCATAAGGATATGACTTATGAAATTGGCGACCAAGCGTACCTTCGGGTTACTCCTTTGAAGGGTACCCATCGTTTCGGTATCAAGGGCAAGTTGGCTCCTCGTTACATTGGTCCTTTTCGCATTCTCGCTAAACGAGGAGAGGTTGCCTACCAATTGGAACTACCCCCACATATTTCTCGAGTTCATGATGTCTTCCACGTCTCTCAACTCAGGCGTTGCTTCTCGGATCCCATCCGCGGAGTGGACCACGAAACGCTTGATCTCCAAGATAACCTCACATACCGAGAGTACCCGGTTCGCATTCTTGATCAAGCAGAGCGTGTTACTCGACGTCAGAACATCAAGTTTCTCAAAGTTCAGTGGTCTCATCATTCCGAGAGAGAGGCTACTTGGGAGCGAGAAGATCGTCTTCGACTGGAGTACCCCGCTTTCTTCCCGTCGACCCCTGAATCTCGGGATGAGATTCTGTCAAGTGGGGGCGAGTTGTCACATCCCTAGTCTGGTATGACCTAGGCTAGCTAGCTAATTGTGCATCATATTTAAAATTCATTTAAATTTGAAATGAGGATTGGTGGAACCCTCAGAATCACTTTTGAAAATGACCCAAATAAAAATTTCTCCAAAAGGGTCCAAGAAAATGCTCATGATGCCCTCTAAAAATATTGGACAGAGATAAAAATCAAAACAATATTTTTAGGAGCTCATGGACATTTTATTTTGGCTATTTGGATTAATTCGATAAATATTTGTATTGGAAATATATTTCTATATATATGAAATATGGCCCAAAAATTATGCCATTTATAACAGAGCTCTGGTATAATAATATCCAGCTCCTGCAAAAATTGGCATAATCAAATTAAATGATTTAATATATTTATTAAATCAAACAAATGTCAGAAAAAAATAGAAAAACAGAAATAAAAGAGGGGAGAGAGACTTACCTAGCCCATCTCCAGCTGGCGGCCCAGCCCACCCCCGCTGCCTTCTGTCGTCCCCCTCCTCGGACAGAAGGACGAGGGCGCGTGCCCGACGCTCGCCGGCACGCGCGCGCGCCACCTCCCCCCCCCTGCTAGCCACCTCCTGCTTCCCCGGACCCCTCCCCATGCCACGGAGACGGCCACGCACCCCAGGCCCTCTCATTCCTCCTCC
>NC_041391.1:77214814-77228843 GCF_002162155.2 Triticum dicoccoides
CTCTGGCTCCCCCTCACTTCCACCGAACGCGGCCGCCGCCGCCGATGAGAACCACCACGGCCACAGCCATCCCCTCGCCTCCCTGAGACGCTTTCCAGCTCCGCCTCGACCCCCTCTACCTCCTCGTCAAGCCTCGCACCTCCGGACGCGCTCCATCGCCGACGTCGTTGTCTTCTTCACCACCGACGCCGGAGATCGACTTCGCCGCCATCACCGTCAATTCGCCGGACGCAGGACGTCCCCGAGCACACCGGCCTGCTCTGCGAGTCCGCCGTGAGCCTCTCTTCCTTTCCCCTCATCTCTCTCTCTCGCGCGTGCCCTGTAGCCGCTGCCCCACGAGCGCCCGAAGCCGCCGTCCGCCATGGCCGGCGAGCTCCATGCCCCCGAGCACCTCCGCCTCGCGTAGATAGCTCGATGTGCTCCTGCTGCCTCGTAGCTACCGCCTGTGCCCTCCGTTCGCTCGAACGCGAACTGCAGCCCCACGCCCGCGCTATCCCGAACTCCGGCCGCCGCCGCGAGCGTTGCCCCGGCGAGCTCCGGCCTTCCCAGCTCCTCCCCCTGCCACCGTTGGATGCGCACGAGCCCCAGCTCCTCGTAGATGGGCTCGGCCATCGATTTGGTCGCCGGAGCCGCCGTTCCGATCAGCGCCGCCGCGTCTGTGTGCTCGCCGGTGTTGAACTCCGGTGGGATGACGTGGCCGCCATTAGCAGCTAACAGCCCGCTTAATTAACCCCCCCCCCCCTGACGCTGACGAGTGGGCCCAGGGCTTAGTCAAAGCTGACCAGCCCAGGTTTGACTCGGGGTTAACCCCCTGTCACTGACGTGTGGGTCCCACACGTCAGATTTGACCTGGACAGCCGCGTTGACCCGCTAATGCAATGATGACGTCATGCTGACGTAATTATACATTTTCTGGAATTAAAATAATTCAGAAAATCCAGAAATTGATTTAAACTTCAAAAATTCATATCAATTCAACCGTAGCTCAGATTTAAATATATTATATATGAAAAATTATCAGAAAAATGCAACCTTTCCATCTGTACTAGTTTCATGCATGAAAAACCAACTTATACATGCTGAATATGGGAAAACACATTATGGCATATATAAGAGACCTAATTTAGAAATGCATTTGAACCTTTGGTTCAAATGGACTTCAAACCAATTGAACACTAGTTGCATTAGCTCAACAGCATCACATCTACATGCCATGTTCATGCATCATATTGTTGCATATGATTGTGTTTTGATTGCCGGCACTGTTCCTTCTCGATAGGTCCTGCTCCGGAGACGTTCCAGAGTACCTGTCTGTGAAGCAGTGCCTCCCCTGTTGTTTTACCAGGCAAGCAAACCCCCTTGTTCATTTCGATAAGACCCTACTCTCTCGCTCCTGCTCTCAGTTATTGCATTAGGACAACAACGATTCATCTGCTACTTTGTGCTGCGGTAGTTGAACCCATTCCTCTGCATGACCTGTCATTGCCACAGTAAATAGTTGAAACCCACTAGCATGTGTAGGAGTTGATTGAAGCCACTGATGTGTTCCTACCATGCTATGCCTGCTATTGCTTAGAGTTGTGTCAGGTCTGGTTCATTGGGAATGAATTGGAGTGTTACGATATGTTCTGATGCTGAGAGTTAAGTGTGTGAACACGATTTGGTAAAGGTAGCGGTGAGAGGCCATGTAGGAGTACATGGTGGGTTGTCTCACTGAAACCGTCCTTAAGCACTGAGTTCTATGTATGTTGTCCAATGACTCGATACTACCACACATTGGGCTCCGGGCGCTCCAAGCCCTCTCGACTTACTAATCAACTTGATCTCTGTCCAGGAGTCGCAACTAGTTTCTGGCGTTTGTAGGTAGTGTTAGTAGTCTACCAAGTGGCACCCGGCCAGGTGGGCTTGGGACAGACTAGGCACCAGTGGCACGGTGTACCAAGCATAGATCCATCCGGCGAGGTGGGCTTGGGAACCCTGCACACATCGTTTGGGGCCGTGAGTGAAACCCCGGCCGGATCTCCTTGCGGATGGAACCCGAATAGGCGATAAACCTGGATTAGAGTCTTGTGTGGTTAGTCAGGTCGTGGCCGACACCCTCGCCAGGCTTCCGCTTGAAGGTTGCCGAGATACATGACGTGTACATGGCGGTAAGTGGCGAGAGCGTGTGTGAAGAGGTACACCCCTGCAGGGTTAACATGATCTATTCGAATAGCCGGGTCCGCGGTTATGGACTTCTTGGATGCTTACATGGTACATAGACAACTTGAAGTGGATACTATAAAATGCTCAAGACAAGTGTGAGTGCTATGGATGGCCTTCTCGTAGGGAGACGGGGATGAGTCCATAGTAGTGTATTGTGTGGTGATTAGTGGACTCGTGTACGTTGTTTCACCTCTAGAGTTTCTGGTAGTCGTAGAACAGGATAGCCACAGAGTCAACGCTGGCTTGCTGCAACTAAACCCCACATTATCTCTTGATACAGATGCATGTATGATAGGATCTGATGTAAGTCTTGCTGAGTACCTTCGTACTCATGTTGCTTTATTTATGTTTTTGCAGCGGAGACTTCGGTCTTACTAGTGTTCTCGTGGACTTCGACTAGTAGCTAGTACCTCAGCTACGATCTTGATCGGATGTTGTAGATAGTCAGGCTCTTCAGCCTTTTTCATTTGTAGATGTCTGTACCCAGACATGTAACGCTTCCGCTTGTTTCTTGTATGCTCTGTATGACGGGTCTTGTGACCCCTGTTTGCAATAAATGCTATGATGGCTCTTCTGAGCCTTTATCCATATAATTGTTGAGTTATGCTGTGATGCCATGTTGTACAGCACATACTTGCATGTTATGCGTACGTGTAATGTGCAGTGCTATGTGTGGGATCTGACTATCTAGTTGTTTATCTTTAGTAGCCTCTCTTACCGGGAAATGTCTCCTAGTGTTACCGCTGAGCCATGGTAGCTTGCTACTGCTCTGGAACACTTAGGCTGGCCGGCATGTGTCCTTCTTCGTTCCTGTGTCTGTCCCTTCGGGGAAATGTCACGCTTTGAGTACCGGAGTCCTGTTAGCCCGCTACAGCCCGGTTTACCGGAGTCCTGCTAGCCCAGTGCTACAGCCCGGACCCACTTGCTGATGACCGACACGTTCGAAGCTGGGTCATGGATGCCTGTCCCTGTAAGTCTGTGCCACTTTGGGTTTACGACTAGTCATGTCAGCCCGGGCTCTTTATCATATGGATGCTAGCGACACCATCATATACGTGTGCCAAAATGCGCAAACGGTTCCGGGCAAAGGTAAGACGACACCCGTGGGGATACCGTGCGTGAGGCCACAAAGTGATATGAGGTGTTACATGCTAGATCGATGTGGCATCGAGTCGGGGTCCTGACACAAGGCACGTATTGTATTGTTGCCATCGAGGATAAAAAGATGGGGTTTATACCACATTGCTTGAGTTTATCCCTCTACATCATGTCATCTTGCTTAATGCGTTACTCTGTTCTTTGTGAACTTAATACTCTAGATGCAGGCAGGACTCGGTTGATTTGTGGAGTAATAGTAGTAGATGCAGGCAGGAGTCGGTCTACTTGTTGCGGATGTGATGCCTATATATATGATCATGCCTAGATAATCTCCTAATTATTCTCTTTTCTATCAATTGCTCGACAGTAATTTGTTCACCCACCGTAATACTTATGCTATCTCGAGAGAAGCCTCTAGTGAAACCTATGGCCCCCGGGTCTATCTCTTATCATATTTGCTTCCAGTCTACTTTTATTTGCATCTTTACTTTTTGCTTCTATATTATAAAATACCAAAAATATATTTATCTTATCATACTATCTTTATCAGATCTCACTTTCGCAAGTGGCCATGAAGGGATTGACAACCCCTTTATTGCGTTGGTTGTGAGTTCTTGGTTTTTTTGTGTAGGTGTGTGGGACTTTTGAGGAGCCTCCTACTGGATTGATACCTTGGTTCTCAAAAACCGAGGGAAATACTTACGCTACTCTGCTGCATCACCCTTTCCTCTTCAAGGAAAACCAACACAAGCTCAAGACATAGCAAGAAGGATTTCTGGCGCCGTTGTCGGGGAGGTCTTTGCTCAAGTCAAGACATACCATGTACTCATCACAAACTCATCTCCCTCGCATTTACTTTATTTGCCATTTGCCTCTCGTTTTCCTCTCCCCCACTTCACCTTTGCCGTTTTATTCGCCCTCTCTTTCTCAATCTCCTCCTCTCTTTTCACTTGCCTTTTTCTGTTTGCTTATGTGTTGGATTACTTGTTGCCATGGCGCAAGATAATACCAAATTTTGTGATTTCTCGAATACCAATAATAATGATATCCTTAGTAATCCAATTGCTCCTCTTAATGATATTGAGTCTTGTGAAATCAATGCTGCTTTGCTGAATCTTGTTATGAAAGATCAATTCGCCGGCCTTCCTAGTGAAGATGCCGCTACTCATCTAAACAATTTTGTTGATTTGTGTGATATGCAAAAGAAGAAAGATACGGATAACAATATTGTCAAATTGAAGTTATTTCCGTTTTCACTTAGAGATCATGCTAAAGTTTGGTTTTCATCTTTGCCTAAAAATAGTATTGATTCTTGGAACAAGTGCAAAGATGCTTTTATCTCTAAGTATTTTCCTCCTGCTAAGATTATCACTCTTAGGAACGATATTTTGAATTTTAAACAACTTGATCATGAGGATGTTGCCAAATATTGGGAAAGAATGAAATTGATGATTCGCAATTGCCCTACTAATGGTTTGAATTTATGGATGATCATACCAAATTTTTATGCCGGTTTGAACTTTGCTTCTAGAAATCTCTTAGATTCGGCCGCGGGAGGCGCTTTTATGGAAATCACGTTAGGAGATGCTATAAAACTTCTTGATAACATTATGGCAGATTATTCTCAATGGCACACCGAAAGATCTTCTAGTAAAAAAGTGCATGCTATAGAAAAAATCAATGTTTTGAGTGGAAAGATGGATGAACTTATGAAGTTGTTTGCTACTAAAAATACTCCTCTTGATCCCAATGATATGCCTTTGTCTACTTTGATTGAGAATAATAATGAATCTATGGATGTGAATTTTGTTGGTAGGAATAGTTTTGGAAACAATGCTTATAGAGGAAACTTTAATGCTAGACCATTCCCTAGTAATTCCTCTAATAATTATGGAAATTCCAACAATAATTCTTATGGTAATTTTAATAAGATGCCCTATGATTTTGAGAATAGTGTGAAAGAATTTATGATCTCTCAAAAGAATTTTAATGCTTTGCTTGAAGAAAAATTGCTCAAAGTTGATGATTTGGCTAGGAACATTGATAGACTTTCGCTTGATATTGATTATATTAAAATTAGATCTTCTTCTCCTAAGCATGATATCAATGAGTCCATTGATGAGTGTAAGGAAAGAACCGCTAGATTGCATGCTAAAAAAGATAGCTTTATAAAAGCGTGTTCTTCTAGTTTACATGAAAATAATGATGAAGATCTTAAAGTTATTGATGCGTCTCCTATTAGATCTATGTTTTGCAATATGAATCTTGATAATTATGGGACTGATGATGAGTCAACTTTACCTAGAAGGCATCCCAAGAATTCGGAGTTTTTAGATTTTATGCTAAATTTGGTAAAAGTGGGATTGGAGAGGTCATGACTTTAAATAGTATTGAACCCACTATCTCGGATTTCAAGGAATTTGATTATGATAATTGTTCTTTAGAAGGTTGTATTTCCTTGTTGCAATCCGTTGTTAATTCTCCTCATGCTTATAGTCAAAATAAATCTTTTACCAAACATATTGTTGATGCCTTGTTGCAATCTTATGATGAAAAACTTAATTTGGAAGTTTCTATACCTAGAAAACTTAATGATGAGTGGGAACCTACTATATAGATTAGAATTAAAGATCATGATTGTTTTGCTTTGTGTGATTTGGGTGCTAGTGTTTCCACGATTCCGAAAACTTTATGTGATATTCTAGGTTTCCATGATCTCGATGATTGCTCTTTAAATTTGCACCTTGCAGATTCCGCCATTAAAAAGGCAATGGGAAGGATCAATCATGTTCTCATTGTTGCAAATAGAAATTTGGTGCCCATAGATTTTATCATTCTTGATATAGATTGCAATCTTTCTTGCCCTATTATTCTTGGTAGACCTTTGCTTAGAACGATTGGTGCAATTATTGATATGAAGGAAGGGAATATTAGATTCCAATTTCCAATAAAGAAAGACATGGAACACTTTCCAAGAAATAAATTCAAATTACCTTATGAATCTATCATGCGAGCTACTTATGAATCAAGTGCCAAAGATGGCACTTCTTAGATCTACCTTCGTTTTTATGCCTAGCTAGGGGCGTTAAACGATAGCGCTAGTTGGGAGGCAACCCAAATTTCTTTGTGTTTTTATTTTTGTTCATGTTTAGCAATAAATCTTGCATCTAGCTTCTGTTTAGATGTGTTTTTTATCTTTTAATTAGTGTTTGTGCCAAGTAGAACCTATAGGATAAACTATGATGATAGTTGATTTGATTCTGCTGAAAAACAGAAACTTTGTGCTCACGAGAAAAAATTCAATAAATCACGTAAACATCATTTTGCATTGATTCGTTTTTCTTCTGATCAATAAACAAATTTTCCAGTACGACCTATTTTTGTAGGTTTTTTTAGAGTTCCAGAAGTTTGCGTTAGTTACAGATTGCTACAGACTGTTTTGTTTTTGACAGATTCTGTTTTTCGTGTGTTGTTTGCTTATTTTGATGCATCTATGGCTAGCAAAATAGTTTATAAACCATAGATAAGTTGGAATACAGTAGGTTTAACACCAAAATAAATAAAGAATGAGTTCATTATAGTACCTTATGTGGTGGTTTTGTTTTCTTTCACTAACGGAGCTTATAAGATTTCCTCTTGAGTTTTGTGTTGTGAAGTTTTCAAGTTTTGGGTAAAGCTTTTATGGACTATGGAATAAGGAGTGGAAAGAGCCTAAGCTTGGGGATGCCCAAGGCAACCCAAGATATTCAAGGATAGCCAAAAGCCTAATCTTGGGGATGCCCCGGGAAGGCATCCCCTCTTTCGTCTTCGTTCATTGGTAACTTTACTTGGAGCAATATTTTTATTTGCCACATGATATGTGTTTTGCTTGGAGCATCGTGTATTATATTAGTCTTTGCTTTTTAGTTTACCACAATCATTCTTTCTGTACACACCTTTTGTGAGAAGCCTATTTTATTAGAATTTGCTAGAATACTCTATGTGCTTCACTTATATCTTTTTGAGCTTGATAGTTTTTGCTCTAGTGCTTCACTTATATCTTTTAGAGCACGGCGGTGGCTTGATTTTATAGAACTTGTTAGTCTCTCATGCTTCACTAATATCTTTTTGAGGGTCTTTTAGAACAGCATGGTATTTGCTATGGTTATAATTTGGTCCTAGAATGATGAGCATCCAAGTTGGGTATAATAAAAACTATCATAGGAAGTGAATTGGATGCTATGATCAATTTGATGCTTGATAATTGTTTTGAGATATGGAGGTAGTGATATTAAAGTCATGCTAGTTGGGTGATTATGAATTTAAAGAATGCTTGTGTTGAAGTTAGCAAGTCCCATATCATGCACATATGGTTAAAGTTGTGTAACAAATTTGAAACATGAAGTGTACCTGGCTTGTGCATCCTTATGAGTGGCGGTCGAGGACGAGCGATGGTCTTTTCCTACCAATCTACCCCCTAGGAGCATGCGCGTAGTACTTGATTTTTGATGACTTCTAAATTTTTGTAATAAGTGTATGAATTCTTTTGACTAATGTCGAGTCCATGGATTATACACACTTTTACCTTTCCACCATTGCTAGCCTCTTCGGTACCGTGCATTGCCCTTTCTCACCTTGAGAGTTGGTGCGAACTTCGCCGGTGCATCCAAAGCCCGTGATACGATACGCTCTATCACACATAAACCTCCTTATATCTTCCTCAAAACAGCCACCATACCTACCTATTATGGCATTTCCATAGCCATTCCGAGATATATTGCCATGCAACTTTCCACCGTTCCGTTTATCATCATCATCACATACATTACTTTTGTCATATTGCCATTGCATGATCATGTAGTTGACATCATATTTGTGGCAAAGCCACCATGCATTAATTTTCATACATGTCACTCTTGATTCATTTCACCATCCCGGTACACCGCCGGAGGCATTCATAGAGAGTCATATCTAATTCTACTTTCGAGTTGTAATTCATATGTTGTAATCAATAGAAGTGTGATGATCATCCTTATTAGAGAATTTCCCAAAAAGAAAAAGAAAGAAAAGAAAGAAAGAAAGAAAAAGGAAGAAAGTACAAAAAAAGAAAGGCCCAAAAAAATAAGGAAAGAAAAAGGAAAAAAAAGAACAAAAAAAGAAAATAAATAAAAAGGGCAATGTTACTATCTCTTTTTCCATACTTGTGCTTCAAAGTAGCACCTTGTTCTTCATGTAGTGAGTCTCATATTTTGTGCTTCAAAGTAGCACCATGTTTTTCATATAGTGAGTCTCATAAGTTGTCTTTTTCATACTAGTGGGAACTTTTCATTATAGAACTTGGCTTGTATATTCCTACGATGGACTTCCTCAAATGCCCTAGGTCTTCGTGAGCAAGCAAGTTGGATGCACACCCACTACTTTTCTTTTGTTGAGCATTTATTTATAGCTCTAGTGCATCCGTTGCATGGCAATCCCTACTCCTCATGTTGACATCAATTGATGGGCATCTCCATAGCCCGTTGATTATCCTCGTCAATGTGAGACTTTCTCCTTTTTTGTCTTCTCCACACAATCCCCATCATCATATTCTATTCCACCCATAGTGCTATATCCATGGCTCACGCTCATGTATTGTGTGAAGGTTGAATTTTTTTGAGATTATTTAAGTATGAAACAATTGCTTGGCTTGTCATCGGGGGTATAGAAGTTGGGAACATCTTTGTGTGACAAAAATGAAGCATAGCCTAACTATATGATTTTGTAGGGATGAACTATCTTTTGCCATGTTATTTTGAGAAGACATGATTGCTTTGATTAGTATGCTTGAAGTGTTACTATTTCTTTTATCAATATGAACTTTTATTTTGAATCATTTGGATCTGAACATTCAAGCCACAATAAAGAAAATTACATTGAGAATTATGCTAGGTAGCATTCCACATCAAATTGTTTTTTTCCATTTACCTACTCGAGGATGAGCAGGAATTAGGCTTGGGGATGCTTGATACGTCACCAACGTATCTATAATTTTTGATTATTCCATGCTATTATATTACCCCTTTTGGATGTTTATGGGATTTATTTTACACATTTATATCATTTCTGGGACTAACCTACTAATCGGAGGCCTAGCCCATATTGCTGTTTTTTTCCTATTTCAGTATTTTGAAGAAAAGGAGAGTCCAAATGGAATGAAACCTTCGGGGGCGTGATTTTTGGAACGAACGTGATCCAGAGGACTTGGAGTGCAAGTCAAGAAGCAGCCGAGGCGGTCATGAGATAGGAGGGCGCCCCCCCCCCCTATAGGGCGCGCCCCCTATCTCATGGGCCCCTCGGGCGTCCACCGACGTACTTCTTCCTCCTATATAAGCCTACGTACCCCGAAAACATCCACAGAGCATCCGAAACACAATTTCCACCGCCGTAACCTTCTGTATCCGCGAGACCTCATCTTGGAGCCTTCGCCGGCTCTCTGCCGGAGGGGGAATCGACCATGGAGGGCTTCTACATCAACACCATAGCCCTTCCAATGAGTTGTGAGTAGTTTACCATAGAGCTTCGGGTCCATAGTTATTAGCTAGATGGCTTCTTGTATCTTTTTGGATCTCAATACAATGTTCTCCCCCTCTCTTGTGGAGATCTATTCGATGTAATCTCTTTTTGCGGTGTGCTTGTCGAGATCCAATGAATTGTGAGTTTATGATCAAGTTTATCTATGAATAATATTTGAATCTTCTCTGAATTTTTTATGTATGATTGAGTTATCTTTGCAAGTCTCTTTGAATTATCAGTTTGGTTTGGCCTACTAGATTGATCTTTATTGCCATGGGGAAGTGCTTAGCTTTGGGTTCAATCTTGCGGTGTCCTTACCCAGTGACAGAAAGGGTTGCAAGGCACGTATTGTATTGTTGCCATCGAGGATAAAAAGATCGGGTTTATATCATATTGCATGAGTTAATCCCTCTACATCATGTCATCTTGCTTAATGCGTTACTCTGTTCTTTATGAACTTAATACTCAGATGTAGGCAGGAGTCGGTCGATGTGTGGAGTAATAGTAGTAGATGCAGGCAGGAGTCGGTCTACTTGTTGCGGACGTGATGCCTATATACATGATCATGCCTAGATAATTTCATAATTATTCGCTTTTCTATCAATTGATCGACAGTAATTTGTTCACCCACCGTAATACTTATGCTATCTCGAGAGAAGCCTCTAGTGAAACCTATGGCCCCCGGGTCTATCTCTTATCATATTTGCTTCCAATCTACTTTTATTTGCATCTTTAATTTTTGCATCCATATTATAAAATACCAAAAATATATTTATCTTATCATACTATCTCCATCAGATCTCACTTTCGCAAGTGGCCGCGAAGGGATTGACAACCCCTTTATTGTGTTGGTTGCGAGTTCTTGGTTTGTTTGTGTAGGTACGTGGGACTTTTGAGGAGCCTCCTACTGGATTGATACATTGGTTCTCAAAAACTGAGGGAAATACTTACGCTACTCTGCTGCATCACCCTTTCCTCTTCAAGGAAAACTAACGCAAGCTCAAAACATATCAAGGCCTCACCGCCCCATCGTACTGCCTTCGCTGGCCTAGCCATCCCTCTACTCACCCACAGTCCCGCACCTATTGTTATTCTCCGGCGACGGCAGACAAACCAGTAAACCCTTGTACAGTCGTACTCCCCTCCGCGTGGGAAACAACTACCGAGTCTTCCCTGCCTCCGTGTTGTTCCCTTCCTAGGCATCGCCGTCGTCCACCGCCCTGATGCTCTCGGCGCGGCCTAGTCAACGTGGTCAATGACCGACATGCATCTGTAGTCGACTGTATGTGGAGAGGCCGACAGCTGGGTTCACGGCCGCACGCAAGGAAATGACTCCTTATTACGCGCAAAATAATGATTCCTCCACCTGACATCTGGGACCCACCGAAAGGTCCTCTGTATTTCGCGAAAAAAATGTTACCGCCGCTGGCAGATCGGACCCACCAGCTATATCTTCGCACGCAAGGAAGTGCCTCCTTATTACGCACAAAAAAATGAATACTCCCCCTGCTAACTGGGACCCAGTATAGTGGGCCTACTAAGTTGACGGGGACGAAGGGCTTTGTCAACTTAGTCAATATGCACGATTCTAGCTCGACTGACCGTATTATGTCCATCCAACGACCGTAGTGCTTCTTCAACCTCTGGTCTTTTTGCTCCAGCCGCCCAAACTAGCGCCGGTCGTGCCGCCTGCTCCTGCCTTCTGTGGACGGCTGTGCTGCCGCAGAGGCCTCATCACCCCCATACTACTCCCACCGCTGGCCAGGCCATCCCTCCATTCCACTCACCCACACCCCCTGTCGGGGATATACCCCGCGGTGTAACCCGGCCAGAAGTATAACCCGGCCGGACTGGACGACTCACTAAGTGACCCGCCTGAGCCTGGAGTCTCATGGGTGAACCGGCGAGTGGGTCAGAGGAACGACAAGGCCCGGTGGTCCAGAAGGCGGTTTGTGGAAGGCCGGATGATGTTATGGTGGGCCGGTTTATGAGGAAAGCACAAGGAATATTTTCCTACAAAGGAAGCAAGACAAGGACTCCACTTGTAATAGAGTAATCCCAATCCAACTAGGACTAGTCATGTAAACCGCCCCTTCAACATATATAAGGAGGGGCAGGCCCCCCCAAAGAGGGACAAGCAAGAAACAATCTCTAGGGCTAGACACAACTAGAGGAGAGACGGTTTACGGCGACTCCCTCGTGATGATAATGAGATCTAGCCTCAAATAGCATGTAGGGTTGTTACCGGATGATGTTTCCCGGGGCCCGAAGCTGTCTAAACCCTTGTCTTGTGTTGCATCTCTCGATTCCGCTCAACCCCTCTCAAGCTACCACATAGATGTGTTGGCCTCACGACTAAGTTCTCACACTAAGGACATCTGACGTGTTATTTCCACGACACCCCCTGTTATTCTACGGCAACGGCAACGCAGCCGAACCAGTGAACCCTCGTACTCCTCTCCGCGTGGGCATCCACTGCTGTGTCTTCCCCGGCTCCACGTCGTCCCCTTCCTAGGCCTCGCCGTCTTGGTTGACGGGGACGGAGGGCTTTGTCAACTTAGTCAATATAAATGATTCTAGCTCAAGTGACCGTACGATGTCCATCCAACAGCCGTAGTGCTTCTTCAACCTCTGGTCTTCTTGCTCCAGCCGCCGAAAGCAGTGCTGGTCATGCCGCATGCTCCTGCCTCCCGTGGCCGGATGTGCTGCCGTGGAGGCCTCACCACTCCCTACTATTCCCACTGCTGGCCAGGCCCTGCGGCGATGGCAGCCTCACACCGTAGCCGAACCAGTGAACCCTCGTACTCCTCTCCGCTTGGGCTTCCACTGCCGCGTCTTCCCCGGCTCCACGTCATCCCCTTCCTAGGCCTCGCCGTCGTCCATCGCCCTGGTGCTCTCGGCGCGACATGGTCAACGTGGTCAAGGAACGACTTCCATCGGACGTGGACTGTACGTGGAGAGGCTGACAGCTGGGTCCATGGCCACAGCAAGGAAGTGCCTCCTTATTACGCGGAAAACAATTATTCCTCCACCTGACAGCGAGGACCCACCGGATGGGCCACCGTATTTCGCAAAAAAACATTTCCCCCTGACTGTTGCGACCCACCAGCTACATCTTTGCACGCAAGGAAGTGCGTCCGGGCAAAAAAAACCGATTCAGCCCCCTGACTACTGGGACCCACCAGCTACACCTTCGCATGCTAGGAAGTGCGTTCGGGCAAAAAAAACGATTCGCCCCCCTGACTGCTGGGACCCACCAGCTACATCTTCGCACGCAAGGAAGTGCATCCAGGCAAAAAACCCAAAAGGATTCACTCCCCTGACTGCTGGGGCCCACCAGCTACATCTTCGCAGGCAAGGAAGTGCTTGACAGTCGGGACCCACCTATTCGAAGCATATGTAGCGTTGTCATTCTGGTCGCGAACGTGTACGTACATATATACTGGTCGATGTAGAGGCACGCACGTGTCGTAGTAGAGGCACGTACGTGTCATAGTAGAGGCGCGCACGTAGCATGTACACATACGTACAGCAGCCAGGGTGCAAGAAAGAAAATACGGCCACGTACGTACATACGAGCGGGGTCTCGAACGCCTACTCGCGCATACGTACGGCCAGGGCTTGTGTACATGGCTGGGTCAGAACGGAGAAACATCATCGTCATCGTGTTCATGGGGAGGCAACGGAATGCGTCGTGTTCATGGGGAGGCAACGGAATGTGTCGTGTTCATCGGGAGGCAACGGAACGCGTGGGAGCCAACCGGCTGGGTTAGAACGAAATACGTGGTCGTGTTCATCGGGAGGGCTTGGACGGAACAGGCGATGGGAACGAGGCCTGGCGTACCGCACAACGGAGGAAACATACCTCCTACATTCGGAACAGGGTCCTGTTGATCGGGAGGGGTGTGGCGTACCGCAAAACGGACGAAACAAACTTGTGTTGGAGCGCTACGGTCGAAACGGGGATCCTGTTCATCGGGAGGGGTGTGGTGTACCGCAAAACGGGACTCCATGGGATACTGTTCATCTCCACCATCGACCTCCTCCAGCCTCCACGGGCTCCCATTCATCCAGCCTCTACCGCGCGCTACTCCACCGGCTACTATTCAACCACCCCTCCACCGTCTACTGTTCATCCATCCCTCCACACCATGGGGTCCTGTTCAACCACCCCTCCACGGGTACCCCTCCACCG
>NC_041391.1:77229224-77229986 GCF_002162155.2 Triticum dicoccoides
GAGGCAGCATCGATCGGCTTCAGTTAGCAGCTGTAGCTAAGGAATCGCTCGATCGGGTTTAGTTAACAGCCATCGGTCGATCGCTCGGGTTCAGTGACGCGTAGCCTGCAGTGCAATCGCTCGGGTTCAGTTAGAGCCCAACGCCTCGCTCGGGTTCAGCTAGAGCCAACTCCTCGCACACATGCACATATGTGTATGAGAGAAACGCGCATCGCTCGCCCCCCGACCTCCCACCATAACCGGCAACTCCCCGAAATTTTCCTCCCCCTCGCTTCTACCATGGTTTTTCCATCATGGACGGCCCAAAGAATGTCATGCAGCTGCGTCTTCGGCCCGCCTAGGACGAAAAGCCCATTTTCTGTCATGATTTTTTGTCATAGAAGTAGGAGCCCACCACATCTATGATGATACCGGGTTTTGTCACAACTATCGTCATAGAAGTGTCATACGTATGACAGAATTTTTTTTTGTTCGGCCCAAGATGTCACGGATGTGTCCTTCTTTTGTAGTGACAGGAAGAGCAGTTGAATATACAAACATTGTCGACAAAAGCAATGAGAAATACAAAAAAGGACGACATGATATAATTCACATATATGACGCTTGCCTAAACAACATGGATTGCATAATTCACATATATAATGTCTTGCAACAAGATGGCATTCCATAATTCACATATATGGTAATTAGACACTAAATAGGTGGCATTCACACAAAGCATGTCTAAACTAAGGAAATGACATAGCAATGCAAGATACCATA
>NC_041391.1:77230145-77409242 GCF_002162155.2 Triticum dicoccoides
GGGGATATGACTGGTCATCTGTCTCTGAATCCTCCTCCGAGGAGCTATCGGTAACCAACAAGACATGCGCTTCGTCAGATAGCATTGTCTACTCTGAAGACCTTGTTTCCAATCTAGATTTTTCCATGACCATGCCAAATGGCTGATGCACATGAAGAGTAATTGAATGTACTAAAATTGTTGACAAATTTAACACGTAATAAAAAATGATGGCATAATATAATTCACATATAAGATGACTGGCTAACTAGGGTGGCATTGCAAAATTCACATATATGATTCCTGGCTAACAAGATGGCATTGCATGATTCACATCTATGATAAAGAAACTAAACAGATGGCATTGACGCAAAACATGTCTAAACAAAGCAGATGGCATCTTTAATGTATATAGTAAGCAATGCAAGGCACCATATGCATGATATTACCAACATCAGCATGCCAAGTTAGAGCGAAGACCTCATGGGGTAAATAGGAGTGGTCTTCTCTTTCTGAATCCCCCTCAGAACAGTTATCTTCCTCTTGATTACGATCCAAAATGGGTGGAGGGGGGGCTCCCTTTGCACCCACCATGGAGCGACGTCTGCATGAAATTTTATTGCCACGCAAGGCTCGTCTCCTTTGCTCTACATGATCAGTTCCATTGTGTACAATAACTGGCATGCATAGGAATAGAACATAGTGAGATTATGTAAGGAGTGCATGCACAAATCCAGAGTGATGGTAGCAAACTGTGGATAGACCCAAAACCAATGATAGCAGGCAGATAATAGCTTTAGTTAAAAAATACAGATAATGCCTCCTTTAATGTTTGTTTGCACCCAACATGAAACTCATAGTAGATACCTGAGATTAACTAGATAGTAGACAAATAGTACTGATTGCTGCCCCAATATGTACCCCAGAACAATTTAAAAACTCAAGTTTCAGCATTAGTTTGGACCTAACTCGGAGTCTAATAGGTGAACACGATGATAATGTAGCATGTCATCATATTAAGCGATGCATAACACAAGCAGAAACAGAAAAGTGCGACCTCTCTTGCGGAACCGTGTAGTCCTCAAGGTCATCTGCTCAGTTGATGATGGTAATGCAGTTGTCGTGGCTGCCGACGGTGGGGAAGAAGATCTGAGGCGGCGAAAGACAGTCTGAAGAGCGGATCCATGCCGTGGTGAACCCTTCCATCATTGGAGTAGATGAGCTGGGGTGGAACACAACGCCGCAGGAGCAGGACAAACCACACAAGGTTTTCTTTGACACATATCTGTAACAGAAGTAATTGAGTAAGGGCTTGTTTGAATTTGAGGATTCTAACAATGCAGGGATAGGAAATAGACAGGAATAGGATAGGAATGCACGTGCAAAACAGAGAATTTAAAAACATAGGATTTCTGCCAATCTGGGTGTTTGATTCACAACAATTGGAAGATCACAGGATGGAAACAAGCATGGTGAGATTAAGTCAAACCACAAGAAAATGTATGGTTATAATGCTATCATGCTACTATCTCTTAGTCTTGTGCTTGATGAGTAGGAATTTGAAAAGGAGGACAAGTGAAAATTAAAATTCCTATGTTTTTTCTTTCAAGGAGACACTAAAGGGACAAATCCTACAGTTTTCCTTTGCTCCATTCCTTTGAACCAAATTCATGAATATTAGTACCATAGGAAACTTTCCAATTCCTATGTTTTTCATTCACTTTTCCTTTCAAGCACTGGCGATTCTAGTAGGCAGGCTTGAGCAAGGAAAATGTTTTTGTGCTACTTCTATTACTTTGGACCCAGGCCACTGCCCTACTAGCTCAACTCCCAAGGCCATCAAGAAATGCACAACTCCAATGCGCAGAGATAAATAATGATGGCATTCAAGAGAGTCCGTCACGGATAGCTAAGTTGTCTGGTACCTCACTTCTTGTCATATAGTAGGATAAAATAATCGTATTTCCCGTTACTACGTGCGCTCAGTGGACAATATATATAACATGTACAGTAAAAAAAGAGATGCAACAAGTGTACAACTTCTTTGGCAAAGCCATGTCGATCTCAGCGTGATTGGGTTGGCCGGTGAGGATGCTCCGGCTGACTTAGCTATCGGAGGAGGGGAAGAAGATCTTAGGCGTCTGGAGATGGAGCCCGAGGTACTGCTCCATTGTGATGGAGGGTTTCATCGTTGGAGCAGCTCCGGTGAGTTGTACGACGCCAAGGCTGAAGCAGGACAAGAGAGATAATGTTAACCTGAGTGGAATTCTAATAGCATCTCCAATACATGACGTACAATACATAACCACAAAGTGCTAAATGTAAAATACATCAGCCGCTCATCTCTGAATTTAATTGTCGGAACTGAATTTAACTGTCGAAACTGAACTTAACTATCGGCCAAACAACAGTCCCCGCTGCCCCCGACCAGTAGTGCGCCGCCCCGCACGCCCAGAAAACACTCCCCACTGCCGGTCTACCGCCGCCCCGGCCATCCCTCTAGGCCCTCCCGTGCCGAGCTTTTTCTCCGGTGATCCCCACGCCACCGCCGCACCACTGTCGGCGACCACCGCCCGGGCGGTACCTCTCCAGTGAGCCCCCTCCCCGCTGCGGCTAGTTCTTCCTTCACCCCAACAAGCCCCCCCACCTCCTGGAAATCGACTGACCCCAAAGTCAATTCAGTCGACTGAAGTGCAGCTAAATCAGAGCAGCATTGCAAGCAAGAGAAAGAGCAAGAGCAGCAGCGCGAGCAAGAGCAATAGCAAGAGCAGTCCAGGCAGGGGACCGAGAGCAAGAGCAAAGCAGCAGCGCGAGCGATAGCTAAAGCAGTAGCAGCTCCTGCTGATGTGGATGTCACCATCAAGGGAGCGATGCCGTGTAGGAAGTGGCCGACGACGCCGCCATGGATGGAGCCACGCCGTGTCGGCTCGGGACCGAGCGCCGGCTGCACCATCAGATCGAATCAAGAAGAAAATGCGGCGATTAGTGTACAACCTCTTTGGTGGCGCCGATTAGGCCTCAACTTCATCTGAGGAAATGGTGATGATGATGCTCTTCCGGTGGTGCAGGTGAAGATGGTGGTCTGGGAATGGAGGTGGCCCAAAAGATGAGGGGAACGTCGGGGCAGCTCCTTGGAGGTGGAGGACGGGGTGGTTGAAATGGCGGGACGATGAGATCAATGATGGATCCTCATCCGGTACGATGGATGAGGGACGTCGAGGTATTGCTGTGGATGACGTCGTCGGGGAAGAGGCTCCGACTGGGTGGCAGACGGAGGAGGGTGTGGGGCTTCGTCACCAGTTTTCGCGGCCTCGGTGTACGAATGGGTGGGAGGATGGGATGGGAGTGGGGAAGACGCGCTTGTCTGAAATGTGGGGTACGTTACAAATGTACCCCACCGATTTGAGGCGGTTCTTTTGGTTCAGGGGTACCACGGGCATTTTGCATGTCGGGATTTCACAGGAGGTGGGAGTTTTTGCGCGCGTTGTAGTTTTGGAATAGCAAGGCGCTGGTTGAGATGGAGGGAGTTGTCGGAGCACAACGAGACAAAGATATATCTTAAATATTTCAGGCTAACAAGGCGCGGGTTGAAGAGGCGGGAGTTTCGCAGCACGATAGATAGAGATGCTAGCTTGAATTTTTGGCATAACAAGGCACGACTTGAAATTTCGGGAGAACAAGCTTAATGTGTACCAAAAAAAGACAATTTGCACCTCAACACGCATAACACACACAAACACCATTTAGACTAGAGGAAGGTACACGTGCGTTGCACACATGAGATTTGGCAACCAAATTATGAATAAATACCACATTATAGCATGTAAGCTTTGAGTCATATATGCATGATGTAGATGTTCATTTAATTCTTATAGTTCATTTCATTCAAAATCATCTAGTTTTTATAAGACAACTAATCTATTTTAAGATTCCTGGATTTGTGCATTGTAAGACATAAAGTAAAAACAAATAATGGCAAATCATGTAGAAAAACATTTGGGAAATTCTGATACGGAAGATTCTAGAACAAAGAAGAAGTGCTTTTGTTTTGATGTTTGTGCATTATGCTTAAGTTCAACCATGGAGTATTCTATATTATACATGTGGCAAAATCTGGTGGAATCTAGATGATATCCAACGGCCGGTAGTGCCCAAATTTGCCATCTTTGGACTATCGGATTCGCCTCATCCAACGATCGTCATTCAAAGTTAAAGTTACCCGCACACAATATAAAAAATATAAAATATAAAATATATATAGGGGTATAGATATAGATATGTGATGCGAAAGCCACCCATCATCTCCAATTAGAATAGTGTGTCCATGCACGGATGCAACGTGGCCAAATGATGTCTGCCATTAGTATCTCAAATTCAAATCAGTCTGACCTTGTTCAATGTGTATACATTACAACATGCTCGTTTCCAAACCACACCGCGCAGATCTCCGTTATATTCATGCATGCATGGGTTTCAAACATCAGGATCTCTTATTCTAATATTTGAATTCAACTTCAAATTGATTATGACCTCACCTAGTCTTTTACACCCACACAGTCGTCTTCTCTTTATAATTGACCACTAACTTTCTCTCGTGCATGCATGCACACCCACTACTAGTCGGCATTATCCATCGCACACATGCAATCTTTTTCTTCAGGTCAGTCTCCCATGAAGGCACACACCCACACACATCCCCCTCTCCATTATATCAGGCATTGTTTATCTCTCAGGCGTGCATGTGCAACGATCGATGTTCCTCTATGTATGTATGTATATAGCTAGGTCTTTCATAGTTTTCCACACAAATCGATCAATCGATATATCCAGTGAGGTCTCACCCTCTTTCCCACTTCCACATCGATCAATCTATACCTCTCTATATAGGATTCACATATATAGCTAATACACCCACATTAATTATATATCCAACATCCCCCTTGAGGGAGTCCTGGATAAGGGGGTATCCGGACAGCCGGACTATACTCATCGTCTGGACTATAGAAGCGTCAAGATACAAGAATCAAGACTTTGGCTCGTGTCCGGATGGGACCCTCCTTTGCTTGGAAGACAAGCTTGGCGATCCGGATATTATATTTCCTTCCTAGTAACCGACTCCATGTAAACCCTAGCTCTCCGGTGTCTATATAAACCAGAGAGCATGGTCCTTAGAAGGCCGATCACAATTACAATCATACCATCATAGGCTAGCTCTTAGGGTTTAGCCTCTACGATCTCGTGGTAGATCTACTCTTGTATTCCACATATCTTCAATATTAATCAAGCAGGAAGTAGGGTTTTACCTCCATCGAGAGGGCCCGAACCTGGGTAAACATTGTGTCCCCCGTTTCCTGTTACCATCAGCCTAAGACGCACAGATCGGGACCCCCTACCCGAGATCCGCCGGTTTTGACACCGACATTGGTGGTTTCATTGAGAGTTCCTCTGTGTTGTTGCTTCGAGGCTTGATGGCATCTTCAATCGTCAACAACACGGTCCAGGGTGAGACTTTTCTCCCCGGACAGATCTTTGTGTTCGGCGGCTTCGCACTGCGGGCCAATTCGCTTGGCCAGTTGGAGCAGATCCACAGCTTCCCCCCTGGCCACCAGATCCGGTTCAAAAACTTGAACTACACGGCAGATGTCCGCGGAGATTTGATCTTCGACGGATTCGAGCCTGCGCCAGGAGCGCCGGACAGCCACGACGAGCATGGCCTAGACCTGCTGTCGGACAGTGCCCGGGATATTCCCCCCGAGGCAGCCCCGGATCTAAATCTAGGGCAGGTTGCATTGCCTACGGATGGAGGGCTGGACCCCGCCTCGCAGGCCGCACACTTATCGGTGGTGGAGCCAAACACGTGTCTCACCTCTGTGGAGGCCTGTAACCATGGACCCCCGGACTCATATCCGGTTGTTGGTCCTTGTCCGCTCACTCTCGAGCCAGCCGAGCCAGGCTGGGCCCCAGAAATGGAGTTCACCGCTGCAGACATCTTTCAGCACTCGCCCTTTGGCGACATGCTGAACTCATTGAAGTCTCTCTCTTTGTCAGGAGGCTCTGGGCCGAACTATGTCCAGCCCAAGTGGGAAGCAGGCGACGAAGGAACTCAGCGCCCACCCACCACCCTCTTCATTGCCACGATCGAAGAATTAACCGACGTGCTTGACTCCGAAGACATCGACGGTATGCACGACAATGCAGGAAAGGCTCCAGAATCCCTGGAGCACGGGAATAGTACCTTGTCACATGATATATACATGGTAGATACGCCCAATAAGGACGGAAGTTCGGACGATACAACACCCGGGCAAAAGCCGAAGAGGCAGCACAGACGCCGCTCAAAGTCCAGCAATGGAAAAAATAACGACAAGAGCGCAAGAAGGGTTGATATACCCGCAAACTCCGAAAGCAATAATGAACACATGGCCCAGCGATGGAGCAGGATGAGCCAGGTCACGCCAAATCAAGTTCGGAGCAAATAAACAATCACAATGACCCGGAGGGGCAAGCTTAGGATGCCGCCCCAGAACATGAAGACAGTCCGGACGATGATGCATTCATCATCCCGGACGAACAAGTGGAACGACACAACCTCCACAGAAAGCTTATGGCCACCGCAAGAAGTCTAGAAAAGCAGAAGCAACGACTCAAGGCCGCACAGGAAAAGCTAAGTCACAGATGGAATAGGGTGCTAGACACTAAAGAAAGATATGGCGATGACCGCCATACGAAAAGCTACCCGAAGCGCAAGATACTGCTAGAATTCGACGATGCGGCCGTTCCACCAAAAGAAAATTCGACCAAGAAACCAGACGTACTGCCTCACAACCATAACAGAGCGGCTGTGGACACTGCGCACGATCCACGCGAGCATCTGGATAAAAATACTGGTGCAACCAGGTCCATATATGGATCTAGAAGACACACCCCAGCGCAGGACTATGGTCACCCAAACGCTCATAAAAGCCAGATACCAGTTCGGAATCAACCCTGAACACAACAACAGCCGACTACATGCCACGATGCGTCCAGATACAGAGGGGCTGCTCACCCCCTGTGCTTCACCGAAGAAGTACTGGACCATGAATTCCCACAAGGCTTTAAACCTGTGAACATAGAAGCATATGACGGCACGACAGACCCAGGGGTCTGGATCGAGGATCTTATCCTGCATATTCTCATGGCTCGTGGGGAGGACCTCCACGCCATCAAATACCTTCCCCTCAAACTGAAGGGACCAGCTCGACACTGGTTGAAAAGCCTCCCCAAAAACTCAATTGGGAGTTGGGAGGAACTCGAAGACGCTTTCAGGGCCAATTTTCAAGGGACTTATGTCTGGCCTCCGAATGCAGACGATCTAAGTCTCATAATCCAACAGCTCGGAGTGTCCGCCCGCAAGCTTTGGAACAGATTCCTCACTAAGAAGAATCAAATTGTCGACTGTCCGGACGTTGAAGCCTTAACGGCTTTCAAACACAACATCCGTGACGAATGGCTCGCCCGACACCTCGACCAAGAAAAGCCAAGGACAATGGCAGCCTTAAAAAGCCTTATGGCCCGCTTTTGCGCGGGTGAGGATAGTTGGTTGGCCCGTAATGGCACCAGCGACCCCAGCACGTCCGAACTAAGGGATGTCAACAGGAAGCCACGGCGTAATAAAAATAAATGCTAAAAATAGGAAGAGACCCTGGACAACACGATGGTCAAGGCCGGATTCAGGGGCTCTCGACCTGATCAGCAAAAGAAGCCATTCAAAGGCAGTAAAGATGGATCGTCCGGTCTGAACAGGGTCCTGGACAGATTATGCCAAATTCGTGGCACCCCGGAGAAACCTGCGAACCACACCCATAGAGAGTGCTAGGTATTCAAGAAGGCCGGCAAATTAAATGTCGAACATAAGGGGAGGGGCACACCAAGCGAAGACGAGGATGAACCTCACCAGCCGAACACTGGGGCACAGAAAAAATTCCCGCCAAAGGTTAAAATAGTAAACATGATCCACGCGACTCGCACATCCATGAGAGGGCATAAACGCGCGCCCATGGAAGCGCGCGATGCAGAGCCCGTCGTACCCACGTCTCACTACTGGATGTCTCGTCCAATCACTTTCGATCACATGGACGGCCGAACTAGTATTCAGCATGGAGGATCACAGGCCTTGGTGCTTGACCCAATAATCGACAGATACCGTCTCACCCATGTCCTCATCGACGGCAGTAGTGGTCTCAATTTAATATACGAAGACATTGTCCGTAGATTGGGGATAGACCCATCTAGAATTAAACAAAGCAACACCACCTTTGAAGGGGTGATACCAGGCGTTGTAGCCTGCGCCAGGGGCTCCGTCATGCTGGAAGTAACATTCGGCTCCCCAGGCAACTCCAGAAGCGAAGAGCTGCTCTTCACTGTCGCACCCTTCCAAAGCAGCTATCACGCATTGCTAGGAAGAACAGCCTTCGCTTGCTTCCACGCATTGCCGCACTATGGCCACCTTACACTAAAGATGCCCGGTCCCTGTGGCATCATCACCGTTAGCGGAATCATAAAGCGCCCCTCACGCGCAGAGGAATACGCGACGGCCCTGGCGGCCGGACTATAAGCGGCCTCCAGTTTTAGAAAACATGATTGGTCATTACGACCACAGACACGGTTAGACGTGTCCGGTAGCCCGGATAAATTCAAACATGGCACTGTAAATGTAATCCCATAAGGGACACCAGGGGCTGTCTATTTTTAAATACAGCCCCACGCTTGGCTCGACCTTATTGGCAGGCCAATAGCTTACACTCTTATTATTGATCGCATACTTACGTTGCACCCTCCTATGAGTTTTTCTTTTTTACAGACAACGTTCGTGCGATACCTTTCCAGGATACGGCACACCAGAGACAAAGGCGTAGACGTGCAGCAGGGCCCCGTGCAACAGGTTTCTTTTTAGATTAAGCCCCTGTGTAAACCTTTTATACAGCCTCTTGTTGTTTAACCATCCCATGGGTTCTATACCCACAGAGGATACTGCCGTTTTTGGCATTTGGCCACGACAGAGTAAAATGCACGTACCTAGAAATAAAGGGCTTAAAATAGGCTCTTGTCAGCCTATCTTCTTTTACAAAAGACCAAATACCCTCGGGAATGTTTGGCGTCACGAGTTTGGCCGTATATGCATCAGCTCTGAATCATGTCTTTGGTCAAAATGTTGGGTTTGCCCGGCTCCTGGGTTTGCCGTCTTACGTTCTGCTATCATCCAGCTAAGGCAGGCCAAAGGAGAACTACTGTGATTGTTCCCTGGTTATTCCGGATGAGCGCCTCGGTAGAGAAAGCCGAAAACTGACCGTCAAGATACAGCGAGAGACTGTTCAACCACTCGAAGACTCACCGGAATCCCTAAAGATTCCTCCGCCTTAACGAAGGGCTGTTTCCCGGCCACGTATACACGCTCCCGTATTCGGATGCAAGTGGAGGTACCAGGGGCTACATAGTAGCCCCACCATTAGACTCCCATGGCTAAGCGAAAGTGTTACAACTATACAGTCCGGTTTCCTAGATCGGCGTGTGATCACCTCCTTAACGGACCAATACATTGGATCAAGTGTGATTATGCATATTTTTTCGCCAACACCCCCGCATTGTCTGCGAGAGGGCGGAAGCCACGACTGCTATATTTCAGACTACTTATACATATAAGAAATAGCCACAAAGGGAGAATAATCATACTTCCGGGAAAAAGTATAAACATAGCCTCATAATTAAACTAAACATTGTTTTCTACAATGATTCGACTTATCACTCGAATAAAACACTCTTCGAGCACTGCGCCTCTATCAGGCGGGCACCTTCTGTGACTTGCGCCAAGTAGTGCTCGGCCGGATGTTGGCCCACCGCCGGATCCTGGCTAGCTATTACAGTGGCCTCCATATCCGTCCAATAGGATTTAACGCGGGCTAGAGCCATCCACACACCCTCTATGCACGCCGACCTCCTCATGGCGTCAATCCGGATACGGCTCCAAGGAATTGCTGCACCAAACCAAAGTAGCTGTCCGGCTTAGGCCCCTTCGGCCAAAGATGGTCTATTACAGACCGCATTGCAAGTCCGGATAGCCTGTGGAGCTCCGCCATAGCAGCCACCTTCTCATTCAGGGGCAGCGGCCGAGTGGGAGCATTGAACTACGACCAGAAAAGCTTCTCCACTTCTTCATCGCCTTGACCCGCGAAGAACATGACAGCGTCAGCTATGCTATTCGCCAAATCCGCATATGCATCTGCAGGACTCATGCGACCCGCCAGGGGAGCATACTTAGGATCTAGGAACTTTGTCGCAGTAAGTACGAGCCCCCGGCCATGATTTTGTTAGCCTGTTGGAGCTCCTCCCGCATACTCCGGATCTCGGTCCGCATCTCCTTGGCGGCATTGCGTGCCTTTTCTAGGAGTGCGTACTGGTCGGCGGCATTTTTTAACTCTTCAGCCATTTCGGCTATCTTTTCCTCGCTTCGGAGACGAGCAGCCTGTTTGGCACTCAACTTTGCGGCCACCTTTAGGGCAGCCGCATTGCTAGCCTGAGCTTGTCCCTTGGCTTGAGCAAGTTCCGCCCTTGGGGCCTCCATGGCAGCAGCACCATCTGAAGTGCACACATATTGCATTAATATTATGCCGCTTTGGCATTTTCCTACAGATTATAATAAAAACCAAGCACATACCCTGGGACTCCTCAAGCCGCTTATTCACCAACGTGATATCGGCATCGATGGATCCGATTTGCCTCCTTAGCTCGGCAACTTCAATAGACTGGTCGGCTGCCGGAACCTTTTATACCTGCGCACATGTACGGCGCAACCATTAGTATATGATCCCCCGTTTGCCACCTATGGCGGGCGACCAGAGTCTCAGGGGCTACTATCCATAGGGAGCACACCTAGCGCATGCTTCATAACCAAAAAGTTCTGCATTTTTCACTACATACCTCAAAGCCTTTGAGCAGGCTTGTAAATGCCTCATTCAAGCCGCTGGTAGCGGATGAAATCTTCATGAGCACCATGCTCATTAAAGAGCAGTGCTCCTCCGAGAGCGCGGCTCGCTCCAGACGGCCCGTCAGTACGTCCGGCCGGACACTAAACTGCGCCGGACTCTTCTCATCGCCCCCCATGGGAGCTAAAACGCTCCGGGCTTAGGGCGGCTGACGTACTAGCCTCCGGCTTTGGTAGATCCGGACTCCTCCATGACAACACCTATGTGTCGCCCGCCTCATGAGGCGGAGAGTTGGGTGGGGTTTCATTCTCCATCATCTCCGGACGAAGGTCCCCCGAAGACGAACTCTGTTGAGAAGAGCTGCTCGCCGGACTACAAAAAACGAAGTCCTAGTTATGGATCTCGGAGTAACATCACACCCTCGAATTAATGAATGCCTTACAGCTCGTTGGAGGGCTGGCCCATTGGTGGGCATGACATGGTGAGGGCGCCCGTCGCGGCAGAGCCCCTTGGTGATGTTTTCTTCCCTTGCTTGGGCGTCTCCACCTCCAAATCTTTGGAGGCGGCCCTCTTCTTCCCGCGTGGGGAGGAGTCTTTGACCTTCCCCTCCCGACTATCCTCCATAGGAGGATTAGCGATTTTCCCGGTCTGGATGCACAGCGTGTGAAGTTCGGCTTCACTGCCCTTTCCTTCGTCCTTCTCTGAAGGGATTTTGCTAAGCACCCGGTCCAGCATCTTTACAATGGTGGGACCAGGCGGGCCTTCAGGAAGTGGTGCTGGACACCTGATTCTCTTCGCCTTGTCAAGCCATTGCTGGCCGCGGAGGGAGTGTTAGAATAATAATCATGATAAATATAAATTAAGTGTCCGGCTTTATGGTTACTTACTTGGGCATCTAGGCGATTGCAGCTTAGGCCCGCATCCTCGGTGGTGTCCGGACACTTTGCTTGTGGTCCGAAGAATAATTTACACATTCCTTCGAGCGTCAGGCCGAAGAAGTGCTTAATAGTACGCGGGCCCTCTGGATTAAACTCCCACATGCGGAGTGGCTGACGTTTGCACGGCAACATCCGCCGGACTAGCATTACTTGAATTATGCTGACAAGATTTATGTCCCTCCTAATGAGCTCCCGGATGCGGTTCTGCAATTCTGGCACATCACCAGTAGGCCCATAATTCCGTCCCACATCGATCCAAGACGCCAGTTGTGATGGGGGGCCTGAGCGGAACTCGGGAGCAGCTACCCACTTTGTGCCTCCGGGAGCAGTGACATAGAACCATCTCCATTGCCATACGTCAGATGCTTCCGAAAAAGAACCCTCTGGCCATGGAGCATCAGCGTTCCTGCTTATTATGGCACCTCCGCACTCTGCATGTCGACCCTCGATCATCTTCGGCTTCACATTGAAGGACTTTAGCCACAAGCCTAAGTGTGGGTTGACGTGGAGAAAAGCCTCGCACACGATAATGAAAGACGAGATATGGAGGATGGCGTCTGGAGCCAGATCATGGAAATCCAAGCCATAGTAGAACATAAGCCCCCTCACAAAGGGGTCGAGGGTGAGGCCTAGGCCTCGGAGGAAGTGAGGAGTAAACAAGACGCTCTCATTGGGATCCGGCGTGGGGATGAGTTGCCCCGGAGCAGGAAACCTGTGCTGGATATCAGCACTCAGGTATCCAACCTCCGTCAGCTTCGCAATATCCTCCTCCTGAATCAAGGAGGCCACCCGCCGGCCTGCTGCGTCGGATCCGGACATACTGGAGGATCTGGGGTGTTGGAGCTTAGGTTTTGAGCCATGGAGCTCGAGGTGCAATAAGGAGCAGGAGAGGTGGAAACGAGGCATAGGCCTTGACCCCTTTATAAAAGGGACGAATATGAAGAGTCCTCAGCGTGACTGCTTGAGAGTTATCTAAAAAACACGGAATTATACCAACAGTCACCGTGGGGTCGCATATGCCCATATTAATGAAAGATACCATATTAAGAGGGACATGATCTTTGCTTTGGCAGGACGTGCCGATAAAACCGCCTCGCAACACGAGTCTAGGTGGAGCAGGAAACGCTTGTTCGTGTTGGACTAGGTCACGATGCAAGGGCACAACGAACGAAGATTGCCAGCAGAACGGATTTATGCTAAGGGTGTGTGAAGATCATCTTGCAGATCTGGACACAACCTACGTGTTCGATAATCACCTTGGAGTATTCGGAGGAGTATCCCGCCTTGCAATGCCGAAGACAGGACTGCGCATCAGACTCATTGTCATTGAAGCCTGGTTCAGGGGCTACTAAGGGAGTCCTGGATAAGGGGGTATCCGGACAGCCGGACTGTATTCATCGTCCGGACTATAGAAGCGTCAAGATACAAGACTCAAGACTTCGGCTCGTGTCCGGATGGGACTCTCCTTTGCGTGGAAGACAAGCTTGGCGATCCGGATATTATATTTCCTTCCTTGTAACCGACTCCATGTAAACCCTAGCTCTCCGTGTCTGTATAAACCGGAGAGCATGGTCCTTAGAAGGCCGATCACAATTACAATCATCCCATCATAGGCTAGCTCTTAGGGTTTAGCCTCTACGATCTCGTGGTAGATCTACTTTTGTATTCCACCTATCTTCAATATTAATCAAGCAGGAAGTAGGGTTTTACCTCCATCAAGAGGGCCCGAACCTGGGTAAACATTGTGTCCGTCGCTTCCTGTTACCATCAGCCTAAGACGCACAGATCGGGAGCCCTTCCCGAGATCCACCGGTTTTGACACCGACACCCCTCTCATCATCCATGCCTTCCGCTTCGTTTCTCAAACGCGCACACAATGGGGAAGACAGGGCAGCAAGGGCCCTGCCCCCCTAACATCACTATATATCAAGGCTAATATGAATGTGATCATTAGACAATTGCTGCTAAAAATGGTTTAAGTTCATGAATTGACCCTCCTCGTAAAGGATTAGCAATGCTTGGCCCCCTAGCTCATTTATTTTACATGGCTCCGCCACTGCACACAATAGCGCATGTTCTCGCACCCCCTCTCTAAATATCGATCTCGCACTTGTGCACTCCTTCATAGTCTCCCTTCACTCGGCCCCTCGCACCATCTTCTAGCCCCCCACCGGATTTTGCCACATGTACAATCTAGAAGACTCCATGGTTGAACTTAAGCATAATGCACAAACCTCAAAACAATAGTGGTTCTCTTTTGTTCTAGAATCTTCCGTATTATAACTGCCCAAACTTTTTTCTTGTTGAATTGCCATTATTTGTTTTTACTTCATGCTTTACAACGCACAATTCCATGAATCATAAAATAGATTAAGGGCTTCTTTGATTCAAAGGATACTCAAAGGAATTTTGGAGGATTCTAATCCTTAGGAATTTTTCCTATCTTGGTTGTTTGATTAGTAGGATTGTAAACCATAGGAATTTTTCCATATGATTCATTTGCACAAGATTTCATAGGAAACATCCTATCCACTCAAACCGCTTTGAAAGAATTCTGCATTTTTTCGATGCATAATCAAACACTCATACAATCCTGTATGATTCAAGATGACATTCCACTATAATCCCATGTTTTTCCTATTCCCGCCTTTTGGAAATCCTACGAATGCAAGAGGCCCTAGCTTTTTTATAAAAACTAATTGATTTTGAATGAGATGAACTATAAGAATTAAACAAAGGTCTACATCAGGCATATATGACTCAGAGCTTACATGCTATAGTGTGGTATTTATTCATAATTTGGTTGCAAAATCTGATGCGTGCAATGCACGTGAACCTTACTAGTACTTCGAGTATGTGCAAAACACGTAAATTAGAATTCCAATGGCACTCTACATTCATGAAGCCACGTGGCACATGTGGAGGCATTGTCGTGACCTCCTTGTGTGGATTGATCATAGTGACGTGCTGCTGGTTCCAGAAGAAGGTACCCGTCCTCCCTGAGCCATACTGTCGATACATGCACGAAGCGAAGATGTGCACACACGCCATGCACACACTTATTCCCTCGCACGCACACGCGGGTACACAGGCGGACACAATTTTGTATCAAGATCCACCCCATGTGATAATTTGATGCATGTAAAGTCGTTCACTTCATTGATGGTTAATTAATACAGTGCATGCAAATTGAGTGTACGTGAGGGTGGAAGAAAGACATTACTACTCCACTGCGCGCATGCGAGTAGTTAAATCATGGGTTACAGGTAGTACTTCCATTGGTCTCCTTCATATTTTGTGCCAATTTTTGACAGTAACATAATATTTACGCATTTGAGCAGTGTAGTCTACTTGAAATTTATGTCCCACTAAACTCATCGGGCGCCGTTTCGGGCCCCGAAACCAAAACAACCAATTAATCTTTACCTTGTTCCCATCCCATTTGAAAGCCTTCTCACACCTACTAGTACGTACCAAACCTGAACGTGTTCCCACTATGCAGGTAGTACTAGTGCTAGTACTTAGGTTATAAAGGGGGGAACTACCTAACCGAAAATTACTCTACCTTTCCTCCTCATAAGTGCTGCTTCTTTGTCCGTCCTTGCCATGGCCAGTGAGCAGAGCTCTAGGCCGAGAACTAATCATAACAAGGGAGCGACAACCAAGGCTGCGGAAAAAAGAGAGGGCTCGCCGCCACGCAGAGACCTCGAAAGATCTCTCACGGGCAGGCGATGGCTCCCAGGAGCGCCCTAGCCACGGAAGCGAACATGCTGAGCCGGCGACGCTGGAGTCGTTATCCCTCGACGGCATGCCCGATCAACTCAATAAGCACCTCAATAAGCAGAAGGAGTTCATCCAAGTCTTGGTGGAGCTGCTGAAGGAGAGCCTCGACGACATGCCCGCTGAGCTCAATAATCAGGGGGAGTTAACCGCCGGCTTGGTGATGCTGCTGAAGAAGAGCATTGCCTTGGAGAAGAAGGCGACCGGCGGAATCCTGCCACTTTAGGAGTACAAGGCGAAGGTCTACCACGAGCTCGACCTATTGAAGGAGAAGAACGCCGGCTGGAAGAAGCTGCATGAGAATAGTAGTTCCTCGATGAAGATGCTGCAGGCCCTCGTCATGGAACAGAAGGAGGATTTGGCAAAGCTCCGCATCGAGCACCCCGCTGCTGTCAAGGTACGTAATGCGGCTATGGAACATATGATGAAGGCTCGCGTCGAGAAATCCCGTGTCATGGATAGAATGAAGAAGATGGCGGAGGAGATGTGCAAGGAGATGGAGGTCGCGGAGGCGATGAAGAAGCAGTTACGACTCCGTGGCAAATTTGATCATTTGGGGTGATAATCTTCCTTCTTCTTTTGCTCCTGTGTTTCATCTTTTGCTTCAGGTGTTTCGCCACACGTGTCACGTTCTCTGCAAGGCATGAATAGAACAATGCTTTTTTTGAGGGAATGAATAGAACAATGCTAACAATGAGATGACTAGCAAATTAGATCATTTTTATCGCCATATGGCATTAGGCTGCCGTCTTTCGTGCTCCTCCATCGTTGCACTACTCCAGTGGAAAACTTGAGTATACCGCACAGTTCTTTGCTCCTCCTCAGGTCGTCGACACATTTATACGAGTAGTCAAATCATAAGGCCCCGCCTTCCAGTAGTAATGAGCCGTCAAATCACAAGGCCCTCGCCTCTCATGAAACCGACCAAGCTAGACTGCCCCGCCCTCTAGCCTTTTAAAAACTGTACTATACTTTTGTACAGTAGTACTACCTCCGTCCAGGATTATTAGTCCTTTTAGTATTTTGTGCAAAACTTTGACCTTAGATTAAACTAAAAAAATGTTAATGCATGTAACCAAAAATAATATCTCTCAAAATTATGTTCAAATATGAATCCAGGGATATAATTTTTGCTGCAAGCATTATAATTTACTTAGTTAAATATATGATCAAAGTTTGGCATAAAATACTATGGGGACCAATAAACCAGGACGGAGGTAGTATAGCGATGGATTGCGCCATGGAGCAAAACTTGAAATGAAAAAAAGGTGGTACATATTGAGAGCGATCGTCGCCAAACTATGCATATAGTACTATTAAAAAGGCTAGTCACAATAATGGTGTCTAGCACAACCCAGCCCTCAAATAAAACTAAGCATCCTAGAATTTTTGACAAAACTAAGCACCCTGAAATTCTTTGACAACTAAACTGCTGGCTATATGATGTTGTCCATATATACTATACGTATATAATGTGAAGAAACGAGTGGTAGTACTATACCAACCAAAATATGAAATGTAAGAAATACTGGTATGTACGTACCGAAGAGTTAAAGTAGCGAGAAGAAACATAACATAGTTCTGCTGGGGGCTCAGCACAACACACCCCTCAAATTAAACTAAGCACACCTGAAATTAAACTATGCAACTAGTCCGGTAGACACTGCATTAGAACCATCATGAGCAACGACACTGCCACCTTACTCGGAGTCCTCATCCACGTCCTCGACTTTGTCCTTGTCACTCTTCCTCTTGGACGATAAGACGAATAAGGTGCCAGAGGGGTACGACCGATATGCCATGGCCCACACTGCCTCTTACAAGCAAGTCAAGGGGAAGGCGAGGAAAGGGGAGGAGTTTAACCCGAGCCAGATTCCCATTGATCCAGATCAGGTGATGATATCTACTAGCGGGAGGTCCCGTGGCTCCATAGCCATTGATCCAGAGATTGCTCCTGAGACCACAGTGAGTTTAATTTGAATGGACGTTACTTTCTAGTCTTAACATTTGAGTGTCATCATGCTAACGAAACATTGGAAATGATCTTTGGTGCAGCGTAACTCCACACAAGCATCACACGATCCTTCTCCAGCTACTAGCATGAGCCAGCCCGCTCCTACACCTCCATGATCAAGGTAAGTTTCTCTAGTTTTTTGCTTAACAAATGCATAAATGTCACGACCGGTTTTCCGGGTATTAAATTCCAGAAACTGGCCGTTGTGCTCACCAGCCCCAGGATAACTGTTAGCTGATGAGGCACCAACTTGATACAGAAATCCAAAGCAAAACACAACATATGTAGTACAAGACCATTTTGTCCTGTGAGTACAACAAATGGTTTCTACTGGTTGATGGCGAAAGCGGATTGTGGATCGTCAGCGTATATGGGACTCCATTTCCCACAGGAACTGCTGACCAGGTTAACTCCTATCTTCGCGAGGCTGCTATCACCATTACGTGGGTTCCGGGGCTGTCACCAAGGTCGCTCCTCTCCGTGCAAGAAATCTGGCCAAGACAATAGCCGGGGACAAGCCAGTGAGTACTTTGAATGTACTCGCAAACATTATGAACACGGGTATAATATAACAATGAAGTGCTGAAAATATTTTTTACTCATGACGTCAGTCACAAAAGATAAATATAACCCTGATGCGTGCAAGCATGTTATATATATGATTATGCAATAACATAGCAATATTAAAATTATGAAATAAATAACAAACAATGCCACAGTCGGGCGTCTTAGCGACACCACATAAAGGGCTTTGAAAGAAATGCCACAGTCGGGCGTCTGAGCGACACCACATAAAGGGCTTTAAAAGAAATGCCACAGTCGAGCGTCTTAGCGACACCACATAAAGGGCTTTAAAAGAAATGCCATAGTCGGGCGTCTTAGCGACACCACATAAAGGGCTTTAAAAGAAATGCCATAGTCGGGCGTCTTAGCGACACCACATAAATGGCTTAAATCATAGTGAATATCCGGAGGTAGAACCATTCCAAGGATACTCAATATTTCACACAATATGAAGGGGTTAGTCCATAAATAAAAATAATCATAATCATCATATGTCACAAGTCACAAACCATGTTCTCGTTTAACAGTTTTTCCTCCGAAGATCGACACTAAGACCGACACTTGACCCATCCCAGACTGTAATCCTTAACCATGGACACGGCTATTCGAATAGGTTTAATCTCTGCAAAGGTGTACTCTTTATCTACGAGTAACGGATTCCTTTAGTCCATCGGGACTAATTCCGTCTATGGTCTTTTTGTTGAAAACACACCTAACTTGCACACACCAGCTTAACTCACACGTGTCTGGAATCACCCACGACACTTGTCAAGCAAACTCTAAGTGGGGAGGCTACAACCTCGCGTAGCATGGGATCAAATTTATATTGCGCGCTCTAAGGGGTGGCCTCCCCTCTCGGTCTCAACCGGAAACACCCATGCCCCCGGACCAGGTGGCCTACCTACCAGCTACAACTGGTATCTTCCACCATGGCCTCTCTGTACGGTGTGTGCTAGAAATAGGTTGACAACTTACTGAACCGTACTCTACTTGTTGTAGAGACGAGTGGTAGTACGATACAAGTATGGGGGTTACTGGAACAAGACTCGATCTACGGTCGACTCAGGAGGTTTATAATTTCCTACATGACATGTATAACAAATATATTTCAACCAATACAATCAACACTCATTATATCTTCCTATGCCATACCGGACATACCCGTCCCGACGGAGACCGGTGACAAGCTCACGCTTACCCAAGGCAGAGGCTTTCCCGAATTCCTTTCCGGCATGCATGCAAGATACATGAGGATGATTACCATCAGAAGTATACTCATTTCCAACAACATGGAAATCACTAATATGCATCCATGCAAATGATCACATCACATGAAATAACAATCCTTCGAAATGAGGTGGTGTTATAAATGTGTCAACAAACACACCAAAATATTATGCTGGGGTTCAGAATGCTTGCCTTCAGGTCATGGGAAGTAAGGGTGCATTCCAAAACATCTTGAAACCTTCGAAAATCCTATTAAAAGAATATATATGAATTAACACACAAAATCAAAACAGCACAAAAAGTTGTTTTGAAATTTTTTCAAATAAATCTTAAAATAAACTAGACAATATTTGAGAAAGGTAGGAAAAGGAATTAATTCATTTGGAGCTGTATTTAAAAAGATACAGCCGGTCAAAGTTTGGTCAAAAATCTGTTATTTAAATAAAACAGAAAAGAAAACGTTTCAAATAAATACGTACACGTCGAAAGCGTACTTCGGAAGTGCGCTTTCACTTAACCCACGTGGACTGGGGTGGGGTCACTGACAGTGGGTCCAGGGGGCCCACTGGTCAGGTTTGACTAGTCCCCTTCCCTCTTCTTCCTCTGGCCGAACAGAGGCGAGGGTTCTGGCGATCGTCGCTGGTGTTTGGCGGCTCCTCGTGGGCCCCCGGGGGTGGGGATGGAACCGCAAGACTGGGGCGGTCCTCCTGGTGGTCGTAGGGTTGGCGGGGACGGCGTGAGCTGCCGGCGGCGAGCTTCGCGACGGAGGAGGCTTCGGGAGCAAAGTGAGTTTGGGGCTACGGTGGTTTCCGACCAAAATTGAGTGTGGTTTTGCACTCACGAGAGGGAGGGAGAGCTCCTGGTGGAGAGAGTGGAGAGAGGGAGGCTCAGGTGGCGCCGGAGTGGCCGGGGCAGTGGCGGCGGCTGGATTTGCCATAGAGGAAGAAGACGACTCTCTCTCTCTTCGATTGACGGCTAAGGGGGCACGAGCGGAATGGTGTGAGGCTGCCTCCGTGCGGGGTCGAGCTCAGGGGCCTCCTTTTATAGCACATCCGAGTCGGTTCGCGGCGTCTGTGGATAAGCTTGCCGGCGACCGCCATTCTGTAGATAGGGCGACGTGGCGGCGACGCGTGCTAGAGGACGAGGCTGCGGATGAGCTCGCACTGCTGCAGGAGGCAGGTGGCAAGCGCTGGCGGCTTTGGCGGCACCGAACTGGCCGAGACGCGCTACGGACGCCGGCGTGCCGCCAAGGGCTCTGACGGCGGCGCTGTAGGCTGCAAGGGAGGCTTGGCGCGTTGCTGTGAGAAGGGGAGTGCGTGGCATGGCGCTGCAGAGCGGGCCAAAACCAGGGGCGCGACTTGTCGGCTCGGGCGCGGCTCGTGCAATACGCACGCTCTGGGCGCGTCCAGTGCACGCCCACCATCTGCTCGACTAAATGCCATGGCCTGCTAGGTGGCTTGGTTGGAGCTGGGGGTTAGCAGGTTTAGCCTAGGGGTAGCTGGGTTGCTAGTGGACATGCCTGTAGGGTCATTGGATCAGATCCACAATACAAACCAAAACTCATGTCAAATCTGTCCATGCACTCCAGGTGTTTGACAAAATGCCACAGACACCTAGGCATTTTTTGGAGTGGCCAATTCTTCCAGATCAGTGTGTCTTTGGACGCACAAGAGGGTGGTGAGGTTAGTTGGTGAAAATCACAAACTTGCTAGTGCAAGTTTTGCAGAACTTCAAATCTGGATAGGAGGTGAATGGCATCATTTCATGGACCAAAAATGATCCAATGAGTGCATGCTCCTGGACTTAGGGGTTTAGCATGGAGGACTACAAGTAGGGAAAAGAATCTAGGGCCAAAGAGCAAGCAAGAATATGGTTGCTGTACAAACCATCATGTTGGACCAGAATGAAGATGAGGTTGATTCACTCAAAAAATTTAAAGAACAACCCTGGATTTTTGCATATAATGGAATGATATGCTCCTACTGACATCCCATAATTTTGGTGGAAGCTAGAAAGAAATATTTAAAAGGGTTGTAGTGCAAAATTGTCCACTGGACCAGAGAAGAAAAACATGTGTAGCACTCAAAATATGCAATGAATGAAATATATTATTGCACAAAAGTGATTCAGAGACATCACATGACATCTCCAAATTTTGGTTGGATTTTTAGTTAAATCTATCAACTGGTTGTAGTACAAAAAGAGCTCCAAAACTAAAAACAAGTCATTTAATGAATAAAGCTCTGGGTGAATTAATTAAATAAATAAATCTACTGATTGAGAGATGTTTTTTAAAGAGAGGGCATATAAGTCCAATATGTTTTGGAAGGATCCACTTGGGAAAAATTCCTTAATATTAAAAGAAAAGTTTTGAAATCAACAGAGATATACTTGCAGGCAAAAATGTTAAACTCTTGGCAAAATTTTAATAACTAAAACCTGGTTAAATTTTTGGGGTGTTACAATTACTAACCCCCTTAAGAAAAATCTCTTCCTCGAGATTTTCTAAGAACCGATGTGAAAAACAAATACTCCATACGTGTTCGAGCGGTTGTGAGTCTGCTGCCGTGGTGCTGCGCGAATAAAAATAATCCATGTAGTGAGGAAATAAACGATGCAGCAACTCAGGGAGAAGAAATCTCATTCTAGGATTTTTTTTCGCGGTTACAAAAGTTAATCACGAAGAACATTACTCACATAAGTAGAAACTAAATACTCTACTCGTCGCACAAATTTGAGGTACCTTGCATAAGTTACAATGTCATAATAAATGCTGAAATAATAAATACAGCAGTGACGTCTAAAATGAAAACGATAACTGGACGGGGTCTCGAGGAAAAGTCTCTGGTAGTGGGATACACTCCTCTTCTATAGGAGGAAGTGGATTGACCAGTCGATGTATGCGTCTCTCCGGGTCGGGCCTCAGTAGTCTGCCGATTGCAATCTGAGGATTCGAATCGGCGAGACTCTGGAGGTAATCCATCACTCGTTGGTTCAACTGCTCTTGAGCGATGATGTACTGGATAAGGTTGGCTAGTACTGGGTCTCTCTCAATCCATCCACCGGGAAAAGATGTTACTCCTCCGGGTGCTGCACGGCTCGGAAAGTAATTATATCCTCGTTCGCGGGCATAGGGTACTTCGGATCAAAGGCTAGCAATCGCTTCTTTCGCAGCAGCTTCTATGGCCAGGCATGGGGTTGGCATAGATTCCCCCATGAAGGAAACTTCTGTTGGATCTTGATTGGAGTCTACGGGAGGGATGTGTACTGCTGCCCAATATTCCGAGGTGGAAGGGGTGATTCTTCATTTGAATAGCTCGTACTGGGGTGGCTGGGTGGAACCCATAGTACTGCAGGTAAAGTCCCACAATATTTTGACAAAGCTACCTGGGGTTGCATCTGGGGTTCTCCGATAAATACTAGGGCTCGGCATGGCAAGAAATGGTCGTGAGAGTGGTGCACGAGGCGAGGGTTGCTGGGTAAGGTCACAAGGTGGCCTTCTTATAGCAATGGAGCTGGGTCATTTTACCGTGGTGAAAGGTAATAAATTTGCCAGCTTAGCTCCAAAGGTCGGGTCAGTGTCAGAGATACACATATCTCATAAAGAGACGTGTTATTGTGGTTGTCGTCGTGGTTGGTTTTGGTAGCTGTGCCCAGAAAATATGTAACTATGCGCCTACAGAATACGCAAGGCTACTATTAAAACAGAGGCACAACGACAGACTGCGTTTATATACGAGGTCGCATGATTACAAAGCGAGGATACACTGAAACTCGGTACTACTCGTACGGCTTAATCTACCTCGTTTATGTCTAAACGGGCATGCCTGGTGGATGACGAGGCTTCTCCACGTGTCTCACTGCTGGGATTAGTCGGAGATGGCAGAGGAACTGCAGGGTCGGGGTAGCGATGATGACCATCGCGGGAATTGTTGGCCACAATCCCGTTGGAGTGTGTTCCCAAAAGGCGACGAAGCACTTTTGGGGTCATCAAAGCATCTCGGTTGGTGGCTGGAGCTGATCTCAGGGTCTCGATCGGGTGTCCGAACAGCACGACTGGGTTGTCGGTGTCGGGCTCGTCTTCTCTTCTTGCTGGGGCTCGACTAACCAGCTCTCCTCAAGCTGCGATCAGATCAATGGTGATCTGGTCGAACAGTGCCTCTAGTACACTTACATAGCGCACTAGGTGCAACAATGCGGGATCTGTCTCGTGATCTCCGTTGGCAACTTGGGGTGGCCTTCCATACCCTTCACGCCTGGGGTAGTAGTAGAACGAGCGACAGTTAACTCTGGGTGACAACTGCCCAAGTTGAACTATAGCCTCTCTAGCAGCTAGCTGGATGGCTTGTGGCTCGAAGGAAGTTGTTCTTCCGGTGAACCTGTAGGGGCGTTCTGGAGATAGACCCCTACCGTAGATGTGCACAGTGGCCCAGAATTGACGCCTCTCACCGCTCATGGACCCTTGGTACACAACATATTCTGGGGGCTCTTCTAATGCGTAGACACGACGGGTGAGGTTTGCAAGTATGGTCACAAAACCTCCAAGGTTGGTTGCTGTGGTCTCATTGTGCACGACGGGCCAGGCATTATGGCTCGGCTTGGGGTAGACAATGTGCTGTGCTGGGCTGGGGCTAGCGTGCCCTTTTTGTAGAAAAAGGGAACAGAGTCTTCCTTCGCACGCTTGTGAAGGAGACCTCTTGGGTGCTGGTCACTGGCGCGTGATCGACAGGCTAGGTTGATAGGTTGGGCACCGACTACCAAAAGTGTCGGGGTCACTGTGTGGCTATCTTGCACGAGAAGCTTGGCTGGGGTTTGGTTAAGGTCTGGTGGGTTGGTTTGCCTAAGTTTTTCGAGCTGGCTAAGATAGGATTATCTAATGGTCAGCCTGGCTTTGATACCAAGTTTGTCACGATCGGTTTTCCGGGTAGTAAATTACAGAACTGGCCGTTGTGCTCACCAGCCCCAGGATAACTGTTAGCTGATGAGGCACCAACTTGATACAGAAATCCAAAGCAAAACACAACATATGTAGTACAAGACCATTCTGGCCTGTGAGTACAACAAATGGTTTCTAGTGGTTGATGGCGGAAGCGGATTGTGGATCGTCAGCGTATATGGGACTCCATTTCCCACAGGAACAACTGACCAGGTTAACTCCTATCTTCGCGAGGCTGCTATCACCATTACGTGGGTTCCGGGGCTGTCACCAAGGTCGCTCCTCTCCGTGCAAGAAATCTGGCCAAGACAATAGCCAGGGACAAGCCAGTGAGTACTTTGAATGTACTCGGAAACATTATGAACACGGGTATAATGTAACATTGAAGTGCTGAAAATATTTTTTTACTCATGACGTCAGTCACAAAAGATAAATATAACCTGATGCGTACAAGCATGTTATATATATGATTATGCAATAACATAGCAATATTAAAATTATGAAATAAATAACAAACAATGCCACAGTCGGGCGTCTTAGTGACACCACATAAAGGGCTTTGAAAGAAATGCCACAGTCGGGCGTCTGAGCGACACCACATAAAGGGCTTTAAAAGAAATGCCACAGTCGGGCGTCTTAGCGACACCACCTAAAGGGCTTTAAAAGAAATGCCACAGTCGGGCCTCTTAGCGACACCACATAAAGGGCTTTAAAAGAAATGCCACAGTCTGGTGTCTTAGCGACACCACATAAAGGGCTTTAAAAGAAATCATAGTGAATATCCGGAGGTAGAACCATTCCAAGGATACTCAGTATTTCACACAATATGAAGGGGTTAGTCCATAAATAAAAATAATCATAATCATCATATGTCACAAGTCACAAACCATGTTCTGGTTTAACAATTTTTCCTCCGAAGATCGACACTAAGACCGACACTTTACCCATCCCAGACTGTAATCCTTAACCATGGACACGGCTATTCGAATAGGTTTAATCTCTGCAGAAGGTGTACTCTTTACCCACGAGTAACGGATTCCTTTAGTCCATCGGGACTAATTCCGTCTACGGTCTTTTTGTTGAAAACACACCTAACTTGCACACACCAGCTTAACTCACATGTGTCTGGAATCACCCACGACACCTGTCAAGCAAACTCTAAGTGGGGAGGCTACAACCTCGCGTAGCCTGGGATCAAATTTATATTACACGCTCTAAGCGGTGGCCTCCCCTCTCGGTCTCAACCGGAAACACCCATGCCCCCGGACCAGGTGGCCTGCCTACCAGCTACGATAGGTATCTTCCACCATGGCCTCTCTGTACGGTGTGTGCTAGAAAGAGGTTGACAACTTACTGAACCGTACTCTACTTGTTGTAGAGACGAGTGGTAGTACGAAACAAGTATGGGGGTTACTGGAACAAGACTCGATCTACGGTCGACTCAGGATGTTTATAATTTCCTGCATGACATGTATAACAAATATAATTCAACCAATACAATCAACACTCATTATATCTTACTATGGCATACCGGACATACCCGTCCCGATGGAGACCGGTGACAAGCTCACGCCTACCCAAGGCAGAGGCTTTCCCGGATTCCTTTCGGGCATGCATGCAAGATACATGAGGATGATTACCATCACAAGTATACTCATTTCCAACAGCATGGAAATCACTAATATGCATCCATGCAAATGATGACATCACATGAAATAACATGTCCTTCAAAATGAGGTGGTGTTATAAACGTGTCAACGAACACATCAAAATATTATGCCGGGGTTCAGAATGCTTGCCTTCAGGTCATGGGAAATAAGGGTGCATTCCAAAACATCTTGAAATCTTCAAAAATCCTATTAAAAGAATATATATGAATTAACACATAAAATCAAAACAGCACAAAAAGTTGTTTTGAATTTTTTTCAAATAAATCTTAAAATAAACTAGACAATATTTGAGAAAGGTAGGAAAAGGGATTAATTCATTTGGAGCTGTATTTAAAAAGATACATCCGGTCAAAGTTTGGTCAAAAATCTGTTATTTAAATAAAACAGAAAAGAAAACATTTCAAATAAATACGTACACGTAGAAAGCGTACTTCGGAAGTGCGCTTTCACTTAACCTACGTGGACTGGGGCGGGGTCATTGATAGTGGGTCCAGGGGGCCCACTGGTCAGGTTTGACCAGTCCCCTTCCCTCTTCTTCCTCTGGGGGAACAGAGGCGGGGGTTCCGACGATCGTCGCCCGCGTTTGGCGGCTCCTCACGGGCCCCCAAGGGTGGGGATGGATCCGCAAGGCTGGGGCGGTCCTCCCGGTGGTCTTAGGGTTGGCGGGGACGGCGTGAGCTGCCGGCGGCGAGCTTCGCGGCGGAGGAGGCTTCGGGAGCAAAGTGAGTTTGGGGCTACGGTGGTTTCCGACCAAAATTGAGTGTGGGGTTGCACTCACGAGAGGGAGGGAGAGCTCCTGGTGGAGAGAGTGGAGAGAGGGAGGCTCAGGTGGCGCCGGAGTGGCCGGGGCAGTGGCGGCGGCTGGAGTTGCCGGAGAGGAAGAAGACGACTCTCTCTCTTCGATTGACGGCTAAGGGGGCACGAGCGGAATGGTGTGAGGCTGCCTCCGTTTTGGGTCGAGCTCGGGGCCCTCCTTTTATAGCACATCCGAGTTGGTTCGCGGCGTCCATGGATAAGCTTGCCGGCGACCGCTGTTCTGTAGATAGGGCGACGTCGCAGCAACGCATGCTAGAGGACGAGGCTGCGGATGAGCTCGCACTGCTCCAGGAGGTAGGTGGCAAGCGTTGGCGGCTTTGGCGGCACCGACCTGGCCGAGACGCGCTGCGGACGCCGGTGTGCTGCCAAGGGCTCTGACGGCGACGCTGTAGGCTGCCAGGGAGGCTTGGCGCGTTGTTGTGAGAAGGGGAGTGTGTGGCGTGGCGCTGCAGAGCGGGCCAAAACCAGGGGCGCGACGTGTCGGCTCGGGCGCGGCTCATGCAATACGCACGCTCTGGGCGCGTCCAATGCACGCCCACCATCTGCTCGGCAAAATGCCATGGCCTGCTAGGTGGCTTGGTTGGAGCTGGGGCTTAGCAGGTTTAGCTTAGGGGTAGCTGGGTTGCTAGTGGACATGCCTGTAGGGTCAGAGGATCAGATCCACAATGCAAACCAAAACTCATGTCAAATCTGTCCATGCACTCCAGGTGTTTGACAAAATGCCACAGGCACCTAGGCATTTCTTGGAGTGGCCAATTCTTCCAGATCAGTGTCTCTTTGGATGCACAAGAGGGTGGTGAGGTTAGTTGGTGAAAATCACAAACTTGCTAGTGCAAGTTTTGCAGAACTTCAAATCTGGATAGGAGGTGAATGGCATCATTTCATTTACCAAAAATGATCCAATGAGTGCATGCTCCTGGACTTAGGGGTTTAGCATGGAGGACTACAAGTAGAGAAAAGAATCTAGGGCCAAAGAGCAAGCAAGAATATGGTTGCTGTACAAACCATCATGTTGGACCAGAATGAAGATGAGGTTGATTCACTCAAAATTCTTAAAGAACAACCCTGGATTTTTGCATATAATGGAATGATATGCTCCTACTGACATCCCATAATTTTGGTGGAAGCTAGAAAGAAATATTTAAAAGGGTTGTAGTGCAAAATTGTCCACTGGACTAGAGAAGAAAAACATGTGTAGCACTCAAAATATGCAATGAATGAAATATATTATTGCACAAAAGTGATTTAGAGACATCACATGACATCTCCAAATTTTGGTTGGATTTTTAGTTAAATCTATCAACTGGTTGTAGTACAAAAAGAGCTCCAAAACTAAAAACAAGTCATTTAATGAATAAAGCTCAGGGTGAATTAATTAAATAAATAAATCTACTGATTGAGAGATGTTTTTTAAAGAGAGGGCATATAAGTCCAATATGTTTTGGAAGGATCCACTTGGGGAAAATTCCTTAATATTAAAAGAAAAGTTTTGAAATCAATAGAGATATACTTGCAGGCAAAAAATTTAAACTCTTGGCAAAATTTTAATAACTAAAACCTAGTTAAATTTTTGGGGTGTTACAATAAAGACCTAGAATTAGCTTTATTTCATCTAATATGCTTACCTTAATGACCTAGAGTTAGCTTCTTTTCCTCCAAAGTGACTTAATAAGCTTACTGACCTCCAAAACCAGCCATTTTACCTAAGTTAGCTCTAAAACGATCTATACTTAGCTTTGTTTCCTCCAAAATGACCTAAGTTAGTTATAATATGCTTAGTTAACTAGGTTTGCTCAATAATGACATGTACTTAGCTTACTTATGTAAAAAAAGGCATAATTAGCTTAGTTAGCTCATAAACGATCCATTTTACCTAAGTTAGCTCTAAAATGACCCATTTTACCTTAGTTAGCTCATAAATGATCTATTTTACCCAAGTTAGCTTTAAAATGACCCATTTTACATAGATTATCTCCAAAATGATCCATTTTACCTAGATTATCTCCAAAATGATCCATTTTACATATGTTAGCTCTAAAATGACCCATTTTACCTATGTTAGCTCCAAAATGACCCATTTTACCTATGTTAGCTCCAAAATGACCCATCTTACCTACGTTAGCTCTAAAATGACCCATTTTACCTACGTTAGCTCCAAAATGACCCATTTTACCTACGTTAGCCTCCAAAATGACCCATCTTACCTACATTAGCTCTAAAATGATGCATTTTACCTAAGTTAGCTCATAAACGATACATTTCACCTAGGTTACCTCACAAACGATGGTGTGCTTCTTCTTCTAGTCTTCTTCTTCTAGTCACCTTTTCCTAACTTTCTTATTTGCCATTTTGCAGATTTCATTCACTTCTCGGAAGCTAGCTTGCTATGATGGAGTGCTTGTTTTTATTTCATTCTCTTCTAGTATTCTTCTAGCTTGCTACGATGGAACTTGCTATCTTGATGAAACTTTGCATTGTAATATGTATGTGCAACTTCCTAATGGTTGCAACTTATGTGTATGTGCAACTTCCTATGTATGAATGGATGGAACTATATATGTATGTACGATGAAACTTATGTGTTGGATATTTCATATGTTTGCTGTTAAATAGCCCTGTGAAATATATCTATATATGTCATACATATTTGCTGTGAAAATTGTTGGATTTTAAAAAACAGAAAAAAGAGCCAATATGCAGGCTCTATGCCGTCCTCCACCGACGGCAATGGGTTCTTTGCCAACAGCCGCGGACGGCAAATAAGACACGTGGCAGCCAGCTGTGCTTCCTGGGAGCTAACCCATTTAGTCAGTTTGCCTACAGTGGCAGACGACAAAGAGCAAACAATTCTGCCGTCAGTGGCAGACGGTAAAGGCCTGCCATGTAGTGACGTCTAGTTGACATCATATGGCGGACGGCAAAGGCAGGACAAATTTTGCCGTCAACGGCGGACGGCAAAGTCCTGCCGTTAGCCACCTAACGGACTAACAGCAAAAATTTTGCCGTCTATGTTCTTTACCGTCTGCTGCTGATGGCAAAGGACCCTTTGCCATCAGCCACCAAAAGCAGATGGCAAAGTAGCTCTTTACCAGACCTTTCTTTGTCGTCCACTTTTGCCGTCCGTGGCGGACGGCAAAGACCTTTGCCATCCGCTATTCATGCCTTTGCCGTCCGCCGTGGCAGACGACAAAGTAGCCGATTCCTATAGTGAATGTATGTTTCGTCAACTAGTCCCATTGTTAATGTTTAAGCGTTTCTGCAAACTTGGGTGCTTAAGTAGTTGATCTGTTCAAAAATAGAGATTTGAATGTCTCAAGGCGCCTCCTTGTACTATCGCTGTACACTGATGTTCATCACTGGCAGAAGGTGTATCTGGGAGACTTGGGATGATTTCCAGTATGAGGCGTACCGTATGAGGCGTCGTAGGGCCCATCTCGCCCTCGCAGCATGGCATACTATGATACTATCGCAATATTTTCTTCTATTTATTTTGTGTGTTTCATCAACTATTGCCACTATAATGTAATCATGCTTTTTCATTATCTAAGCAAACAGGGTTATTTAGCTGCATTTTGGTGGAACTGCACAAATGTACGTATGGAACCGGCAGATATGCAGAGTGCGAGGTCTGACAAGTAAAAATTACCGACACCAACCATGTTGCATGAACGCATTGGCATCCACCACCACCAGTGGGATGTGTGGCGCTCTCTGTGGACGGATCTTTCTCGGCAACAAATCCTCTAACCAAATACTAGTAGCTTATATTGGCAGTTTTCTAGGGAGTACTCTTTTCTGAAAGAAGTACCAATCTATTTTATTTATTTGTACACTATGTCATAACTTTGACCCAAAGGTCCAAAGCTATTTTAGGGTGATTGGCGTAATACTCGGAGACTAATTGTAAGCATGATTTTCATTAGCTATCACACTGATTGTAAGCATGAGCAGGTGGAAGATTAGGTTAGTGTGAAGCTTAGCTTAAACCCTACCGCCGCCGTTGAAACGAGGCGAGCATCAAGGGAACCGTGGAGAACGGCGGGGGAGCGACATCGCGCCATCCGGCTTCCTCTTGCGGTGGGAGAACGAATACTCATGTGGCTCCGGCTGGCTCTGCACCCTCACGAACGACACACCATACTCGATCGATTCATTATCCTCTGGGTGCTCGACCTTCGACCTGTACGCCCACCACCTCCACCTGACTGTCGCCTCGAGCGAATCTATCTGCTCCATGCCTAGAGGAGATACTCGATGAACTCGGAGGACTGTGGCGTGACTGTCACCGAGGAGTACATGTACATCGTCGCCGCCGTCTCGCTCTTTCACATACATTCCCACATGGCCTGCACTGTCCTTGAAATCTCCCACTCATTTTCAAACCAAGTAAGGATCTCCTTCAACCTGGCTAACTTTGCCTGGTCGCCGCCGGCGATCTTCCTGATTCGCTACTGCATCCTCTCCATAGATGTCCTTCTGAGTGGTCCGGTGCTTGCTTTGGAAGATGGGAGGAGAGACGGTGGTCTTGCAATAGAGAATAGGGAGAGGCGAGACGATGGTTTTGGAATGGAGATGATGGAGAGGAGAGGAGGTGGTTTAGCAATGGAGAAGATCAGAAGAGGGAGAGGCGAGATGGCGGTTTTGGAATGGAGATGTTGGAGAGGAGAGGAGGTGGTTTTGCAATGGAGAAGAGGGAGAGGAGCGTGCGGCAGCGATTTAAGATTGGACGAGAGGGCTGATAACCCACAAGTGTAGGGGATAATTGTAGCCTCTTTCGATAAGTAAGAGTGTCGAACCCAAAGAGGAGCTAAAGGTAGAGCAAATATTCTCTCAAGTCCTATCTGCCACTAATACAACTCTACGCACGCTTAGTGTTCGCTTTACCTAGAACAAGTATGAAACTAGAAGTACTTTGTAGGTGTTGTTGGATATGTTTGCAAGATAATAAAGAGCATGTAAATAAAAAGTAGGGGCTGTTTAAATAAAGAAGCAATAAAGTAAATATAGTGAGTGTGGAAAAGTGGTGGTAGGAGTTGTGAAATTGTCCCTAGGCAATTGACTACGTTACTAGACCGGTAGGAGAGACATAAGGCAACATACTCTCTCTTCTTCGATCATATGCACTTATGATTGGAACTCTAGTAAGCATCCGCAACTACTAAAGATCATTAAGGTAAAACCCAACCATAGCATTAAAGCATCAAGTCCCCTTTATCCCATACGCCACAACCCCCTTACTCGTGTTTATGCTTCTGTCACTCAAGCAACCCACTATAAGCGGATCATGAATGTATTGCAACACCCTACAGCGGGAATCCCTCACGCTTGCGTGACACAGAGGGCACAATAGGACAACACCAATAATAAAACATGCAACTCAAACCAATCATAGCAATTCATCAATCACCGGCAGGACAATGAAAATCTACTCAGACATCATAGGATGGCAACACATCATTGGATAATAATATGAAGCATAAAACACCATGTTCAAATAGAGGGTACAATGGGTTGCGGGAGACTGGACCGCTGAATATAGAAGGGGGAAGGTGATGGAGATGTTGGTCAAGATGGCAGAGGTGTTGGTGAAGATCGCAGTGATGATGATGGCCCTCGGCGGCGTTCCAGCGCCACCGGAAGCAAGGGGGAGAGAGCCCCCTTCTTCTTCTTCTTCTTCCTTCACCTTCTCCCTAGATGGGAGAAGGGTTTCCCCTAGATGGGAGAAGGGCTTCCCCTTTGGTCCTTGGCTCCCATGGCTTGGGAGGGGCGAGAGCCCCTCCAAGATTGGATATGTCTCTCTGTCTCTCTCTCTATTTCCGCATTCTCAAATTTCGCCCCTTCACCGTTTCTTTTATATCCGGAGATCCACAACTCCGATTGGGGTGAATCTTTCGCCCAGATTTTTTTTATAAAATTAGCTTTCTTGCGGCAAAAGAAGATCATCAACTGCCTTACGGGTGGCCCATGAGGGTGCCAAGCGCGCCCAGGGGGGAGGCACGCCCCCTGTCTCATGGCCACCTTGGGCACCGTTTCATGTTGATTCTTCCTCCGGAAAATCCCAAATATTCCAAAATAATTCTCTGTCCGTTTTTATCCCGTTTGGACTCCGTTTGATATGGGTTTACTTTGAAACATAAAACATGCAACAAACAGGAACTGACACTGGGCACTGGATAAATATGTTAGTCCCAAAAATAGTAGAAAAACACCTAATAGTCCTGGTTCGTAAGGCCCTTTAGTCCCGGTTCATGAACCGGGACTAATGGGTCGTTACTAATACCTCCACCCATTAGTCCCGGTTCAAACACGAACGTGGACCAGTGTGCCTACACATGGCCCTATGTGCCGAGCCCAGTCAGGGGGCCTTTGGTCCTGGTTAGTGGCACCAACCGGGACCAAAAGACATCCACGCGTCAGCATTCCAGTGGCTGGGTTTTTTGTTTTTTTGAAAGGGGGGGGGGGTTGGGGGTTTTGGGGGGTTAATTTAGGTGTTTCATCTATTGTGTTAGCTAGCTAATTAATAGAGAGAAGTGTCCTCTCTTATGTCCGTGCTTGGTCGACGCTACGTACTATATATACATAAGTGATCGAGAGAACCATTGAGTACAGAAGTTCGTCATGCATACCGAGAGAAGTGATCGATCGACCTCTCCTTCTCCGAGAGATTGGTCGAACAACAAGTTTTCGTATCATGTATCCGACGCTACTGGCTACATACATGTACAATATGTATAAGATCTCTTAATTACAATCCCCTAGCAATTGAAATCAATTTCCACATGGTATTCTCCGGCTTTATTGATGACGTGGTCAAGAAAGAATCCCGCCAATTCCTCTTGAATTGCTTTCATGCGATCTGGTTCTAGGAGTTCATTCCGCATCTGCCACGTCTAATTTGAAGAAGGGGGTTAATTAATACATATATATGAATGAAACTCAACAGAAATGATGGTGTAATAAAATGAAATTGTGAATATTATTGCTTACGCACTTCATATTGTCCTTTAGAGTAGCCCCGCTTGTTTTTCAAAGTCGCGTTGTGGATGAACTCGCACACATAGTATCCACAGAAATCATTCCCTTGTTCCTGCCACAAGCACTTTACGAGAAATAGAGGTCAATCAAACTGATAATGAAGCATGATAAATTGCATTGATGAAAGTATAGCTATAGAATCAACGGGGGATGCACGCAACTAGCTAGCCAGTAGTACTTACTTTCGGGTATGTATATCGCAGCTCCTTCGGTAGTCCCGGAGCTTCTGCGGTGAACTGTTTCCAAACCCTGCAAGACAAAGAAAATAATTATTATTACTTGAGATATCAGGAAATGAACAAAAAGTTGTCGATATGGTGCGATAATGATCGATTGAACTTACTTGTTGAGCAATTCAGTCATATCCGCATAGGTTTTGGGATCTTTCCGTCTCGAGTCTAAGCCGGTTACTAGTCCCCCCTCAAGCTTAATCTCCAGAAGAACATAGTGGTACCTGCGCACGCATGCATAACTCATCAATTACATTACTATAACCTCGCTTGAGTAATAAGGGAAACCGAATATGCACACGACAGTAACACTCACTTGTCGTTGTAAGGAAAGAGTATGGTATCTTTGTTTTGATTTTTGATCAACGATCGTAGCAAGTTGTCCTCGGCCTCTTTGACGTCCTTTTTAACTAGAAATTCATTTATAATATTTGTGTTAATGAACCCAATATCATAAATTTCTTGTTTTTTGCACTCGATGATCTTCAATCTGCATAATATATTGAGGATAATTAATTATAAATACATGAAATGAAAGAGCCGAGCTATATATAGAGACTTAATGATAGAAATAGTACTTACAAACAGTAGCAAAAGACCATTAGTTTATCGAGGGCCTTTTGATTGAAGAACGCGAAGAACTCATCAAATGGAACAGTCAACAGATCAGTTGCAACGAGGTCGTGCTCCTCTTTAATATTCAGATACAAAGCATTCATCCCCCCAGACTCTCTGGAGGTTTCCATGTACCAATTATGGAATCTTCGCATCATTGTTGTCAGAGATTTTTCATCTTTGATGAGAGGCTTCCCGTACTCGTATCTGTGTTCGTCCACCTCCAAGAAATCAGGAAGTTGATCATCAGGCAGGTAATCTGTAAGATTGCCATAACCGTCCACCATCCCTGGAGCATTAGACATATTGAGCGGGGGCCATGATTGATGTGCTTGTTCGCTGAGCTGGGCATTTCCCCCCTTTTATCGTTCTTTTAACCTTTTATCACTAACAGTACTTCCCGACCGCTGGGCTTCGAGATATGTCTATTCAGTAATGCGCTGATAGTTGGTTCTCGGCGGAGACTTTGGTGGTTTCCTCAGGGCATCTATAGTGCGCTTTGCTTTCACCGGATCTACCTTCTCCTCCGGAGGTGGATGTCTCTTTGCTTTCACCCCTTCAAAGAACTCCTTCACATGGGTCCGCACAATCGTATCGTTTTACTCCTCGGTCCTCTTATACGGTAACTTCTCTAGAGGCTTGAGAGCTGGACCGTATCTGTATTGCCTCCCACCTCTGGTTGTGCTGCTATACGCCGGAGCAGACGGAGCGACTGTGGTGTCTGTCTTCTTTCGTGCTTGCTTACGAGGCGGAGGAGAAGGAGTACAACGCGCCGGAGCAGCCGGGGTGGCGGCGGGTCTCTTCCGCCCTTGCTGGCGAGGCGGAGAAGGAGGAGGCTGCTGGCTGCTCGGGAGCGCCGGCGCAGGAGGAGAAGGAGGCGGAGTGCCGCCACGCACCGGAGAAGGAGGCGGAGTGCCGCCACACGTGCCCTGATCGTCACTCGCCGGAGGAGGAGGCGGTGGAGGAGGCGGAGTGCCCTGACTCGCCGGAGGAGGAGGAGGAGGCGGAGGCGTCCAGTTCGGAAGGTTGATGAGCTCCTTCTGCCATAGGCATGGAGTCTTCAGAGCAGAACCCAGCATATTCCCCCCTTCATCGGTAGGGTGGTCAAGCAGGAGGTCCTCAAATCCCTCCGTTATTTCATCCACCATCACCTTACCATATCCTTCTGGAATCGGCCGGCAGTGATAAGTTGCTCCGGATCCAGTACGATAAACAGAGCCAACAGCCGCCTTGACCTTCAAATTCATCCATCGCGCCATTATGTGGCAATGTTGAGACTCTGTGATAGCATCCACAGGATAGCTGGCAGGAGCCGTCAAGACATGCTCCGGCTGAAGCAACTCAGTGGAAGCCACGCTGATTCTCCGCTGAGATGGTGGGGTAGCTTTGGGGGAAGCTTCGGCAGGTCGTTTGCTGCGATCTGTTGCTTCTCGTTCCTCTAGCCCCATTACCCTTTCACACAGCGCCTGCAGTTGGCCCTGCTCCAGTTTCTTCCTCCTCTCGTGGGTTTTGTAACCCCCTGCGTCCGGAAAACCAACCTTCCACGGAATGGAGCTTGGTGTGCCTCGTGTCCGTCCAGGGTGCTCAGGATTCCCGAGGGCCATTGTGAGCTCGTCATTCTCCCTGTCTGGAATGAACGTCCCTTGCTGCGCTGCATTGATATAGTGTCGAAGATTCTTGTGGGGTATTTGCAGTTGCTCGTCCGTCCAACGGCACTCCCCTGATACAGGGTCCAAGGTTCCGCCAGCCCCGAAGAACCAAGTCCGGCAACGGTCTGTCCATCTCATTGTCTCTGGTTCGATCCCTTTTACAAGCAGATCATTCTCCTCCTTAGACCACTTAGGCTAGGCTTTGAGGTAGCCACCTGACCCCGTGCGATGGTGAAGCTTCTTCTTCGCAGCATTTTGCTTGTTCGTCGCCGACATCTTCTTACTCTTTTCCGATGTCTTGTGGGCCACAAATGCGGGCCAGTGATCTTTGATCTTCTCATATTTGCCGATGAATTCTGGTGTCTTTTTTTCGACAAAATGGTTCAACTCTTTCCTCCACCTCCTGAATAGGGTTGCCATCTTCTTAAGAGCACAAGACTTGATTAATTGCTCTTTAACTGGCTTCTCCGGATCCTCCTCTGGCGGTAGGTTGAAATTTGCCTTCAGCTGAGTCCAAAGATCTTCTTTCTGCATATCATTGACATAAGACACCTCAGGGTTGTCCTTGGGATTATACAATTGCTGGATGCTGATCGGGATCTTGTCCCTAACAAGAACCCCGCACTGAGCAGAAAATGCATTCTTTGTCCGGATGGGTTCAATCGGTTCGCCGTCGGGCGCAATTTCTATGATCTCAAACCTTTCATACGAGCTCAACTTTTTCTTCGGGCCTCATCTCCTTACCGAAGTTGTGCTCGACCCGGAGGGCTAGAAATTAAAAGGAAGAAATATGAGAGTAATTAATATGTGTACATATACCAAAACAATGGATGCATCAATTAAATAGTCAGCACGGGCTTAACTAATATATATATACCTGGCCAGACTTGGTTCGGTCACCGGAGCAGTCAGCACGGTCTCCTTCTTGTACCTCCATTGTGTCACCGGAGCCATCATGAACGTAGCCCTCTTCTTGTACCGGCATTAATGGGCCGAAGCCATCATGAACATAGCCCTCTTCTTCACCCAGTCCTTCCAGCTGACCATCGGTGTCATTGAGATATGATGCAACTTCATCACTTCCTTATGCGATTATGTGCCCCAACATCGCTTCTGTTGCTTCGTCTCGGGAGTGCTCATTAGAACTAGCTAGCTAATCACAATAAGGAATCATGTTAGTGGCCTCGACGCTGCTTCTCTAGGGTTTGGGATCGCCTCGACACAACACTTCAAGGGTTTGGGGTGGCCTCGACGACAACGCTCTTTTAACTTGGTAAATTTGGGTGGCCTCGAGAGTTTTGGTCGAGCGAGAGGGCCGAGGGGGGTGCTGCCGTTGTATAGGTTATCATGGTCGAGAGGGGGTATATATATCGACCGCCCCTTATGTCGAAGTTATCTCGAGGGGGCGGCGAGGGCGAAGGCGAGCAGCCTGACGGCGACAGACCCGATAAAACATAAGAAAACGAAGATTGTAACTTTTGCATATATAAAACTTATTTATTTAATTCTTCTTATTTATTTCTTCTTATTTATTTCTCCTCTTCTTTTCCTCTCCTCTTCTTCTTTCTTTCCTCTTCTTATTTTCTTCTTTCCTATCCTTCTTTTTCTAAAATTGTAACTTTTGCATATATAAAACTTTTCTAAAATTGTAACTTTCTGTATATGAACAAAAAACTTTCTATGAACAAAAAAACATTTTTAACATATATATTTAGCCAATTCTAGCCACATACATCACATACACATATACATTATAGCCACATACACATATACATCACATATGAACAAAAAAATAACTAATAAAAATAAAAAAAACATGTAGCAACATATGAACAAAAACATATAGCCACATACATACACATACATTATATATATATGAAAAAAATTAAACTAATAGAAAAACAGAGCCGGCTGGGCAGAGGGGCATGGCGGCAGCGGTGGTGCCGGCGGGGCAGGGTAGGGGTGCAGGAGCGAGGCAGGGCAGGGGCGTGAGGCAGGTGCTCACAGGGGGGTGGTGGGGCACGGCGGGCGGCGTCGGGGCGTGGGGTGCAGCGCCGGCGTCGGTGCAGATGGCGTCGAGGGCGGCGGTGACGGTGAGGTGGAGCAGCCTGACGGCGTGGGAGGCGGTGGCGACGACGAGGTGGAGCAGACTGACGGCGTCGGAGGCGGCGGCAACGACGAGGTGGAGCAGCCTGACGGCTCGGCGGCGACGGCGATGAGGGAGAGCAGCGGGCGTCGGGCGAAGAAGAAAGGGGGATTTTGGAGAAACTGCTAAGTGCTAGTTATATATGAAGAGAATTGGTCCCGGTTCGTGAAACCAACCGGGACCAGTGCCCCCTTTAGTCCCGGTTGGTGCCACCAACCGGGACCAAAGGCCTCTTTTCAGCAGCCCAATGGGCGGGAAGCGGCGTCCTTTGGTCCCGGTTGGTGGCACCAACCGGGACTAATGCCCCCCCTTTAGTCCCGGTTGGTGCCACCAACCGGGACCAAAGGACCCTGTGCTGCCCGCGTCGGGGCAAAAGTTTAGTCCCACCTCGCTTGTTGAGAGGGGCGCGCAGTGGTTTATAAGCCCCACTGCCGCACCCCTATCGAGCTCCTCTCCACCGTAGGCTTGCGGGCCTATTTGCTACTGCTTTGCCTGATGGGCCTTCTAGGCCTACCGCGGGCCTGAATCCTGGCCCATGGTAGGGTTTCTAGTCGTATTCAGGCCGTGGGGTCCCAGTAGGAGGCATTTTTTTGTTTTCTTTCTTGCTTTATTTATTTTATTTTGTTTCTACTTACAACAAAATACTTATTGTTGCTATTTTTAATTATTTTCCAGTTTTTTGTTTTGTTTTCTGCATTATTTATTTTCTTTTGTTTTTTGCTTTATTTTTTAATTCTTTTTGCTTTTAGTTTTAGAAAAATTATAAACTTTCTGTTAGTGCCATTAGTTTTCAAATTTGAAAACACTTTTTTTGTTTTTTTGTTTTCTTTCTTGCTTTATTTATTTTATTTTGTTTGTACTTACAACAAAATACTTATTGTTGCTATTTTTAATTGTTTTTTGTTTTGTTTTCTGCATTATTTATTTTCTTTTGTTTTTTGCTTTATTTTTTAATTCTTTTTGCTTTTAGTTTTAGGAAAATTATAAACTTTCTGTTAGTGCCATTAGTTTTCAAATTTGAAAACACTTTTTTTGTTTTTTTGTTTTCTTTCTTGCTTTATTTATTTTATTTTGTTTCTACTTACAACAAAATACTTATTGTTGCTATTTTTAATTATTATGAGGGCCGAACCATAAGACATTAAAGCATTTCGAATGAACTATGAAAAAGTTGAAAGTTGGTATGGTATCATAAATTCACCCACATAGCATGTGCATGTACAAAACGGACAATGGTATCATACTCGTGTGTTACAAAGTTGGCATGGTATCATCATAATAGTTGCGGGAGAAAGTCTTCACCTTTTCTTCGCTTGTGTCATTTGCATATTGCGCCGTAACCATGGATAATCTTCATCGCTTATCAGGATGCTCGGGTCAGCCTTGACATTGAAGGGAGGAATTTCATGAAACTTTTCATAATCTTCAGACATGTCTGTCTTGCCCTCCACTCCCACGATGTCCCTTTTTCCTGAAAGAACTATGTGGCGCTTTGGCTCATCGTATGATGTATTCGCTTCCTTATCTTTTCTTTTTCTCGGTCTAGTAGACATGTCCTTCACATAGATAACCTGTGCCACATCATTGGCTAGGACGAACGGTTCGTTAGTGTACCCAAGATTTTTTAGATCCACTGTTGTCATTCCGTACTGTGGGTCTACCTGTACCCCGCCTCCTGACAGATTGACCCATTTGCACTTAAACAAAGGGACCTTAAAATCATGTCCGTAGTCAAGTTCCCATATGTCCACTATGTAACCATAATATGTGTCCTTTCCCCTCTTGGTTGTTGCATCAAAGAGGACACCGCTGTTTTGGTTGGTGCTCTTTTGATCTTGCTCAATCGTGTAAAATGTATCCCCATTTATCTCGTATCCTTTCCAAATCGTAAAAGTCGAAGATGGTCCCCTGGACAACAAGTACAGCTCATCACAAACAGTGTTGTCACCTCTGAGACGTGCTTCCAACTAACTGCTTAAAGTCCTGATGTGTTCACATGTAATCCAGACGTCGCACTGCTCCGGGTGTTTGGAGCGCATACTATTCTTGTGTTCATCGACATACGGGGTCACCAAGGTAGAGCTCTGTAGAACTGTGTAGCATGCTTGAGACCAAGAATATCCGTCCCTGCATATTATTGAGTCCCTTCCAAGTGTACCTTTTCCAGTCAGTCTCCCCTCATACCGCTATTGAGGGAGACCTATCTTCTTAAGGCCAGGAATGAAGTCAACACAAAACCTGATGACATCCTCTGTTTGATGGCCCATGGAGATGCTTCCTTCTGGCCTAGCACGGTTACGGACATATTTCTTTAGGACTCCCATGAACCTCTCAAAGGGGTACATATTGTGTAGAAATACGGGGCCCAGAATGACAATCTCGTCAACTAGATAAACTAGGACGTGCGTCATGATATTGAAGAAGGATGGTGGGAACACCAGCTCGGAACTGACAAGACATTGCACCACATCACTCTTTAGCCTTGGTATGATTTCTGGATCGATCACCTTCTAAGAGATTGCATTAAGGAATCCACATAGCTTCACAATGGCTAATCGGACGTTTTCCGGTAGAAGCCCCCTCAATGCAACCGGAAGCAGTTGCGTCATAATCACGTGGCAGTCATGAGACTTTCGGTTCTGAAACTTTTTCTCTGACATATTTATTACTCCTTTTATATTCGACAAGAAGCCAGTCGGGACCTTCATACTAAGCAGGCATTCAAAGAAGATTTCCTTCTCTTCTTTGGTAAGAGCATAGCTGGCAGGACCTTCATACTGGTTTGGAGGCATGCCATCTTTTTCGTGCAAACGTTACACGTCCTCCCGTGCCTCAGCTGTATCTTTTGTCTTCCCATACACGCCCAAGAAGCCTAGCAGGTTCACGCAAAGGTTCTTCATCACGTGCATCACGTTGATCGAAGAGCGGACCTCTAGGTCTTTCCAGTAGGGTAGGTCCCAAAATAGAGATTTCTTCTTCCACATGGGTGCGTGTCCCCCAGCGTCACTCGGAACAGCTAGTCTGCCGGGACCCTTTCCAAAGATTACGTGTAAATCATTGACCATAGCAAGTACGTGATCACCGGTACGCATGGCGGGCTTCCTCCGGTGATCTACCTCACCTTCGAAATGCTTGCCTTTCTTTCGATATTGATGGTTGGTTGGAAGAAATCGACGATGGCCCACGTACACATTCTTCCTGCAGCTTCCCAGGTATATACTATCAGTGTCAAGTAAACAGTGCGTGCATGCGTGGTATCCCTTGTTTGTCTGTCCTAGAAGGTTACTGTGAGCGGGCCAATCGTTGATGGTCACGAACAGCAACGCCTTTAGGTGAAATTCCTCCTGTTTGTGCTCATCCCACGTACATACACCATTTCCGTTCCACAGCTGTAAAAGTTCTTCAACTAATGGCCTTAGGTACACATCAATGTCGTTGCCGGGTTGCTTAGGGCCTTGGATGAGAACTGGCATCATAATGAACTTCCTCTTCATGCACATCCAAGGAGGAAGGTTATACATACATAGAGTCACGGGCCAGGTGCTGTGATTGCTGCGCTGCTCCCCAAAAGGATTAATGCCATCCGCACTTAAAGCAAACCATACGTTCCTTGGGTCACTTGCAAACTCATCCCAGTACTTTCTCTCGATTTTTCTCCACGTGACCCGTCAGCGGGTGCTCTCAACTTCCCGTCTTTCTTACGATCCTCACTGTGCCATCGCATCAACTTGGCATGCTCTCCGTTTCTGAACAGACGTTTCAACCGTGGTATTATAGGAGCATACCACATCACCTTCGCAGGAACCCTCTTCCTGGGGGGCTCGCCGTCAATATCACCAGGGTCATCTCATCTGATCTTATACCGTAATGCACCACATACCGGGCATGCGTTCAGATCCTTGTACGGACCGCGGTAGAGGATGCAGTCATTAGGGCATGCATGTATCTTATGCACCTCCAATCCTAGAGGGCATACGACCTTCTTTGCTGCGTATGTACTGTCGGGCAATTCATTATCCTTTGGAAGCTTCTTCTTCAATATTTTCAGTAGCTTCTCAAATCCTTTGTCAGGCACAACATTCTCTGCCTTCCACTGCAGCAATTCCAGTACGGTACCGAGCTTTGTGTTGCCATCTTCGCAATTGGGGTACAACCCTTTTTTGTGGTCCTCTAACATGCGATCGAACTTCAGCTTCTCCTTTTGACTTCCGCATTGCGTCCTTGCATCGATAATGACCCAGCGGAGATCATCATCATCGGGCACATCGTCTGGTTCCTCTTGATCTTCAGCAGCTTCGCCTGTTGCAGCATCATCGTGCACATCGTCTGGTTCCTCTTGATCTTCAGTAGCATCACCATATTTAGGGGGCACATAGTTGTCATCGTACTTTTCTTCTTCCCGTCTTCCATCATAACCAATATTTCTCCGTGCCTCGTCCAAACATTATAGTGTGGCATGCAACCCTTATAAAGCAGGTGGGTGTGAAGGATTTTCCGGTCAGAGTAAGACTTCGTATTCCCACATATAGGGCATGGACAACAAATAAAACCATTCTGCTTGTTTGCCTCAGCCACTTCGAGAAATTCATGCATGCCCTTAATGTACTCGGAGGTGTGTCTTGAACCGTACATCCATTGCTGGTTCATCTGCGTGCATTATATATAATTAAGTGTGTCAAAAATCATTACAGAACATCATGAATAGATAATTAAGTGACCAAATTAATAGAAGGTCATCATCACATTAAAACCAAAGAACATACATAGTTCTCATCTAACAACATAAAGCTCTGCAGAGCATCAAAATTAATTAAACCATACGTTGAAACTATGTAAAACATTTCAATGCCAAAACAAATGCGATCATAATCGCAACCAATATAACAACTGATCCAACAACATAATGATACCAAGCCTCGGTATGAATGGCATATTTTCTAATCTTTCTAATCTTCAAGCGCATTGCATCCATCTTGATCTTGTGATCATCCACGACATCCGCAACATGCAACTCCAATATCATCTTCTCCTCTTCAATTTTTCTAATCTTTTCCTTCAAGAAACTGTTTTCTTCTTCAACTAAATTTAACCTCTCGACAATAGGGTCGGTTGGAATTTCCGGTTCAACAACCTCCTAGATAAATAAAATATATGTCACGTTGGTCGGCATAATTGTCATAAACAATAGATGAACCAATAGTTATGAAAAGATAATATATACCACATCGAAATCATAGACAGGACGAGGGCCGACGGGGGCGGATACCAAAACCATCGCACTATATAAGATGCAATAATAAAAGTAAGAAAATTATACAAGTATCTATATAAACATACAAGTAAGAATTTTTTTTCATTTCAGAAAGAAGATAAGAAAAAGAGGCTCACCATGGTGGTGCCGGCGACGATATCGGCGCGGGCGATCGACGGCGGTGAAGGCGGGGACGGGACGTGACGGACCGCTAAACCTAGTCAAATATTGAGGAAAATGGAGCTTGGAGGTCGAGCTTGGAGAGGAGAAAGCTTAAGTAGTGTGGCTCGGGCATTCCATCGAACACCTCGTGTGCATAGGAGGTGAGCTAGAGCACCACAAAGCTCTCTCCTCGCCGGCCACAAAAAATGGAGCAGTGAGAGTGCTCTGCTCACGGGCGAGGGGTATATATAGGCAATTAATTGGTCCCGGTTCGTGGCTTGAACCGGGACTAAAGGGAAGCCTTTGGTCCCGGTTCGTCCCACCAACCGGGACCAAAAGGTCCAGACGAACCGGGACCAATGGCCCACGTGGCCTGGCCGGCCCCCGGGGCTCACGAACCGGGTCCAATGCCCCTATTGGTCCCGGTTCTGGATTGAACCGGGACTAATGGGCTGACCCGGACTGGACCATTGCCCCCTTTTCTACTAGTGCATGGAACAATCAAAAATTATAGATATGACGGAGACGTATCAACATCCCCAAGCTTTATTCCTGCTCGTCCTCGAGTAGGTAAATGATAAAAAAGATAATTTTTGATGTGGAATGCTACCTAGCATAATCTTGATCATCTATCTATCTATTTATCTATCTATCTATATCTATCTATCTATCTATCTATCTATCTATATACCTATACTAATTCCTGACTCCCTAGAAATCCCCACGTTAATCAGATTTTACGAGCCGTTAATATGGTGGGGCCGAATTATTACGGTGTAGATCTACCCGTATAACTCACGGCTGAAAATCTGCTCAATTTTGAAGAAAATATATTATTCAAAGACCCACAATAATGACACGAACCTAACCCACCGTTTCATCCTCCTCTAACTAACAAATCTCCTTTTCCTTTCTATAAAAAAAAACAAATCTCTTTTTCCAAAAAAAAACCAGCCAAAAATATATCTCTCCCGAAGAGAAAACAACCCTATCCTCAAAAAAAGAATCGCATCTACTCCTCAACTCCAAGGACTCTTCCATGTAATACAAATCCATACATGTTCTTCTTCATCTTCTACGTGATCTCCCCCCCTCCCCCGTGCTCTCTCTCTCTCTCAACTCCACAACCTCTTCCATGTAAAAAGAACATCCACGCTTCCTCCTCTTCTGCGTTATATCTCTCTCTCTCTCTCGCTCTCTCTCTCTCTCTCTCTCTCTCTCTGCCAAAGAAAAACAAATCTATGAAATCTCTCAAACCGGACAAAGTAAGTTTGGGATGTACAGGTTGTGCTGCTCAAGGAGATTAATAAATCAAACTAATTTCTTCATCAGAATCATGTTTGTTTTCTTGCGTTTACACATGAATCTGTTGTTAGTTTGTCTTTGAATTTGAGTCTCTCCCCTGCATCTCTTCTTCAAGTCTCCATAACAAGCTGTTGTCAAACTTAATCGGAATTGGTTGTCGGTGTGAGCCGCTGCCGCTGCAAGTAACGTATCCTCAACCACTTCTCTCCCACCCTATAATATGTGATCTGTTTTTCTGAGATAAACACACAGTGTTCGCATACGGTGTGTTCCTGTCAGATAGATTGAAGAAGTCCAGATTTGATCGGGAGGTTATGACTATGTATGTTCATGTTCAGGTCAATCCCATCCCCAACTTCTACATGTGCATGTCACAAGATGAGCTGCATGCTAGCTAGGTGTTGGATTGGGTTTGAAAGAAATCAAGGCACGAGCCAGCCTGCTTTGCCGCTGCTCAAGGGCGACACTGCAGGCCAGTACGATCATCATGTTCTCCATAGATGGGATCCCAAATCTTCTCACTTACAAATATTGGGCGCCTGATGGAGTTTGGGCTGAAGCACAGGTATGCCCATCATCACGCTAACTTATATAAATTAAACATCTTATCAGTTGGCAACATCGTCCCTGGTCAACCTTCTCCCAGTGGGTGCCAAGATTGTCTCAGCGGTTCATGCCGTTGTGGAGGTTAGCAAATTGTTTTCTCCGACAACCTTTTCCCTAACAACTAATTATTCCACTGGTTATATTTTATATGTGGCTTAGAAACTACATGAGAAACTTTTGTTTATCATTGTTCTATACTCATTTTCTCAGTTAAAGCTAATTTGGATTTCATAGCCGCTTCTCTAGAGGCTAAATTGCATGTGCGAATCTTCTAAATTTTGTGTTCTTCTATATTCTTTCATTTGTCTATTCTATTACTATACTAATTATAGAATTTAACAGCATTCATCTGGTGGGACTTTATAATAACTGTTGGGATTAATATATTAGTCTGCTATATTACACATGTTTATTCTAAAGGTTATAAAGTTTTTCTCCATCCGATTGATCTATGGCGCTGGAAATTTGAGTTGCGTACAATGCATCTAGGGATTGGTGGGCAGGGGAGGTTGCAATGAGCTGCAGGGAGGAGAAGATGTTCTTGGGAAATGTGGCGGCAAGGGTGACCTGGTAGGACTGGTAGGTGTTATCGGCCGTGTTGTTCTCGCGTTACTGTAGTCTTTTTTTCCCTTGCAAATCATGGGTATGCACTAAAACAGTTTTGTTGTAATTGATGGTTTGAAAGTTTTATCAGTCTGATTATATATAGATTATGTGCTATACTGAGTTTGGACATGGAGTCAATGTTGATCGGTAGTGCTCTATGAACTACATTAATATATATTTTCATTTTTTCATGTGCCATGTCCATTGTTTGCATGTGCAGTTTCTTTTTGAACTGTAGACATGGGTGAGTTTGATCGGAAGTCAATGGATTGGTTAGTCTCTCTTATCAGAAGTGCCGATTTTGTTTGTTTATTTAGCACACACAAGTTCATTTCAGACAATATACATGCTACAAATCTCATACATAAATCATGAATGCAAAGAATCTGGAACAAGTCACTCAGATCTATATATTGCTCTAGCTTTTGTCACACAGAGAAAATAACTAACCAACAGGTCCGGTTGTCGACCTATTTCACGCACCACGGTTCATCAGGGGTACCAATTAACTTTCATGCAAATCTTTATTTTCCAATCTATTTTTTATTTCCTGAATGATGAACTTTTGGGTATTGTATGTGTGTGATTTTGAAAAAAGAAAAAGAGTAATAACATGTATGCCCACGGAGATCAATTAATGACAGAGTTCCCAGCCAATTGCTTGCGCTGCTTCTTCTCATCACTATGTACACCAACAGCCAGCATTCAACCACACATGCATTAGGTATCATGCATGCAAATCTTCAGGACCATGCAACATTATGTTGGGCAAATGCTACTCGAACTATTAATATTTTATTCTGACGATATCCATGGTAGTAGTATCACCTTTTACTATTTTTTTTAGCTCATGTTCTCACATAGTTTTGCATTACGAGAATTATTGCGCTGAGACAGAATTAGAGGAAGACGTATTTTATTTAGATGTTCTTGGGAAATGTGGCGGCAAGGGCGCCCTGGTAGGACTGGTAGGTGTCATCGGCCGTGTAGTTCTCGCGTTACTGTAGAGCCTCACTATGTTGTATTCTTCTTTTTTTCCCCTGCAAATCATTGGTATGCACTAAAACTGTTTTGTTGTAATTGATGGTTTGAAAGTTTTATCTGTCTGATTGTATATAGATTATGTGCTATACTGAGTTTGCACATGGAGTCAATGTTGATCCGTAGCGCTCTATGAACTACATTAATATTTTTTTTCATTTTTTCATGTGCCATGTCCATTGTTTGCATATGCAGTTTCTTTTTGAACTGTACACATGGGTGAGTTTGATCGGAAGTCAATGGATTGGTTAGTCTCTCTTATCAGAAGTGCTGATTTTGTTTGTTTATTTAGCACACACAAGTTCATTTCACACAGTATACATGCCATGACTCTCATACATAAAACATGAATGCAAAGAATCTGGAACAAGTCACTCAGATCAATATATTGATCTAGCTTTTGTCACATAGAGAAAATAACTAACCAACAGGTCCGGTTGTCTACTTATTTCACGCACCACGGTTCCTCAGGGGTACCAATTAACTTGCATGCAAATGTTTATTTTCTAATCTAATTTTTATGTTCCTGAATGATGAACTGTTGGGTATTGTATGTGTGTAATTTTGAAAAAAGAAAAAGAGTAATAGCATGTATGCCCACGGAGATCAATTAATGACAGAGTTCCAAGTCGATTGCTTGCGCTGCTTCTTCTTATCACTATGCATGTACACCAACAGCCAGCATGCAACCACACATGCATTAGGTATCATGCATGCAAATCTTCAGGACCATGCAAAATTATGTTGGGCAAATGCTACTCGAAATATTAATAATTTATTCTGATGGTATTCATGGTAGTAGTATCACCTTTTAATAATTTTTTTAGCTCATGTTGTCACATAGTTTTGCATTACGAGAATTATTTCGTTGATACAGAATTAGAGGTACACGTATTTTATTTCATAGATTTTTTTTATGTTCTTATAAAGATGATCTATTTATAGAAACTCATTTTAGTTTGACATTTGAAATGCAAGAGAGTAAAATGACTCATTATGTCCACTATGCTTCACAAATTTATCAAACTCAGTATATGACAGGTTCGACACACAAAAAGCATCCTGGCACAAATAGGGTGTATACCTAACCAATATGTAATTAGTAAGTAAGAATTAGCTATGACGATATCATACATTTGTGTTCAAATAACCTTCTATTACATAATCCCTTGAATCCTTAGCTCAATCATGTGGAGTGTCCTAAAATAAAAAATAATAATTCTTGACATCCACATATATTAGAATGATAAAGATTTTTATAATATATCCCAAATGCCACTATAGAATTTAAGGTCTTTTGTCATATACGTTTTTGATGATTCTTTATTATTCTTTCATTAATTAAATTTTCACAATGCATATTTCTCAATTAGGGAGTTTATCAAGATTGATGTAGCTCCAGTTCATACCGTGGTATGCAATTAAATGTTTTTACGATGTTCATGTCATTTAACCCCATAATATATTGATTTATAGTCAATTTCCTTCCAGGAATAATACCTACATGCAAATACGAATACAATGGATGTGCCTATGAATTTATCAACGAGGGAACATGGTACTCTAAGCTTACTAACTAAGGAAACTCTGAAAAGACGTAAAAAACCTACATTCAACTAGTTGTTGATTACAAAATTGACCATGTATAGGCATGCAATGCCTATCAAAGTAGGAGAAAATATGCACTAAACTAATATAAATAACTCTAAATGTATATGTTCGTTTCAACCATATTAATACTAAGTTTTCAATTTTCAAACTATTATTGTCTATGTAGTGTATAGACATGCAATCCGTACAGAATTAGCATAAAATAAGGACTAAAATAGTATGAAATCACAGTAAAATAAAACAAAATGCACATGTAAATTATATTGATACCAAAATTTAAAATTGGAAATTATAATTGGTTCCATGTGTGTTCGACGCTAAAGAAAATCAGAAATCTACAAAGTTTGAATTAAAATATATATCAGTAAAAAAACTAGGCCGTGCGAATGAACGGGTTGGCGACTAGTATGTCTAATCATGGCATGAATATTAAGACATGAGTGATTCAAAGCAATAGTCTATCATTTGACATAAAAACAATAATACTTCGAGCGTACCAATAAAACAATCATGTCTTTTCAAAACAACAAGGCCAAAGCAAACTTATCCCTACAAAATCATATAGTTTGGCCATGCTTCATTTTTGTCACACAAAATGCTCCCATCATGCACAAACCCGATGAAAAGCCGAGCAATTGGTTCGTACTTTTTAACGCGCTTCACCTTTTTCAACCCTCATGCAATACATGAGCGCAAGCCATGGATATAGCACTATAGGTGGAATAGAATATGATGGTGGGGTTTATGTGGAGAAGACAAAAAGGAAGAAAGTCTCACATCGACGTGGCTAGTCAACGGGCTATGGAGATGCCCATCAATTGATGTCAATGCGAGGAGTAGGGATTGCCATGTAACGGATGCACTAAGAGCTATAAGTGTATGAAACTCAAACTGAAAACTAAGTGGGTGTACATCTAACTTGCTTGCTCATGAAGACCTAGGGCATTTCAGGAAGCCCATTTTAGGAATATACAAGCCAAGTTCTATACTGAAAAACTCCCACTAGTATATGAAAGTGACAACATATGATACTCTCTATATGAATGGTGCTACTCTGAAGCACAAGTGTGGTAAAAGGATAGTAACATTGCCTTTTTTTTCCTTTTTTCGCTGGGCTTCTTTGGCCCCCTTTTTTTATTTAGGATTCTTTGGCCTTTCCCTTTTTTTTCTTTTTTTCATGGGGCAATGCTCTACAATGATGATCATCACACGTTTATTTACTTACAACTCAATATTACAACTCGATACTGGAACAAAGATATGACTCTATATGTATGCTTCTGGTGGTGTACCGGGATGTGCAATGATCTAGCGTAGCAATGACATCAAAAAATGGACAAGCCATGAAAACTTCATGCTAGCTATCTTACGATCATGCAAAGCAATATGACAATAAATGCTCAAGTCATGTATATGATGATGATGGAAGTTGCATGGCAATATATCTCGGAATGGCTATGGAAATGCCATGATAGGTAGGTATGGTGGCTGTTTTGAGGAAGATATAATGAGGCTTATGTGCAATAGAGCGTATCATATCACGGGGTTTGGATGCACTGGCGAAGTTTGCACCGACTATCGAGGTGAGAAAGGGCAATGCACGGTACCGAAGAGGCTAGCAATGGTGGAAAGGTAAAAGTGCGTATAATCCATGGATTCACATTAGTCATAAAGAAATCATATACTTATTGCAAAAGTTTATTAGCCCTTAAAGCAAAGTACTACTTCGCATGCCCCTAGGGGATAGATTGGTAGGAAAAGACCACCGCTCGTCCCCGACTGCCACTCATAAGGAAGACAATCAAAGAAACACCACATGCTTCAAATTTGTCACACGACAGTTACCATACGTGCACGTTACGGGACTTGCAAACCTCAACACAAGTGTCTCTACAATCCACAACCACCCACTAGCATGACTCTAATATCACCATCTTTATATCGAAAACTATTGCAAGGAATCAAACATATCATATTCCGCGATCTACAAGTTTTATGTAGGATTTTATGACTAACCATGTGAATGACCAATTCCTGTCATCTCTCTAAATAGATATAAGTGAAGCAAGAGACTTTAATTCCTTCTACAAAAGATATGCCCATGCTCTAACAAATATAAGTGAAGCAAAAGAGCATTCTACAAATGGGGGTTTTCTATGTGAAGAGAAACATGCAATCCAAACTTCAAATGATATAAGTGAAGCACATGAAGAATTCTATAAAGCCAAACTCAAAAGATTTAAGTGAAGTGCAATGAGAATTCTATAAGACAACCAAGGACTATCTCATACCAGCATGGTGCATAAAAGAAAAATGAAAACTAAATGCAAAAGACGCTCCAAGACTTGCACATATCGCATGAACGAAACGAATACGAAAACATACCGATACTTGTTGAAGAAAGAGGGGATGCCTTCCGGGGCATCCCCAAGCTTAGACGCTTGAGTCTCCTTGAATATTTACTTGGGGTGCCTTGGGCATCCCCCAGATTGATCTCTTGCCTCTCTTCCTTTTCCTCATATCGAGACCTCCTCGATTAGACACTTCATCCACACAAAACTTCAACAGAAAACTCGGTAAGATCCGTTAGTATAATAAAGCAAATCACTACTCTAAGTACTGTAGTAAACCAATTCAGATCTTATTTCTGCATTGTGTCTACTGTAAAATAGCTTTTTTATGTCTTAATCCACTTATAGAAATTGATAGTTTCATCAAAACAAGTAAACTATGCATCAAAAAAAGAATCTGTCAAAAATAGAACAGTCTGTAGCAATCTAAACATTCACCATACTTCTTGTACCCCACAAATTCTACCAAAATTAGGAAACATAAAGAAGTTTTACATAAAGACAATTCAAAAGGAATCAGAACCATTTGACGTTCAAGTAAAAAAATGTAAAATTGTGCACTACAGCCAAAGTTTCTGTCCTGCACCGTACAAACCAACAAGCATTGTAAACATCCTAAAGCCAAACCTTGGCACATTATTTTTATAATACAATGGAATTGTACAATGGGATAATTATTTTTTTTGAAAAGTTTCTGTAATCAAGATTCACAAAGTTTCCGTGAGCATGAACAAAGTTCAAGGCTAGCTCCCACTTCAACAATGCTTGTCTTTCTCACTTTCACTTTCCTTTTTGAAAAGTTTTAGGTTCCCCTCTTTTTTTTTGTTTTTAAACTATATAAAAGAACTCAACAGAAAAAATGACTCTCTAAAACTTCTGGGTTGTCTCCCTGGCAGCGCTTTCTTTAAAGCCATTAAGCTAGGCATATAGTGCTCAAGTAATGGATCCACCCGGATCCCAAGGTATATCAAAGCCAATTTTAATTAACAATGATTTTTAATTTAGTAGTGAGCACAAAGTAACATATATCAAGCAATGATGACGTCTAACTCTCTTCCTATGCATCGGCATGTCATAAAAGAACAATTCATGCACACATAGTAAAGGCCAATGCATAGTATAAACAGTTTCTTGCAATTTTATCATATTGGAAACATAGAGAGGTGGAGATATAGTTCCTCTCTCATAATAATTGCAAGTAGGAGAAGCAAGCACATGCATATTATATCTATGAAAATCATCATGTGTAGTAGTAAAAGGAAACCCATGAATATAATCCTTGATAAGCACAATCTTCTCCGATATAGTGTAGTTGGGAGAATTCAAAATGATCATAGGACTATCATGCGTGGGTGAAATAGCAACAATTTAATGTTTAACATAAGGAACTATAGAAAGTTCATCTCCATAAGCATAATTCATAATGGCATCTTGGCCACAAGCATAGCAAGCATCATCAAAAAGGGGTAATTCAAGAGAATCAACGGGATCATAACAATCACCATAGCAATCATCCTTCGGTAAGCACGAAGGGAAACTAAACAATGTATGAGTTGAAGAGTTTCTATCATTAGAAGGTGGGCATGGGTAGCTAATCCGCTCTTCCTCATTTTGTTCTTCACTCTCCTCATCATTTTTTTCATCAAATGAGCTCACAGTTTCATCAATTTCTTCTTCCATAGACTCCTGCAAAATATTAGTCTCTTCTTGGACAGCAGAGACTTTCTCAATAAATGCAATAATATTGTAATTGTATTCATAATTCTTATAACAATATTCAAGTATAGCAAAATTTTCAGGTCTATAAACTGAATCATCAAAATCATCAAACTCTTTAAACATAGATTCAATCTCATAAGCACCCATAAAAGCAACAAATTCTTCTATATGCACATCATAGTAATCATATACACCATTAGCATAAGAAGCTAAGGTTTTATTATCATTAAATTTGCATGAAAAGGGAAGGTGTGGAGACTTCATCCTAGAGCAGCAAGTATAATCATGTCTCAAGCATAGATCCCGAGCATACCAACGCAACATATAAATTTGATCCCATAATAGTCTCCCTTTTTGTGTCAAGCGATAATCCCTAAAGTATTCACGTTGATCCAACGTGTCTCCCCATAACATAATTGAATGGGGTTTTCTCAAGATTATCAAAGTAGTACATAATATTTTTCACATAATGATCATCGAGGGTTTTAGGAGGTTCCCCATCTCCACGAGCAGCAAGTACACCTAATTTTTTTGGTATTTCGTGTTTCATATCCATAACTAAAGATAGAGAACAACTTAGAACAGCAAATAAAAATTACTTAGTGATAAAGCAAACAAGCACACACGAGAATATTCATCCCACGCTATGACTCCCCGGCAACGGCGCCAGAAAAAGGTCTTGATAACCCACAAGTGTAGGGGATAATTGTAGCCTCTTTCGATAAGTAAGAGTGTCGAACCCAACGAGGAGCTAAAGGTAGAACAAATATTCTCTCAAGTCCTATCTTCCACTGATACGACTCTACACACGCTTAGTGTTCGCTTTACCTAGAACAAGTATGAAACTAGAAGTACTTTGTAGGTGTTGTTGGATAGGTTTGCAAGATAATAAAGAGCATGTAAATAAAAAGTAGGGGCTGTTTAAATAAAGAAGCAATAAAGTAAATATAGCGAGTGTGGAAAAGTGGTGGTAGGAGTTGTGAAATTGTCCCTAAGCAATTGACTATGTTACTTGACCGGTAATCACTACTGCAATTCTATTTGAGGGAGAGGCATAAGCTAACATACTTTCTCTTCTTGGATAATATGCACTTAGTAGATCATTGACGGCGCGTGTTGCTGCACCCGTCCATTTTGAATGTAGTATGACAGTGTTAGAAATTTATGTAAAACATAGAGTTCTTGTTTATTTCGAAATGAGAGAGTGCAGACTATAAGTTCCATCACGTTTCCATTGGCCTTGTTCTTGGACTTATTTGTTTGCATTGCACATGGACCCCAACACAAACCTTCATGTCGCATGTTGTCTCGCCCATTTATCCATATGAATTTATCTTCATTTATCCTTAGGATTAGATTGACCAAGAAGCAATATTAAATAGGTGTTACGGGAAGACAATTTCCTCGCAGATTTGTGACGAAATACATAGTTCTGAATTCAAATAAAACTATAGTTACTCTGGCTTGATGCTTACATTCTCACTTATAGAAAAACTTTACATAAGTGAGAATGTAAGCATCAAGCCAGAGTACTCTTTCTCCAGAAGCACCTAAATTTGGTTGTGCAATGATATTCTACGAAGTAACTACAGTAGGAGAGGCATTAGAAGTGTACCATAATAATAGCTTTTGTATTGTGGAATATTGTGGACCAACAGAGAATGCTAAAAAGTTCTCAAACGACTATCCTAGTTCCTCCAACAGATCATGACTATACATGTTTGTGGAAGTGCTAGAAATTTTGCAACAGAGAATATAGTAGTTAATCAATAACAACTGAAACTTGATGCATGGAAAATATAGCTGACAGATTGAAAAATGTCATTGGTATTAAAGAGAAGACAAGGGACAAAAAACACTACTATACGATACATCAACGACAACAGTTATATATTTTTCAGTAAAATGACAAAACCAGTTATATATCTTAGTTACATGGCATAGTTCTGGCAGAAAAAATAGTAGCATCTTAGTCCTGCATCTGCAAGGCTGAAGTTCTCCTTGTGTAACTGAAAATGCTATCAGCATTCAACAAACTGACAACAGTCTAAAGTACACTAATAAATAAGGTAGCTCCATGAATGCAAACCTCCATTATCACATATTCTGCAACAGACAACCTTAAAGAAAGAGATGAAAAATATATTCATATATTTTCAAGTCTCCACTGGCACAACTGACAATACAAATAATGACATTCCAATGTACTTCATAAGAAGGAAAAAAATACAAAATGCTGGTCCAGGAGCTTTTCTTAACGCTACCCCCTTTTTCTTTTCATTAATTAAAAAAAGGGAAATGGAAACCATGTAGAAAAGAGAGACCATGTTGACAGAATTTAATTATAAATAGCAAATAACCACCGAACGAAGTAGTATTGGGTTGGGATTTAATTAAAGGGGTTGCCAGATTAGGAATGACAAAAGCAAGAGATAGGTTGGGATTTACCATGTCTCAAAAATCATTAAGATCACCCATGCCCATCTCCTCTCCAAAAGCTGGCATTGAGAGCAATGGGATACATTACATGATTTAGAAGAAAAGTCTACTTATATAGTATTAAATAAATTCTTTCATTATAGAAGGAACGTCGTGCTAATACAAGGAATTAGACGAAATTGACATTTGCATTTAGCTATCCTTTTTTTCAGTTGTTGCTCAAAACTAACAGTAACAGGAGCCATGTCTGATCAATAATTCCCTCTTACCATGATTCATGAACCAGGTATATTCTATTAATTCCGATTCCTTCTAGGCCAGTGGTTTTTGCATTCTTTTGAATGATTTAAACAGTTGATAAATGATAGCACTGGGAAGAACAGAAACAAAGTCAGGCTTAATTTTGTACTTGTAAATAGTACCAGGGTCTTACCAAAGCAAACAATTTGTATTTCATGGACATGGGTTTATGCCTAATTAGCTATCACAAGGATGTACTTGCATTATCACCCTCCTACAGTATACAGTGGGCAAGCAGCCATTGAGCACTCACACAACTAAAAATATAATAGATAATAGAAAATATGGATGGCTAATAATGCGTAAATGGTTGTTTCAGATTTACTAAAAACATTCTGAGAGCGTCCGCAATAGGAGCCTCTGGTTCACTTGTTCGCATTGTTGTCATGTGGTCGTTGCCTTCTTGACCATCAACATTAGAGGTTCACGCATCCTGAAGAAGGCCATCATCACCAGGCCCTACTAAATCAAATAAACATATCACCACTGGTAGGAGTCTCACTCGGTATTAATGGCATGAACAGAGCTAGCTAAAGCTAACCAAATCAATCAACATGACTAGAGAAAACCAGTTGACCTATAGAAGAAAGGGGAACCTACAAGCAAAGAAGGGTGTGGTGGTGCTAGCAGATAAGGGAGGGGCTGAGAAGGATCTTATCATGTTGGATCCATCTTCGTGGACTCATTCCCCTCACACACACCGCCGCCGCAGCCACCATACGTCATCATTGAAGTTGCCTCCTCCTCGTTGTCGCCACCGGCAAATGCTAATCTCTGCCACCGCCTGCTGCAGGGAAAGGAAAAGAGGAAAAAGACCGATTCGTGTTCATAAATTTTCATGGTTTAGAAAACTCATTATTTCAGGAATCTGCTTACTCCATACTAAGACCGTGTTCCAGTACACTCGTTTGCACTGTGTAGTAAGATTTGCAATTATATGTACCTTCTTTCTGAAACATGGTCGGAAAAAGTCCATTGCCTTGGATAGCTTAGAACCGAGAGCAAAATATGTACACTGTAGAAAATAGCAGACATTGGTATTGCACATGGGAACAACTATACAAGATGAACAAACCTGAATATTGTAAATTACAAAAAAATTCAGAATTTTATATGCCGCTATCGTACACATACCAGGTTAGCGTGTCTCCGGCACCGTGGGCATGAAGTGTGGAAGGGCTTAGGTGTGTGGACAGGCCAGCAAAACGGCAGGGCGGGGCGCTTGTGGCCAAGACGCAGATGGCCAATGGAGGTGGGTAGGCAAGGAGGTGGCAGAGCATTTCTATGAGAGGGCAGTGCTACGCGCTGTTGGAGAGAGTGGAGCGCGGGGCAGCTGCACGATGGGCGAAGCAACAGAGCAGCGAGCAGGGAGAGCGCCAGAGACTTCATCGCATCCTGCGCGGAGGCATTGGTACAGCCGGGAGCAGCGAGAGTGCCGGAGACTCCACGACGCATCCCGAGAATCGAGCGCCCGCATCGAGCGTCCGCTGGTTCCGCACGCTGGATCAGCTGACAGAATACAGGATGACGGCGTGTCGGCCGCGTTGCCCGCAGCCACGATCTGTTACTGCTGCATGTTGCTGCTCGCTTCCGTGCCCCATCCACAGTTTTGATTTTCGGCCGAAAAAATCAATTTTCGGCCGAATTTCGTCCATCTCGCTAGGGCCCGGTAAATGTCTGTGCCGGCCTAATATTTCGGCCCAGTTTGAATTTTCTTTTGGCCCAATCCAACGTCGGAAGCCTTCCTACGGTCAGCGTAAGTTGGACCCATCGAACTGAATGCCCTAACCCTACACAACTGACGTTTCGCTGCTCCTCCCGTGTTTGCGGCGGCGCCGCTCAGCCCAGACGCGGCTCCGCCACTCGTCGCCGCCTGCCTACCAGATCAAGCCTCCCGCTCCTGCCCCTTCCACGGCTTCCCGACGGCCCGGCCCCTGCTGCCGACCTCTGCCGGCAGCGGCTGAATCCATCGAATCCTCCTCAACTCTGCAGCACACACGGGTGTTGTTGGGCCGCAGCTGAATCCATCGGCTAATCTCTGTACATGTTTCAATCGTTTTCTCTTGGAGCTTATTCTGATGTGTTGGACTGATGCAGTGTCTGTTCTGCTTATTTTCAAAAATTCCGGCCGAATTTCGACCAGATTTCGGTCAAATTTCATTTAAAATTCAAACTTTGATTTTGTAATTTCGTCCGAGATTTTACCGAAATTTTTGAATTATCCGAATTTCGTCCATCTCGCTCATGAGCGAAAAAAATTGCAAACCGAAAGCCAAAACACAGGCCCCATCCAGCTGCATCGCTCGCCGTTCGTGAAACCGAATGGCGTCCTTGTGACCGAACGGACCAGGGAGGCGCTGTCCGCCGTGTCGGTGTAAATCCACCGCAGTCGCCGTTGCAATCCGAGACCCCACGGTGGTCGTGAGGCGGTGTGACACGATGCTACGACTGTCCTTTTCTTAGGGTTTCACGTTTGACAGGATCCTTGTACAGGCCCATTAAGCCAGTAGGCCCAATGGAATGTCAGATGGCCAAAAAAGCCACTGGAGCAGCGGCCGAGAGGCAAGCGCAGCCTGTACGTGCACGATTTAGGTGGGATTAAGGGCAGATCGGACGGCCAAAAAACTCTAGAAGTGACGATCCAACGTATAGAAATGCTAATGGCCTGAGAGGGCAGGGAAAGTGCTCGGTTATAATGTATCGAAATGATTGGAACTCTAGAAAGCATACGCAACTACTAAAGATCATTAAGGTAAAACCCAACCATAGCATTAAAGCATCAAGTCCCCTTTATCCCATACGCCACAACCCCCTTACTCGGGTTTATGCTTCTGTCACTCAAGCAACCCACTATAACCGGATCATGAATGTATTGCAACACCCTACAGCGGGAATCCCTCACGCTTGCACGACACGGAGGGCACAATAGGACAACATCAATGATAAAACATGCAACTCAAACCAATCATAGCAATTCATCAATCACCGATAGGACAATGAAAATCTACTCAGACATCATAGGATGGCAACACATCATTGGATAATAATATGAAGCATAAAGCACCATGTTCAAGTAGAGGGTACATCAGGTTGCGGGAGAGTGGACCGCTGAATATAGAAGGGGAAAGGTGACAAAGATGTTGGTGAAGATGGCGAATGTGTTGGTGAAGATCACGGTGATGATGATGGCCCCGGGCGGCGTTCCGGCGCCACCGGAAGCAAGGAGAAGAGAGCCCCCCTTCTTCTTCTTCTTCTTCTTCTTCCTTCTTTTGAACCACTGAAACAGTTGGAGAGGCTCCTACTGTTAATTAAATAAACGAATCAGCAATTGTACATGAGTGTAATGTTACATAACCATCCCACTTTGTGGGTGGAAGAGGGGGGGGGGGTGGAGTTACACTTAGGGTTTGATTACAATGTTTGCAAGAAGGAAAGTAAGAAGGGTTTATTCTTATCTCCCACCCTATAGGTTAGGAGAGCTAGGTCTTCTTTCAGTCTAGAGAGCCAGGAGGTTGTGGATGGGGCAATGCATCTAAAGTGCTCGTTGTTCCTTTCTTTCCAAATGCTCCAAGCAGATTGAAGGAGGATCTCCGCAAATAAGGGTCTGTTACAAGAAGTTTTAACAGATTCCACCCAATCCAACCTATTGCCCTGAGAGGTCCCTTGCATTCCTATTTTTGCCCAACAATGCAAGCTAAAGGGACACTGAAAGAAAAGGTGCTCCACCGTTTCATCATTGCATGTAGGGCAAAGCAGGTAGCCGAACGTGTTACCAATGTTATAATGTCTGCGTTTTAACATGTTTCTGGTGTTGAGCCTGTCCGAAAGAAGTAGCCACCCAAAGACTTTGAGTTTCATCGTGGTTTTGTACTTCCATAACCATGAGAAAGTAGGATGAGCTTGGATGCCTCTGAAGTAGAAATCATAAAATTTGTTGGCCGCGTAGAAGTTGGAACCCCAGGTGTACATCCATTCATCATGTATTAGTTGATCTTCGAGCTGAACGTCTGAGGTCAAGTGTTGTATGTCTCTGGTCTCAGCGTGGGCCTGCCCAGACAGAGGCAAGTGAAACGTTTCTAGCAAGCTGGTGGTTCCTAGAAATGTAGCGATAAAGATGTCTTCATCTTTTGCAAAAGAGAAGGCGCGTGGGTGGGTTTTAGCCAGGATTTCAACCAACCACATATCTTTCCAGAAGAGCGTGGTTGCACCATTGTTCACATTCACCTGTGTGATTCCTATGTAAATAGGCATTAGCTTTGAAACATCCCGCCACCAGAAGGAGCCACAAAGCTCAGTTGGGTATCCGGGAGGTGTAATAGGAGTTCCAAATCAGCTCTACCCAGGGTAGATCGCAACGGTTGTAGAACTTATGAAGAAACTTGAGTAGAAGGGCATCATTCTGGTTTTTCAAATTTAGAACCCCAAGACCGCCACATCTTTTTGGCTTGCAGACCATATTGCATGCAGCCAGGGAATTACAGTTTTCACCTTGATCCGTTTTCTTTGTCCACAAACATTTTCGACGTATCTTGTCCAACAGTTCAATAAGTCCAGCTGGAAGCTTGCATGTGCACATAGCAAAAATGAGCAGGGAGGTAATAACTGAGTTGAGCAAAGATAGCTTGCCGCCATAGGATATCATATTCAGTGTTGCAGATAACCTCCTTTCCAGCCGACAGACCAGAGGCATGAGATCGTGCATGGATGGTTTAGTAGTCCCCATGGGGAGTCCGAGGTACGTAAATGGCATCTTTCCCACAACACACCCAAAAATATGCACCAGATTGTTGTATAGAGTCTCATCACAGTTGATCGGGACAAGTGTGGATTTGTGGAAGTTTATTTTTAAGTCAATAGAAGTGGCATAATCAGACAAAATGCTTTTGATGATTGTAGCCTGGGTTGGACAAGCCGGCATTGCAAGGATCGTGTCGTCCGCATATTGAATAACAGGGTAGTCATTTTGGGTAGTGCATGGGAAGGGTAACTTGATGAGGTCTCTAGCAAAAGCATCATTAATTACAGCTTGCAACAGATCCGCGACTAGGACAAAAATGAGGGGGGACAAAGGGTCACCTTGGCAAACACCACAATTGCAATGAAACTGTCTGCCAGGCACGCCATTTAGTAGGACAGCTGACTTTCCCGGGGCAAAGATGCACTTAATCCACCCAAGCCACTTATCATTAAAGCCCATGTTGCGCATGATCTCAATCATGGCATCATGATCAATGGTGTCGAAGGCTTTAGCAAAATCCAGTTTAAGTAGAATAATCTCTTTCTTGGAGGCATGACATTGGTAGATGTATTCGAAAGCCCAGGCTAGAAAGTCTTGGATCGTGCGCCCCTTGAGGAAACCGTATTGATTGCGGTGCACAATTTTGAGGACAATTCGCTGCAGTCGGTTGGCCAGCAGTTTAGTTATTACCTTGAGGCAGCAATTAAGTAGAGTGATCGGTCTGTACTCATTAATTGTTTAAGGCGCATTAACTTTTGGAATGAGGGTGATTAGGCCTTCATTAATGCTATCTAGATTCAGATTACCCTCAAAGAACGTGTTGCAAAGCTTGTAGAAGTCCTCTTTGATCACCTCCCAACAAGTTTTTAGGAATATACCTGTAAATCCATCAGGGCCCGGAGCACGATCGGCGGGCATCGTTTTGATCACATGGTCTATCTCATCCATAGTGAATGGTACCGTGATTTCATCAAGGCCATCAATTTTTTTGATGAGTCTGGTCAGGTAAAACTTCATGTGATGCTTGGTTTTAGTGCCAAGTCGATCCTTGAAGGTCTGAAATATGATGGCTTCTTTGCCTGCATGGTCCTCCGCACAAAAACCAGAATCAGTGGTGAGGGAGGGTATATTGTTTCTGCGATATCTCTCTAAAGCCATTGCTTGAATTTTTTTTGAATTTTCATCACCAATTTGGACCCAACGAGTTGTGCAACGCTTCTTCCAATACTGCTGTTGATATGAGAGAAGCCTGAGTAAGTGTTTCTTGAGAATTGCTCTGAAATTGGCCTCGGGTGTTGTGAGAGGTCTCTTGTTTTCCAGACCATCAATTTGAAGCAGAGCCTTATTAGTGTTCTCAATAGCAATAGATAACTTCGAGATGTTCTTACTCCAGCTCTTGAGCTCATGCCATAAGTGCTTAAGTTTTTTGCACAAATTTGACGATGTAGAGTGAACAGGTTTGGCCCAGGCCCTCTTGACAGTATCTAGAAACCCCGGGTGATGGATCCAGTAAGATTCAAATCGGAACAACTTGGAGCGTGGGATCTTCTTCTTCTTCCTTGACCTTCTCCCTAGATGGGAGAAGGGTTTCCCCTCTGGTCCTTGGCTCCCATGGCTTTGGAGGGGCGAGAGCCCCTCCGCGATTGATTATATCTCTCTGTCTCTCTTTGTTTCTACGTTCTTAGATTCTACCCCTTCACCATTTCTTTTATATCCGGAGATCCGTAACTCCGATTGGGGTGAATCTTTTGGCCATATTTTTCTCATAAAATTAGTTTTCTTGCGGAAAAAGAAGAGCGTCAACCACCATACGGGTGGCCCACGAGGGTTCCAAGCGCGCCCAGGGGGAGGGCGCACCCCCATGTCTCGTGGCCACCTCGGGCACCGTTTCGCGTTGATTCTTCTTCCGGAAACTCCCAAATATTCCAAAATAATTCTCCGTTCGTTTTTATCCCGTTTGGACTCCGTTTGATATGGATTTTCTGCAAAACATAAAACATGCAACAAACAGGAACTCGCACTAGGCACTGGATCAATATGTTAGTCCCAAAAAGAGTATAAAAGTTGCCAAAAGTATATGAAAGTTTAAGAATATTGGCATGGAACAATCAAAAATTATAGATACGATGGAGACGTATCAAGGGCCGGTGCGCTGTGACTGGATCAAAATCAAAATCAATTTACCCTTCAATTAAGAAAGAGACCCCACATTAACTATTCTCCCTTTTATTCTAGGTCATAATTGACCATGATTTTCGCACATAAAATATATTTTATACATTGCAAAAATAATATAATTTGAAAGTACATTCAGATACGAACCAAATGATACAATTGTTGGTGACATGCATTCACATTTTGCTTGTAAAAAATAGAGTACATGGTCAAACTTTGACCCAAAATACGCAAAACAAAAAAAATACTTCCAAGACCAGCTCCGCTCTTCCGCTCTTCTCCTCTTAAACCACCGCCGCTCCTCTCCTATTCCAATCTTAATGCAGTGCCGCTCTCCTCTTCCATTTCAAAACCACTGCCCCTCCTCTCCTGTTCCAGTCCAAAACCAGCGTTGCTCCTCTCCCGTTCTAATACAAAACCAGTGCTACTCTTCTCCTCTTCCATTCAAAAACCACGGCCGGCGAGTGAAGGTGCTGTGGATAAGTAGATCGATGGAGGAGTACAACCGATACATTAGGATCACAGACGGCGACCCTGTGAAGCTAGCTAGGATGTCGGAGATACAGTCTTGGTTTGACAACAAGGACCAACTAGCGGCGATGGTGACATCCATGGCCAAATATCTGCAACAGAGCGAAAAGGCGGTGATACTCCCGGAGGGAGTCGCGCGGGAGTACATAGAGCTGCTCCTCTAGGCCATGGAGCAAACAGATTCACCGAATCCGATCGTGAGGGAGCAGTGGTGGGAGTATCGATCCCAGATGGAGCATCCACCAGAGATTGAAGGATCGGGCATCTATAGGGTGCCGTTTGTGAGGGTGTCCTGCCAGAGCATGCCGATGGAGTCTTCGTCGACCGAACCCAACTACAAGAGGAGAAAAGCAGTTGGCCAGACGACGCTTCCCCGCCATCCTCTCCCTCGCTGTTCACATCGTCTCACGGGGCGGCTGTCTGCCGCCGAGGAATAGGAGGGGACTGCCCCCCAACCCAATAGTCGGGCAGGTTGTGAATTGTCAGGAGGAGCTTAGGGTTGTCAGTATTTGCAGGTTGTGAATTGTGTTTCGTGTTGTGTATTTTGAGAGTACTTTCATATATGAAGTATTTTATGAATTCTAGAGATCTATTTTTAGCACTTAAAAATGTAGTTTCATAGGAGTATAAAAGTGCAGACAATGTGATTCTCAGAGAAGAAACTGCAAGTTTCAGTTTCAGATAAGAAACTGCAAGTTCAGTTTCAGATAAGAAACTACAACTTTCAGAGGCAGAGCATTTATATTAACACGGCCTTTTCAAACAAGGTTAACATCATGTTGGAAGTTTTATTTGTGGTCGAAAATGGAACTACCAGCCAGTTAACATCTTGCCGATCAACATTCATGCATAGCACATCTTCATATGATGCACAGTCAAAATGCGCACACAATGTCGAGTGTGCGAAACACACAGAAAATGAGGGATGAAGTTTTGGCAAGTGTTGGACGTGGTGTGCGTAGATGACAATGGGGACCCACATGTCAATAAAGGCAGAGGCAAAAAATTTGGAGATATTTTTCCTGCACAGGTGAAATCGAACCCGGGTGGAACAGCTGTTGGGTAGTGTCACTTGGCCACTAGGCTAGATTAGTAGTTTCGTTCGTAATAAGGCACTTCCCCAGGTTGTCAGATCCCCTCCTGCGCCTTTGTGCGCTCGCCACGACGCCGTTGTCTGCCGTTGTGAACATGCTGAACAAACGAGAGGAAACTGGAGAGGACTATATGTGGAGAGGCGGACAGTCGGGACCCACCAGATCTATGGCCGTACGCAAGCAAGTGCCTCATCAAAAAATACTTCCTCCTAATGCTATACTGACATTGGGGCCCACGGATTTGTCAACATAGTTACATTTTTAGGTGCTTCAACGTAGTTACTATAAGAGATAAATTCACAACGAAGCTGGGGAGTTGGCAGGTATCATTTATTATCGCTGGGGCATTAAGTATGAGCTGGGTTTTGGGCTGCCCCGTCTAGGCTTTCATTTTTAACATGCGCAACCCACGACCTCGGATGGGAGGTCCATAGTCCTGTTTGTATTTTCTTGAGGGCCGTCATGTATCGACTGGCCTATGGACCTCCCATCCGAGGTTCTATTTTTCCTGAAACATTGACAGCCCAATTTATGTATTTTTTTGAAGAAAACGCAGAGGTCTGTTCTATTTTTCTATATAAGAATAGGAACGCCAGGTCCAACTACCTTCTAACTATATTATATATATTTAAATTATTTTATATGTTATTATATATTATTTTTATTGTCCTTATATATTTAACAGATACTTACATATGTAAGAAAACAATATCCCACATCTTATTAACTTATAAAAATAATTTCTTAATAATAAAATCCTGGATTGTTTTGGCATGAAAATCCTAGTGATTGTGTACAAAAGCTTGGTAAGATTTAATGACGAATGTAATAATACCACTTATTATTTAAATATATTTATAAAAAATGCTCAGCCCCTTTTTATTTTTTGATAATATTGCTGGCCCAACCCAACATTATAATTAGAATCAGCCCAGCAAAATCCTGTATTTCGAGAAAGTGCAAATGGCCTGTAATTTTTTAGGAAATAAAATAAATGTGCCGCATGGACGCTACATTATTTTTTCACCCAGCCCAGCTAATGGACTGTAATTCAAAAAAGAGATCAAATTGACTGTAAATTCTACCGCGCAAAAAAATATATAAATTCTGAAAAAATTGGTTTAATACGTGCCACATTTTTGGAGGCTGAAATGTGGGCCAATAGGTCCAAGCCAACACAAGTCGTTGTCAATTTAGTCAACAAATGATTCTGACATGTTAGCCGTTGGATTTACATCCAACGACCGACATCCATCTCCAATCTCTCGTCTTCTTCCTCCAACACCGCCGGGACCACCTCCCGCCTCCTGCTGCTAGCAGCTCTACTTAGCATGCTTCGCTATGAAGCGCTACTCCACCATTGGCCAGGCCATCCCTTCACCCCTCCACACCTCCTGTTCTTCTCCACTAACTGCCGAACCACACCGCACTAGAACCAGTTAACCCTCGTACACCTCTCGTCTGCGACTCTACTCCCGCGTCTTCCCATCTCTGACTCATTGTTGTCTGGGCCTCGCCTTCGTCAACCACCTTGGATGCGCTTGGCGCGGTGTGGTCAGCGTGGTCAACGAACGACACCATCAGAAGTAGACTGTGCGTGGAGAGGCTGACAGCTGGGTCCACGGCCAGACACAAGGAAATGCCCCCCTATTACGCGCAAAATAATGATTCCTCCACCTGACATCTGGGACCCACTGGAAGGGCCTCTGTATTTCATGAAAAAAACATGCCCCCCCCCGCTGATATGTCGGACCCACCAGCTATCTTTGCACGTAAGGAAGTGCCTCCTTATTACGCACAAAAAAATGAATACTCCCCCTGCCAGCTGGAACCCAGCATAGTGGGAGGCTGACTTGTGGGCCTACCAAGTTGACGGGGAAGGAGGGCTTTGTCAACTTAGTCAATATGGACGATTCTAGCTCCGGTTACCGTACGATGTTCATCCAACGGCCGTAGTGCTTCTTCAACCTCTGGTCTTCTTGCTCCAGCCGCCCAAACCAGCGCCGGTCGTGCCGCGTGCTCCTGCCTCCCATGGCCAGCTGTGATGCTGCGGAGGCCTCACCACCCCCTACTACTCCAATAGCTGGCCAGGCCATCCTTCTACTCACCCACACCCCTTGTTATTCTGCGGCGATGACAGCCTCACACTACAGCCGAACTAGTGAACCCTCGTACTCCTCTCCGCGCGGGCTTCCACTGTCGCATCTTCCCCGGCTCCGCGTCGTCCCCTTTCGAGGCCTCGCCGTCGTCCACCGCCCTGGTGCTCTCCACACGGTGTGGTCAAGGAACGACTTCCATCAGAGTACTGTACGTGGGGAGGCTGACAGCTGGGTCCATGGCGGCCGCAAGGAAGTGCCTCCTTATTATGTGCAAAACAATTATTCCTCCACCTGACAGCAGGGACCCACCGGACGGGCCACCGTATTTTGCAAAAAAATGATGCGCCCGCTGACTGCTGAGAACCACCAGCTACGTCTTCGCACGCAAGGAAGTGCCCCCGGGCAAAAAAGAAACGATTCGCCCCATGACTGATGGGACCCATCATCTACATCTTCGCATGCAAGGAAGTGCCTGACAGTCGGGACCCACCTGGTCGAAGCGTACGTAGCGTTGTCATTCTGGTCGCGAACGTGTACGTACATACTGGTGGATGTAGAGGCGCGCACGTGTCATAGTAGAGGCGCACACGTAGCATGTACACGTACGTACAACCACCAGTGTGCAAGAAAGAAAATACGGTCACGTACATACATACGGGCAGGGTCTCGAACGCCTACTCGCGCATACGTACGGCCAGGGCTTGTGTATATGGCTGGGTCGGAATGGAGAAATAGTGTCATCGTCGTGTTCATAGGGAGCCAACCGGCTGGGTCAGAACAGAATGCATCGTCGTGTTCATCGGGAGGGCTTGGACGGAACATGCGATGGAAACGAGGCCTGGCGTACCGCATAATGGAGGAAACGGCCTTGTGTTCGACCAGCCACGTTCGAAACGGGATCCTGTTCATCGGGAGTGGTCTGGCGTACCGCAAAACGGAGGAAACTGACTTGTGTTGGATCTCCTATGGTCGAAACAGGGTCCTGTTGATCGGGAGGGGTGTGGCATAACGCAAAACAGACGAAATGGACTTGTGTTGGAGTGCTACGGTTGAAACGGGGGTCCTGTTCATCGGGAGGGGGTGTAGCGTACAGCAAAACGGGACTCCACGAGATACTGTTCATTTCCACTGTCGACCACCTCTAGCCTCCATGGGCCACTGTTCATCCACCATCGATCTCCTCCAGCCTTCACCTGCGACTGTTCATCCACGGGCTCCTGTTCATCCAACCTCCACTGCGCGCTACTCCACCGGCTACTGTTCAACCACCCCTCTCCATGGGCTCCTGTTCAACCACCCCTCCACGGGCTACTGTTCATCCACCCCTCCACCGTCTACTGTTCATCCAACCCTCCATGGGGTCATCTTGTTCATCCAGCCCTCCACGAGGTCCTGTTCATCCAGCCCCAACCGTCTCGATCAATCGGGGTCTTGTTCATCCAGAGGCAATCCCACGGGGTCCTGTTCATCCACCCCCACCGCTCACTATTCATCCACCCCCCCCCCTACAAAGTTCACTGTTCATCCAGAGGCAACATCGATCGGCTTCAGTTAGCAGCAGTAGCAAAGGAATCGCTCGATCGGGTTCGGTTAACAGCCATCGATCGATCGCTCGGGTTCAGTAACGCGTAGCCTGCAGTGCAATCACTTGGGTTCAGTTAGAGCCCAACGCCTCGCTCAGGTTCAGTTAGAGCCAACGCCTCGCACACACGCGCGTACGTGTACGTGAGAAACGCGCATCGCTCGGCCCCCGACCACCCACCGTAACCGGGAACTCACTGAATTTTTTCTCGCCCTCGCTTCTGCCATGATTTTTTCCGTCATGGATGTCCCAAAGAATGTCATGCAACTGCGTCTCCGGCCCGCCCAGGATGAAAAGCCCATTTTCTGTCATGATTTTTTTTATAGAAGTAGGAGCCCACCACATCTATGATGATACCGGGTTTTGTCACAATTATCGTCATAGAAGTGTCATAAGTATGACAGAAAAAATTTAGTTCTGCTCAAAATGTCACGGATGTGTCTTTCTTTGTAGTGTAGCCCCCTGCAAGAGGGAGCTGAGAAAGTAAACCGGGTGCTGCATCATCTTCTTCTTCTGCACCACCTCATTTGGTTGCGCCGGCTGGGGGAGTCCTGGATAAGGGGGTATCCGGATAGCCGGACTATATACTTTGGCCGGACTGTTGGACTATGAAGATACAAGATTGAAGACTTCGTCCCATGTCCGGATGGGACTCTCCTTGGTGTGGAATGCAAGCTTGGCGATTCGGATGGAAGATCTCCTGCTCTGTAACCGACTCCGTGTAACCCTAGCCTCCTTCGGTGTCTATATAAACCGTACGGTTTTGTCCGTAGGACAAGGACAACAATCATACCATAGGATAGCTTCTAGGGTTTAGCCTCTCTGATCTCATGGTAGATCAACTCTTGTAATACTCATATCATCAAGATCAATCAAGCAGGAAGTAGGGTATTACCTCCATTGAGAGGGCCCGAACCTGGGTAAAATATCGTGTCCCCAGTCTCCTGTTACCATTAGCCTTAGACGCACAGTTCAGGACCCCCTACCCGAGATCCGCCGGTTTTGACACCGACATTGGTGCTTTCATTGAGAGTTCCTCTGTGTCGTCGCTATAAAGGCTCGATGGATCCTCCAACCTTCAACAACGCGGTCCCAGGTGAGACTTTTCTCCCCGGATAAATTTTCGTGTTCGGCGGCTTCACACTGCGGGCCAACTCGCTTGGCCATCTGGAGCAGATCGACGGCTACGCCCCTGACTATTAGGTCAGGTTTGAGAACTTGAATTACACGGCCGATATCCACGGATACGCGATCTTCGATGGATTCAGACTCACGTCAGGAGTGCCAGATAGTCACGACGAGCATGACTTAAATCTGCTATCGGACAGTATTCGGGATATCGCCCCTGCTGCGGCTCTGGAAGTAAATCTGGGGCAGATTGCGTCATCCGAGGACAGGTGGATGGACCCCGCCACGGAGGCCGCATACTCTTCGGCGGTAGAGCCGAACACAGAATCCGTCATTAAGGAGATCTGCGTCATCGGACCCCCGGACTTGTGTCCGGGTGTAGGTTCCGAACTGCGCGCGCCCGGACCCATCGAGTCCGATTGGGCTCCAGTAATGGAGTTCACTGCCGCGGATATCTTTCAGCATTCCCCCTTGGGCGAAGCACTTAATTCATTAAAGTCTCTCTCCTTGACGGAAGACTCTTGGCCGAACTATGTCCGGCCTGAGTGGGACACGGATGGCAAAGAAAATCGCGTCCCACCCACCACCCACTTCATAGCCACTGTCGATGACTCAACAGACAGGCTTGATTTCGACTCCGGCGACATCGACAGTATGGACGTCGACGCAGGAGACGATCTGGACCCACCACCCACGGGGCGCTGGAATGCCACTTCATCATATGACATCTACATGGTGGACACGCCTAAGGAAGACAACGGTGACAAGAAAGACACAACGGAGGATAAACCCCCCGGACAAAAACAAAAACGACGGTGCAGATGTCGCTCTAAGTCCAGTCATAGTAAAAATAGCGATAACAGGGCAAGAAAAAATGACACTCCAGTTGACTCCAAAGGCTACAATTTGAACCCAGCAATAGAGCAAGAAGAGCTAGGCCACGCCAAACAAACACCCGATCACAGCGATCCCGAGGGCCGGACTAATCAAACTACCCAAGAAGGGGAGGATAGTCCGGTTGACGATGCATTCATCATCCCGGAAAGGCGTCTGAAGCAAGATAACCTCCGCAGAAAGCTCCTGGCCACGGCGAGGAGCCTGAAGAAGCAGAAGTAGAGGCTTAAAGCCGCGCAGGATATGCTCAACCAAAGATGGAACAAGGTGCTACACACCGAAGGAAAATGTGGCAACGATCGCCACACAAAGAGCTACCCAAAAAGCAAGCTGTTGCCCGAATTTGAAGACGAGGCCGCAGCACCAATTCCGCCAAAAAACAATATGGCCACTCGGCTGGACCAACCACATCATGGCCGCGATAGAGCAGCCACTGATACCGCGCACGATTTACGTGAGCTCCTGGACAAAAAGGCCGGTGCGGCCAGGTCCATCTATGGATCCATAGGACATGCTCCGATGCGGGACTATGGTCACCACAACGATCACACTAATCAAATACCAGTTCAGAACCAGCACCGGACGCAACAACAGCCAACAGCATGCCACGACACGTCCGGATACAGAGGGGTTGCGCATCCTCTGTGCTTTACCGATGAGGTGCTGGATCATGAATTTCCACAGGGATTCAAACCCGTGAACATAGAGGCATACGATGGAACCACAGACCCTAGGGTCTAGATTGAAGATTTTATCCTTCACATACACATGTCTCGTGGGGATGACCAGCTCGGCACTGGCTGAAAAGCCTCCCCGAAGACTCAATTGGAAGTTGGGAGGAACTTGAGGATGCTTTCAGGGCCAATTTTCAAGGGACTTATGTCCGACCTCCGGATGCAGACGATTTAAGTCACATAATATAGAAGCCCGAAGAGTCATCCTGCAAGCTTTGGAACAAATTCCTCACTAAGAAGAACCAAATTGTTGGCTGTCCGGATGCCGAAGCCTTAGCGGCTTTCAAACATAGTATCCGAGAGGAGTGGCTCGCCAGACACCTCGGCCAAGAAAAGCCAAGGACGATGGCAGCCTTAACAAGCCTTATGACCCGCTTTTGTGAGGGTGAAGACAGCTGGTTGGCCCGTAGAGGCACTAGTAACCCAGGCACATCTGAAAATCAGGATGGCAACGGGAAGCCACGATGCACTATGCACAAGCATCGGAATGACGACAGTCCGGACAACACGGCGGTCAACGCAGGATTCAGGGGCTCTCGACCCGGTCAAGGAAAGAAACCATTTAAGGGCAGTAAAGAGGGACCATCCGGCCTGAATAAAGTCCTGGACAGATCGTGCCAAATCGATGACACCCCTGAAAAACCTGCAAACCATACTCACAGAGAGTGGTGGGTCTTCAAGCAGGCCGACAAGTTAAACGCTTAACACAAGGGAACAGAAACACCAAGTGAAGACGAGGATGAGCCTCGCCAGCCGAACACGGGGGCCAGGAAAAATTCCCACCAGAAGTCAAAACGGTGAACATGGTCCACACAACTCACACAGAGTTCATCGCCCCAAAATTCAACCCCTGGGCGGCCTGCCCGATCACTTTTGATCACAGGGACCACCCGTTCAGTATCTGGCATAGAGGATCGGCTTCCTTGGTGCTCGACCCAATAATTGATGGATACCACCTCACCCGAGTCCTAATGGATGGCGACTGTAGTCTTAATCTGATATATCAAGACACCATCCGCAAGATGGGGATAGACCCATCCAGAATAAGCCAAAGCAGAACAACCTTCAACGGAGTAATACTAGGCGTTGAGCCCCATAGCTGGGGCTCCCTTGTATTAGAAGTGACATTCGGTTGTCCCGACAACTTCAGAAGCGAGGAACTACTCTTCAACATCGCTCCCTTCGGGAGCGGTTATCATGCATTACTCGGAAGAATGGCCTTCGCTTGATTTAACGCAATACCGAACTATGCCTACCTTAAACTTAAGATGCCCAGTCCACGTGGCGTCATAACCGTTAGCAGAAACACAGAGCAGTATGCGGCGGATCTGATAGCCGGATATTAAGCGGCCTCTCCCACCAGAAGCATGATCGGTCTTCAAGACCATGGACATGGTTAGACGAGTCCAGTCCACCATTCTTCACAATAGCCCAGATAAACCTGAGCTAGGTGCTATACATGTATCCCCATAAATGATACCAGGGGCTGCAAACATGTAGTAAAGCCCACAATTCGGCTTGCCTCATTAATAGGCAAATATCTCGTATCTCCAACATCCATCGAAAATAACCAATTTTTCGCATGCTTACTCTTTTTAATGAGTTTTCATTTTCAAAGACACTATTCGTGCGACACCCTTCTAGGATACGGCACAACGGAGACAAAGGCGTAGACGTACAGTAGGGCCCCGCTCAAAGGTTTCTCTTTAGATTAAGCCCCTGTGTAAACCTTCTTTACCGTCTTTTATTGCTTGACATCCCGTGGGTATTCAATAAACCAACAGTGGATACTGGCCTATACGCATTTCTCCACGGCAGATCAATGCACGTACCTGGAAATATAGGGTTCATAATCAAGGGCGTTGCTCAGCCCAGTATATGTTATAAAGTCTGAATACCTTCGGAAGTGTTTGACGTCGCGAGTTAGGCCTTATATGCATCAGCTCTGAATCATGTCTTTGGTCAAATGTTGGGTTTGCCCGGCTCCTGGGTTTGCTGCCTTATGTTCCGTTCTATCGGCTAAGGCGGCCAAAGGAGAACTACTGCGATTGTGCCCTGGTTATTCCGGATAAGCACCTCAGTAGAGAAAGCCAAAAACTGACTGTCATGATACAGCGAGAGACTGGTCAACCACTCAAAGACTAATTGGAATCGATAGGATTCCCCCGCATTAACGAAGGACTGTTTCCCGGTCACGTACATACGCACCCCTATACGGATGCATGCAGATGTACTAGGGCCTACTTAGTGGCCCCAGCATTAAACTCCCATGGTTCGACGTGCGATCACCTTTTTAATGGACCAAGACGTTGGATCAAGTGTGATTATGCATATATTTCTCGAACACGCCCGCATTATATGCGTGGGGGCTAAAGCCAACGACTGCTAACTTTCAAGTTATATGAATACATAAACGGCCGCACAAGAGGTATTGCAATACTTTCAGGCAAATGTATAAACACAACCTCTATACTTAACACATAATTGTTTACAATTACTCGATTTGTCACTCGAACATGACATTCTTCGAGCATTGAGCCTGTATTCTACGGGCACCTTCTAGGACCTGGTCAAAATAGTGCTCGGTTGGGTCTTGGCTCCCTGCCGGACCTTGGGTTGCAATGCTGGTGGCATCCATATCTGCCCAATATGTCTTAACGCGGGCAAGAGCCATCCGCGCACCCTCTATACACGCCGACCTCTTCCCGGGATCGATTTGCGATCTGGCGCCAAATAATTGTTGCGCCAAACCAAAGTAACTGTCCGGCTTCGGTCCCTTCGGCCATAGTTGGTCTACTACAGACCTCATTGAAAGACCGGACAACCTATGGAGCTCGGCTATAGCGGACATCTTCTCACTCAATGGTAATGAGCGCGCTGGAGCACTAAATTGCGACCAGAATAGCCTATCCATTTCGTTATCTTTATGGTCCTTGAACAACTTGGTCCGCATCAGCCACACTTTTATACAAGTCCGCATACTCATCGGTAGCGCTCCAAAGTTTATCCAAAGGAGCATACTTCGGTTCTAAGAATTTCATCCGCAACAAATAGGGATTTCCAGCCGCGATTTCTCCAGATTGTCGAAGTTCCTCCTGCGCGTCTCTAATTTTAGAGCGCGTCTCCTTAGCCAAATCCAGCGCCTTCTTCAGGTTGGCCGCTTTGCCTGATTCTACTTCTCAAGAAGCTCATACCGGCTGGCCACGCATGTCGGTGTCAAAACCGGCGGATCTCGGGTAGGGGGTCCCGATCTGCGCATCTTAGGCTGATGGTAAAAGGAAGCAAGGGACACAATGTTTACCCAGGTTCGGGCCCTCTCGATGGAGGTAAAACCCTACTTCCTGCTTGATTAGTATTGAAGATGTGAGTAGTACAAGAGTAGGTCTACCACGAGATCGTAGAGACTAAACCCTAGGAGCTAGCCTATGATGGTATGATTGTAATAGTGATCGGCCTTCTAAGGACCATCCTCTCCGGTTTAAATAGACACCGGAGAGAGCTAGGGTTTACTTGGAGTCAGTTACAAGGAAGGAAATATAATATCCGAATCGCCAAGCTTGTCTTCCACGCAAAGGAGAGTCCTATCCGGACACGGGCTGAAGTCTAGAGTCTTGTGTCTTCACGCTTCAATAGTCCGGACGATGTATATAGTCCGGCTGTCCAGATACCCCCTAATGCAGGACTCCCTTAGTAGCCCCTGAACCAGGCTTTAATAACGATGAGTCCGGCGCGCAGTCTTGTCTTCGGCATTGCAAGGTGGGTTCCATCTCCGAATACTCCAAAGTACCTGTTATGACGTATAGTGTCCGGCATCCCATCAATGTTGTACTCCTCACTTCAGTGTCTCAATAGTGACCATCTCCACGCGTCGAGTGAAGGCAAAGAGTCGAGGATTCTCAGATCCAAATGTCACTCTTCCTCCTTGAGCTAGCATCCAACAGAGTGCTCCGCAAAAAACCATTCCAACATGGCCGGCCGTCGCAGCTCTTCTGCTCGCTCTCCCTGTTCCAAGTCGGGGAATTGGGGAGAGTGTTCAGTTCCTCATAGCCGTGTGATAGAGTTACAAACCCAAGGGTTTCTCCCACCAGCGTTCATGGTCCCCGTTCGAGCCGGAATAGCCACTTATGACGGAGGGGAACAAGCAAAGGGATCTCCAAATCCATCTCCAGAGGAGCATATATGCCTCATCCCGCATCTGCTAAGGGGCGTCGGGTTTCCCCTCCACCCGTTTCTTTGCGGGCTCCTGGAGTTCTACAGCCTCCAGTTTCACAACCTTACCCCTGCCTCCATTCTGCATATAGTGGAGTACGTCGCCCTTTGCGAGCTGTTTTTAGGCTGTGAACCTCACTTTGGATTATGGAGGAAGCTGTTCTGCCTTGTCGCCCGCACCCAGGGAGAAAACCTATGTCAAGTGGGTGGGGCCGAAGTGTGGCGCATTTCCGAGACCGGATACCTGTCCGGCACTCATAAGAAGGCACCAGAAAACTGGCCTTCAGAGTGGTTTTACATTGATGATGTTCCCGTCCCGGATCCAGTCCGGATAGGTCTCCCCAAGTTCAGTAACGCCCCGCTGAGGGCATGCCTAAGCTGGCGCCCCCGGGGCCCTCAAGAAGAGGATACGAGGTAAATACACTTCCTGATGAGCAGGATAAAGTTACATGCCAAATTTGGACTGATGATAGTCGAGGTCATGACAATATGCATAATGCGGGGAGTGCAACCGCTTCAATATCGGGTGGAAGCCCATGTGGCACTTCAACGGGGAAGACGACGTCATCCGCTGCAGCTGTAAGGGTCCGGACTCCGCCACTTCTTTGGCAAGGATATTGTCCGATTTATACAAAGGCGAAGAGGAGGAATCCTTTGCATTAAACCGCGGGACGGGTTCTCCATGTACAACCCCCAGAGTGGGTAAGTCATCATTCCTCTCCCTGTTTTACTTACTTTAGCGTTCTTCCGCTAAGATTACCTACATCGATGTTTCCGAGCAGGAACTGAGGAGGGCCGTAGAAGGAATCTTCAGCCCCTCCCCGCAGCCAGAGGACCCCGGAAGGTCCCTAGATCCAGGAATCAAAGAAGATCCGGATATCACTGTGGAGCTTCTCAATGGGGTATTTTACCAAGCGAGCTGGGATGGTGCCTCAGTGGCCATTATGACCGACTATCCCGGACTGCTCCCTGTGTCGCGTGTAAGCCGAGCTAAAAACCCTATCCTCTGAAGAGCACTCCCCTCAAGTATTATGATTTACCCTTGAGGCGCCGTGCTGTTTGTAGAGACGACGGTCGGAGCGCGGGGCCGAGCCCCTAGGGACTCGTCGACCACGGGCGTCCGAATCGGGCAGGCTTAAGAGGAAGGTAGGGAGGGTCGACACACCGCTGTAGAGGTAAAGTAATAACCTGTCCTGTGATTATAGTATTCAAAATATGACAGCGCCCTTTGTGTCTGGCAGGAAGAGGAGCAGCCGGACTATATCCAAGGATCCTGCCAATCACGCCTCCTCTAGCCGGGTTCCAGAACCGGCTTCGAGGGCGGAGGTGGACACGGGGCCCGTACCGCATAGTTCTCCGATAGAGGATGCGGATATGTTTTCGGCCACGAACTCCGAAGTGGAGAGCGCCATGAACCACCGGCGTCGGAGGGTCGTGCTTCGGAACAACATCTTTTCTGAAGAGGCCTTTAATGCATTCAATTCGGTAGACACATACGTCCGAGCTGCTCAAGGCGGGCTTGCCCAAGCGACGAACCAGTATACCAAAGATATACGGGTAAGAAATTTTTATAAGTATGTATAGCAGTAGCCCCTGAGACTTGAAATAGTTGGAACAACTGTTTGAAGGATCAATTTATGCACAGGTTCTTGTAGATAAGAACGAACAATTGGCTCGGGAGCTGGAGGAATGTAAGGCCCAGCTAAAGGACGCGGTTGCCAAGTTAGAGGGATCCCAGAAGGCCCCCTCTGGTAACATTTGTCTCAATTGTACTAAGATGCACCAGTTAATAAATGGCTGATATGACGAATCTGACAAAAAATTCTGCAGATAACCCCGGGGTGAACCTGGGGGGCGTAAGAGATGACGACTCGCATCTCAAAGGGCAGCTAAAGGCTGGCGAGCGCATTCTCACGCAAGTTTGGCAGGAGAAGAACAATCTTCAAGATGCCAATGTCCGGCTGGACGTAGAGTTAAAAGACGTCCGTGCCCAGCTAGCGGACTCCGTAAAGGAGAATAAAAGGCTTTGACGCGGCATTTATGGTGAGTGCCTAGATGAATTGTATGATAGTTCGGCGAGGAAGTGTATTGAAAGAATTTTGCTTGTAGGAATGTTAACGGGTCGCCCTGAGGGGGAGATGCCCTCATCTACAGGTGATGTACTACAAGATCTTTAACAGTTGCACGAGCGAGCTCGGCGGGTGATGCACGACGTTGCTCAGGCCTTGTGGCCATCAAGCCCCCTGCCGAATGGCATGTGGGAGCTTGTGGACCTGCTTCAAGGAGCCCTGCGGCGCTTCCGGCTGTGGAAGATATCAGCATGCCGACAAGGTGCAAGAGAAGGTTGGGCAATGGTGAAGACGCGCTACACCAAGCTGGACCCGAACCATATGGCCAAAGTAGGACCGGCGGGGCCCGATGGGCAAGAAATTCCCGTAAGTCTGGTATGTGACCAGGTAGCGTTAGCCGCTAAGTATTCTCAACAGGATTGTAAGCTAGATAGTCTGTTGGATGGCATAGAGGATGAATATACTCAGTCCAAGTGAATGTGTAATTTAATGGGCATAAGTAGCCCCTAGCTGGATTAAAATCATTTGTCATGGCAGACCTTTTCGCTTCAGCCCCCGGATCCTACTGTCCGGGGTGTGTCCGAATACCCGCTCAGTTATACAAAAATAGGGTATGCATGGAGACCAGGCGTAGGGGTCATAAGTGCTTGAACAGACAAGTACCCAACTAGTTATGTTATATTACATGGATAGTAAGAAACATCTTCCAGGGAGAATAGTTCTGTTAGGGGTTCCTTTTCCTGGGAATGCATGCGGCAATGCAGATGTCCGAACTGCGCACGACGGCGCAGGTTACAAGACTTCTGCGGATTTACGTTGTAAAAAACGAATACATCTTTTGGTCACCGACCGAATATTCTCTTATGGAAACTAGCTTTCGGCTTCACCCAGTCTGAGGTACACATCCGGCTGAACCGGCAGTAACAATTACAGAGGTGCTCCCCTTATGCCCTAGCCGAATTACCGGGAACGTAGGGCATAACCACAAGAGCCAGGAAACCCAGCTTGTCCACTTCTTAAGTCATATCGATGCATATTATGGTGAAGAAAAGGCACATATGGAAAAAGAAGTGCATATGTGATGGGCGAAGAGCCATTAGAGTAGTTATTTTTAGCTTCCGTATAGGAAGCCCTCAGGTATTGCTTACACACATAGTGCGGCCAGAGTGATCCGGAAGCCCGCACTATATTAAATACGTTGTGTGAAGAGGAAGAAAAATTCGAGAAAGGAAACGGGATGGAGCATAAACAAAAGGGAGGGAGTAAGGAGACGAACATTGTGTTCGCCGCTAGGCGTAGAATCTCCGGAGTCTGGCCGCGTTCCATGGATTTGGCTCGAGTCTGTTGTCGGACGCATTACGTAGGCGGTACGCTCCTCCGTGAGAACTTTTTGATGACAAAGGGACCTTCCACTTGGGTTTGAGTTTGTCCTTCTTCTTCTTTGGTAAGCGTAGAACAAGCTCGCCAACATTATAAGTTTTGGCCCGTACTTATCCTCTCTGATATCGTCGAGCCTGTTGCTGATAGAATCCGGAATGGGCCTTCACAATGTCGCGCTCCTCCTCCAGGGCGTCCAAGTTATCCTGCCGATCTAACTTGGCTTCCTTCACTTCGTACATGCGTACGCATGGCGAATCATGTATTATGTCGCAGGATAGTACTACTTCCGCGCCGTACACCATGAAAAATGGTGTATATCTGGTGGTGCGATTCGGCATGGTCCGCAGCCCCCAGAGTACGGAGTCGAGCTCCTCGATCCAATGAGTGTCCGACTCTGTCAAGGATCGCACTAGTCTGGGTTTGATGCCACTCATGATAAGACCGTTTGCCCGTTTGACCTAGCCGTTTGTTTGAGGATGGTAGACGGAAGCGTAGTCGCGCTTAATGCCCATTTTGCCGCACCAAGCTTTCACTTCATCGGCTATGAAATTTGAGCCATTATCGGTGATGATGCTGTGGGGGACACCGTATCGGTGTACGACCCCAGTTATAAAGTCTATTACTGGTTCGGATTCGGCCGTTTTGACTGGTTTGGCTTCTATCCATTTGGTGAACTTGTCTACCATGACCAATATGTATTTTTCTTGTGGCTTCCCCCTTTAAGGGGTCCGACCATATCCAGCCCCCAGACCTCGAAGGGCCAAGTTATGGGGATTTTTTGGAGGTCGGTAGGGGGCATATGACTCTGATTGGCAAAGAGCTGGCAACCGATGGAGTGTTGGACAAGGTCCTGTGCGTCTGCTCGGGCCGTAGGCCAATAGAAACCTGTACGGAAGGCATTGCTGACTAGTGCTCGAGCCGCGGCATGGTGCCTGCCCAGTCCGGCATGGATTTCAGCCAAGAGCTGCCATCCTTCCTCTTAGGAGATGCACCTTTGGAGCACTCCAGTCGCACTTTTCTTATAGAGTTCCCCTTCATGGACTTTGCAAGCTTTAGAACGCTGAACGATGCAGCATACTTGTAACGTCCCGGATTCGATGCGCCAGGTGTCTGCCAGTTATTCGCCGTCGTTGCCATGTCATTTTCTTGCATGTTGAATTTTATCATGTCATCATGAGCATCTCATTTTGCATACGTGTTCGTCTCATGCATCCGAGCATTTTCCCCGTTGTCCGTTTTGCAATCCGGCACTCATATGCCCTCAGGCGTTCCCCTTTCGTCTCCTGTTGTGAGTGGGTGTTAAACTTTGTCGGAATGGCCCGAGTCTTGCCAAGCGGCCTTGGTATAGCACCGGTAGACCGCCTGTCAAGTTTCGTGCCATTTGGAGGTCGTTTGCTACTCCAACGGTTAACCGCGTAGCCCGAAACCCCCCCTTTATCTTTGCGGCCCAACACCCTTCCAAAGTGGCCCAAAACCCATCTAACTCCCCTCCATGCTCTCCGTCGTTCGATCACGATCGTGTGGGTGAAAACCGTGCCTCATTTGGACACTCCTAGCTCCCTCTACCTATAAATTAGCCCCTCCCCCCGAAATTCGCAGACGAAACCCTAGCCTCGCTCTCTCTCCGCCGCCGGACATGTCCGTCCCGGACCGGACGAAGCCCGCACCGCCGCCCTGCCGCCCCGCGCCGCCGCCCCTCTGCACCCGGCCGCGCCTCCCCAGCCGTTGCCTCCGCGCCGCCCCGCCGTGGCCCGCCTCCGCCTCGTCTCCGGCCGCGGAGCTCGTCGGAGGAGCTCCGTGCCGCGCCCCGCGTCGTCCCTCGCCGGGATCCGGCCGGATCCGGCGAGATCCGGCCTGGACCCGCCCGTCTCCGGCGACCCCGCCAGCTCCGGCGTGTTTTCCGGCGAGATCCGCCTCGCCTCGAAGTCCGTGCAAAGGTTGACCTCGAAATATGATTAAGTCCCTGATTTATTTTGACATTATGTTGCCATGTTCATCGCATTGTATCTCTGCATCCGTAGCTCCGATTTGTGCGGGTAATATGTCAAATTGTTCGTCTTGACGAGTACATCATTTCATTCCATTGCATCATGTTCATTTGAGCACATCTTCATGCCTGAATCATCGTTGCAAAAGTGCTTCATAATGTTGGCTGCTGTCTGTTAACAGAACATGCTCTTTTGTCATTTTTGCCATGATTGATGTGTGCATCCTATGAGGTTGATGTCTACAGGTGTTTTGATCTATGCTATGTCTTCTTTACAATGGTGTATTCCGTGCATTTTTGTGATCAATGTGGTGACTAGCACAAGCATGCAAACTAGGTATCGTGATGTTGCTAATTTTAGTCCCTGTTCTGCTGTTATTTTGATGCCATGTAAACTTGATGCTACAGAGAGATCCATGCATATTTTGAGATACTTCAGTAAGGATGTTTTGAACATATGGTTATTGTCTATCCATTCATGCCCCTGTTTGCAATTATGGAGTAGTTTAGCATGTCATTTTCGTGCTCTACTTTTGCTTCAAAATGTTTCCTGGCAGATTGTTTACATGTTATTCAATTTTGCCAAGGTTGTTGTAGTTGATCCTTGCATGCTATGGACTTGTTCTTGCCTTAGTTGGTTACACAAACATGTATTCTTACTGTTGGTTGCCTTGCCATGCCATGTATTTCTCTGTAGTGAGTGGTACAAGCTCATCTACATGCCTTCATAATTCAGTTTCTGCCATGTTTGAATCTGTATTATAACTTGCTATGTTTACATGGGTGCCATCATATCTTCTGGTCCATTTTGGCTTATGGTCAGTAAGGGACTTTTGATCTATGCTTTGAGTAGAACCATGCCATGTCTTGTTTTGCTATTATAACTTCCTGTAACATGTTGTTTGATAGCTCTAAACATTGCATCCTGATGTTATTTTCTTCAAGGTCTGAAACTGATATTATTAGCAATCTTGCCATGTGTCTTTGAGCATGTTCTAGTAGTTTTCCGGAGATAGCTCAGTGTTCATGTTTTGTTATGCTTTACCTGTACATCATGCCCATGTCTTTTGTTTTCATGTTGAGATGTTGTAGCTTGTTGTTTTGATGCTTGCAATATGCCTAGTTGCTATTTTGGACAGATTGTTGTTATGACTTGTATAGTGTATGTGTGGAACAGTTGCTCCGTTTTGAGTGTGCTCTATATGAATCTTGCTTGATTTTGCATGTAGTTTCATATTATCATGTTGCATCCTTGTTTTGAGGTGTTTTCTTGATGTTTGGGTGCATTTCGCATCAATGCCATGTTTAACTTGTGTTGCTCATATCTTCTAGGCTGTAGCTCCGAACTAAATGAACTTTATATGTAACTTGACTAGAATCTGGTGTAGATCATCTTGGTGCATCTTAACTTGCTGTTTAACAACTTGAACATAAGGTTTATTCAGATCTGGCCAACTTCAAAATTTGCATATGAGGACTTACCAGAATTGTTATATGTTGTTCCCGGCCTCATTTAAACTTGCCTTGATGTGTTGCTCTTGTTTGCATCATCTCTTGCCATGAGTAGCTTCATGTAGTCCTGTCTTGCATCATGATTGTTTGTGCATCATGCCTTGTTCATGTGTGGTGTGTTTACTATGTTGTGTGCTTCTTATCGATAGTTCCCGTTTCGTTGCGATCGTGAGGATTCGTTCGTCTACGCTTGGTTCGGCTTCATCCGTTCGTCTTCTTCATGGACTCGTTCTTATTCCTTGCGGGATTTCAGGCAAGATGACCGCTACCCTGGATCTCACTACTATCATTGCTATGCTAGTTGCCTCGTTCTATCGATATGCTGTGCTACCTATCACCTGTTTATCAAGCCATCCCAAATTGCCATGAACCTCTAACCTTTGACACCTTTCCTATGCAAACCGTTGCTTGGCTATATTACCGCTTTGCTCAGCCCCTCTTATAGCGTTGCTAGATGCGGGTGAAGTTGAAGATTTCTCCATGGTGGACAGGATTTATGTTTGGGATATCACAATATCTCTTATATTATTAATGCATCTATATATTTGGTAAAGGGTGGAAGACTCGGTGTCGGTGTACTAGAGTAGGGGTACCCTAGTATCCCGAACTTGTGCACGGGCAGTTGCAGCACCCTGCGGCAAGGCTTGCCGGGTGACCGCCAAGGTCCTCGTGGTTCCTTTGGAGCCATTCAAGAACAAAGTATTCAAGCCAAGGAGACAAGGCCCCGGCAAGAGGAGCTTGCCGGGAAGGCCAACCAAGGCATCTCAAGGAACTTGCCGCGACGTGCCACGCGTCCCGGCGAGGCCCGGTGAGCGACAAGCTTCCGGACGCGACAAGACAACGACTGCGACAAGGCGCTTGCCGCGGCAAACTACCACTCTGTACCCGCGCTCCAGCACATCCACCAACGTGTCGCCCTGGGACCTTTCCAGGCGCGCGTGGCAAGAGGCTGTGCGGCCAGTGGTGCGCGGTGGCAAGCGACGCTGACAAGATTGCCATCGTGGCAAGCGGTGGCGTCCCTGACGGTCCCTTTTTGCACTATTTGGGCGACGTAGACGGGCATTTAATGCCTTTGTCCCCTACCGTCAGGGTTAGGTATGATACACTGTACAGGTAGTTGTACCAACCGCAATTCCTTTTCCATTTTACCCTTGTCTATGTTGCCACCTGCTGGAGACCCCTTTAGCATCTAAAAGGAGGCCCATGTGCAACGTAGAAGGGGGTTCGAAGGCAGAAAAACAATCACGCTCGGTCTCGTTAGCAGCTAGTGTGTACTGTAGCACTCAGCGCTCCTGAGCAAGAACTCAATATACTCAGACATGCAGCAGTAGGAGTGTTATCTCTCCGGAGAGCTCCGAAGCTGGGTAAACTGCTCGTGTGCTTCGCCTCGATCCGCTCTTCGTGCAATCTCTGCCCCCCGCCGAACCGAAAGGGGCTCGGTCCGCCGGTCCCATAGGTGTTCGTGGATCAGTTTCCCCGACATCTTTGGCGCGCCAGGTAGGGGGCGTCGAGGTTGTGTGAACCTGATCCGGCGTTCACATAAGCTAGATCTTCATCTTCTTCATCGACATGACACCGAAGAAGAAGGCTTCGGCGGCAGCTGTTCCGTCCACGTCGATCCCACCACCACCGGAGCAAACGGGTGGTGGGGTAGACGCCGACGGAAGAACGGGCATCGACGAGGGAGCTCACAGTGCTGCCAGGTCCAAGGACAAGGCTGCGCAGACCTCGGCGTCCGTACATGCACCGCGCCCATCTCAGGAGGCGCAGGACCGACAACGTCATGGTATTCGCAGTGCCATACTTTCGTTGGACCAAGATCGAGCTGGTGGATCTCGGGGTGCTCAAGACCAGCATGCACGCCAACATGCTGGCACGAGCAAGACACAGTCGCCTGGACGGGATACTGCTCCTTCTAACATAGTTAGAAGTCCGAGCATATCCCGCTCCTCGCGTCGTTCGCCACTGCCGCCCACCACTCCAGCAGAAGCTTTGGCGCGAGCTCAACTGCTCCTGGATTACCCTCCAACGGCATACAAGATCGATGAATGGAGGGCCATCATTCAGAGTCTCATCGGCTTCGCCAACGGCGACACTCCGCGGCAGCCGAGTACATCGCTGCCGCGGCAGGACTGCCAGGCACGAGCCGATGGCGACGAAACCGCTGGGGGTGCAACCACCATGCACTCTCCACCCCGAAGGCCAAGATCGCCGACTCGCCGGATCCACCTCGACAGCGACTCCACCGCATCATTAGATCCACGAGCTCGTCGCGATCAGCGCCAAGTTCTTCACGAACGACAGCAAGAAGACGCTCGTACTCGCATCGAGCGCCGAAGAGAAGCGCGGCGTCAATCGGACCAGCGCGCTGGGCCCTCTGTCGACATGCATGCACCAGGGGAACCAGGCGACTTGCCGTACGCGGTAGGTTGCCCTGCGCTCACTCGTGAGCTGCGGCAAGTCCAGTGGCCCAGCACGAAGAATTTCAAGCCAGACGTAGCAAAGAAGTATGATGGCAAGTCACATCCATCGGAGTTCCTCAGCATCTACACCATCGTGGTGCAAGCTGCCGGGGGGCGGGACGACAAGATCCTGGCCAACTACTTCCCGCTGGTGCTCAAGCCCAATGTCAGATCCTGGCTCATGCACTTGCCGGACAACTCCATATCCTCCTGGGCAGACCTATGCCATCAGTTTGTCGGCGCCTTTATAGGCGTCCACAAGCCTCATGGCCAAGAGAGCGACCTTCATCTGCTCGCCCAGAAGGAAGGAGAGCCCCTGCGCAAGTACATTCAAAGATTCAGCCGCGTACAGCACAACATCCCAGATGTCCACCCTGCCGCGGTAATCAGCGCGTTCCATCAGAACGTGCGAAACCGCAGGATGCAGGAGGAGATGGCGATGTGCAAGATCAGAGACGGCAGTGAGCTATATGCCCTGGCCAACAAGTGTGCACGTGCTGAGGAAGGGAGGAAACTACCCGGAGAGAATACTGAAGTAGGAGGATCTGATAGTGAGGAGGCTGCCCCGGCAAAGAAAAACCAGCGGCGGAACAACAGGAAGAAGAAAGGCAAAGATGTGCTAGTCGTTGAGCAGTCGGGCAACGGAGGTGGCGCCAAGAAAGCCAAAGCTGGTAGCTCCCGCGAGGAGATTGCCGCAGGCACCACCTACCACGCTGTGGCGGTCGCCGACAAGCAGGACAGCACCAACAAGCAGTACTGCAAGATCCACCGCACCAAGGGCCATGACCTCCAGAGCTGCAAGAAGGTCGAGCAGCTTGTCGAGCAGGAAAAGGCTGAATACGAGCGACGCGACAAGGAGAAGGCCCAGGAAGGTGCTGGAGGAGGCGGCAAGAAACGCCCCGGCTGAGGAGGACGCTGCGGCAAGGCCAAGCAGCGGCAAGGAGATAGACCTCCCCGCGGCCGCGACAAGGATGAAGATGACGACGACGATGAAGATATGGATGATGACGAGACCGATGAGCAGGAGTTCCAGAAAGCCAAAGAGGTCCTGTGCGTTGACGGCGGTGCTTCTCTGCATACTTCACACCGCCAGCTCAAGCAGTGGGTGCAGGAAGTCAATGCGGCAGAACCACCCGTCGAGTCATGCAAGTCTCTGAAATGGTCCATCACGCCTATCATCTTTGATATTGAGGACCACCCTGATCGCATAACTGCGGTCGGGTGCTTGCCGATGTTGGTTTCACCAACTATCCACAACCTCAAGGTCACTAAGATGCTAGTTGACGGCGGGGCCGGCTTGAACCTCATCTCCTTCGCGGTACTCCAGAAACTCTAGATCCCTGATGACGAGCTCGAAGAGACCGGCACATTCCAAGGAATCAATCCGGGAAGGAGCAAGCCGAAGGGAAAGATCACGTTGCCGGTGACATTTGGCAGCGAGTTGAACTTCAGGACTGAGAGGGTCACTTTTGACGTCGCTGACTTTCCATTGCCTTACAACGGGATACTCGGCCGACCAGCACTCGCCAAATTCATGGCAGCCTCTCACTATGCATACAACATGATGAAGATGCCAGGCCCGATAAGTGTCATCTCTGTCCCTGGCGACAAGAAGGATGCTCTTATCTGCGCCGACAAGATCTACCGGGAAGCAGAAGCCGCAACAAATCACCAGTCACTTGCCGTTGAAGCTCCCGGGGCGAAGAAGAAGACCAAGTCCGGCAAGAGTTCTGATGCCCACTCCGGCAAGCGCACCTCTTCGGAGTGCTGCGCTACCGTCGAGGATGCACCATCGAGCTCCACCGGCAAGTGTAAGAAGACAATGGCAGCTCCACCAGATACCAAGAAGGTGTCCGCCAAGGAGGATGGCACTGCTGGTACCTTCACCATCAGTGCCACTCTTGACCCTAAATAGGAAAGCGCGCTCGTTGCTTTCCTGCGGGTGAACGTCGACGTATTTGCGTGGCAACCGTTTGACATCCACGGTGTTCCCAGGAAAGTAATCGAGCACCATCTTGCCGTCTGTCCTCATGCGCGGCCCGTCAAGCAGAAAGTCAGCAAACAGGCAGTGGAGCGCCAAGAATTCATCGCAGAAGAAATCAAGAAATTGGAAGCAGCAGGCCTTGTCAGAGGAGTGCTCCATCCTACGTGGTTGGCCAACCCTGTAGTCATGCGCAAGGCAAACGGGAAATGGAGGCTTTGTATCGACTTTACCGATGTCAATAAAGCTTGTCCCAAAGACCCATTTCCCTTGCCGCGCATCGACCAGATTGTTGACTCCACGGCCGGATGTGACTTGCTTTCATTTCTTGATGCATACTCGGGATACCATCAGATCTTCATGGCAGAAGAGGATGAGGAGAAGACCGCATTCATCACCCCATGTGGCACATACTGTTTCATACGGATGCCTTTCGGTTTAAAGAATGCTGGTTCAACATTTGCAACGGTAGTCCATGACGCTTTTGAGCCGCAAATACACAGAAATGTGGAAGCCTACATGGATGACATAGTGGTCAAGAGCAAGGACAAGGCGACTCTGATTCAAGATTTAGACAAAACCTTTACAAATCTGCGCATGATCAACCTCAAGCTTAACCCCGAGAAGTGTGTGTTTGGAGTCCCCTCCGGCAAGCTTCTCGAGTTCTTCGTGTCTCAGCGGGGAATTGAAGCCAATCCCGACAAGATCAAGGCCATTGAGCAGATTGAAGCACCAAAGCGCGTCAAGGATGTACGAAGACTTGCCAGTTGCGTAGCTGCTCTTAGCAGGTTTATCTCTAGGTCTGCTGAGCGCGCCCTGCCGTTTTTCAAAATATTGAAGAAGGCAGGTCCAATGAAATGGACTCCGGATGCGGAGGCTGCACTGCAGGACTTAAAGAGATACCTGTCCTCCACTCCAACACTTGTTGCACCTAAGCCAGAAGAGAAGTTGTTGCTATATATAGCGGTAATCAATCAAGTGGTTAGTGCTGCGTTAGTAGCGGAGAGGGAGGCGGATGATGAGCCAGCAACCATGGCAGATGCATCCAGCGACAAGCAGGGGACTTCACCGGCAAGCTCTGGTCCCGTCAAAGATGGATCTGCGCAGGCGCGTGAGAAGATGCAGAAAAGAATGGTGCAGCGCCCAGTTAACTTTGTCAGTTCGCTTCTGCAGGGGGCTAGGTCAAGGTACTCTGGTGTGCAGAAATTGCTTTTCGGCCTTCTCATGGCCTCGAGAAAGCTGCGCCATTACTTCCAAGCACATGAGATCACAGTCGTCACTCGTTTTCCGCTGAAGAGGATACTGCAAAATCCAGAAGCAAGAGGCAGGATTGTCGAGTGGGCACTGGAACTGTCAAGCTTTGGCCTCAAGTTTGAGAGCACTTCAACTCAAGATGAAGAAATTCATAGGAGAATGGACGCCAACACAAGATGAAGAAATTCCAGAAACGAGCATCCCCGTCAAGGAAGCAAGCAAAGAGTGGCTGATGTACTTTCATGGTGCCTTCTCGCTGCAAGGCGCCGGTGCGGGTGTGCTACTTTTTGCACCCACCGGAGAGCACCTCAAGTACGTAGTCCAGATGCACTTTCCCATGGAGCAAGCAACGAACAATACCGCAGAGTATGAAGGTTTGCTTGCCGTCTCAGGATCGCAGCAGACCTTGGGATCAAGAAGCTCATTGTCAGGGGTGACTCACAGCTTGTCGGCCGCCAAGTGAACAAGAATTATCAGAGTCCGTTGATGGAAGATTACGTTGATGAAGTGAGAAAGCTAGAAGAGCACTTTGACGGCCTACAGATGGAACATGTTCCAAGAGCTCAGAACGACATTGCCGATGGCTTGTCGTAGTGCGCCACACTTAAGTTACCTGTGGAACCAGGGATCTTTGTGCTCAAACTGACTCAACCGTCTGTAACGCCATCAACTGGACAAAGCAAGAAGAGGAAGTTGATTTCTGGTGACTATTTTCTGGCAGAGCTCCCCGAAGCCGCCGCCAAGAAGGTCCTCAAGATCAACACCAAGGGTGCTAAGTAGCAGTCTGCTCCGGCAAGCCCTAGGGTTTGTTCCGTTGAAGCAGACGCTCCCGACAAGTTTTGCTCCAGCAAGCTTGCCGGGAAACGTCGAGCTCCGGCTGAGCCGCAGGTTCTCGCCGTAGAAGCGGACGTTCCCGCAGCAGCAGATGTGCCTTTAGTCCTTGTTGTCGAGCCGCAAGCTCTAGCATGGGCGCAGCAGATTGTCTGTTTCCTTCAGACAGGAGAACTTCCCGAAGAGCAAGAAGAAGCAGAAAGAGTAGCCCGGCAGTCAAGTATGTACCAGTTTGTCGACAACACACTGTACAGAAGAAGACTCAACAGCGTGAAATTGAAGTGTATTCACCGGGAAGACGGACAAAAGCTGTTGGCAGAGATACATGGAGGCATATGTGGTCACCACATTGGCACAAGAGCACTTGCCGGCAAAGCGTTCCGGCAAGGTTTCTTTTGGCCGACAGCCCTCCAGGATGCAACTGCACAAGTAACCAAGTGTGAAGCGTGCCAGTTCCATTCCAAGCAGATACACCAGCCAGCTCAAGCTCTCCAGACGATCCCTTTATCCTGACCATTTTCGGTCTGGGGGCTTGACATCCTCGGCCCCTTTCCCTGAGCTGTCGGGGGCTTTGAGTACTTATACGTTGCAATCGACAAGTTCACAAAGTGGCCGGAAGTGGAAGCAGTGAGGAAGGTGACAGCACAGTCAGCAGTCAAGTTCTTCAGGTCGATTGTTTGCCGCTTCGGGATCCCTAACAGGATCATCACCGACAATGGCATGCAATTCACGAGCCGCACCTTCATGCAGTACGTCCAAGATCTTGGCGCCAAGGTCTGCTTCGCTTCTGTTGCTCATCCGAGAAGTAACGGTCAAGAGGAGAGGGCGAATGCTGAAGTGCTGCGCGGGCTCAAGACTAGGACTTTCGACAGGCTGTGCAAGTGCGGAAAGAACTGGATTGAGGAGCTGCCGGTGGTTCTTTGGTCGATCAGGACGACGCAAAATCGAGCCACTGGCCAGACACATTTCACTCTAGTCTATGGAGCAGAGGCAGTTCTCCCCACAGAACTCGTATACGGGTCAGCTCGAGTGCTCGCTTATGATGAGCTTGAGCAAGAGCAGTTGCGACAAGATGACGCGCTGCTCCTTGAGGAGGACCGTCTTCAGGCCGCTGTACGAGCTGCTCGATACCAGCAAGATTTGCGCCGCTACCATAGCCGCAAAGTTAATGCCAGAAGTCTCGAGGAAGGCGACCTTGTTCTTCGGCGCCGCCAAGAATTCCAACAAGTTGACACCAAAGTGGGAAGGCCCTTACCGGGTGAAACGAGTCACTAGGCCTGGCGCTGTCCGCCTTGAGACTTAAGATGGCATTCCGGTGAGCAACTCCTGGAACATTGAGCATCTTCGTAAGTTTTACCCGTAGGGCGTGGTTGCCGGAACCTGTTCCGGCAACCACCTTTTGTACAAGTCTTGCCGATGTTGCATGTAATCCTTTGTACGAAGCCGGGCGCAGACCCCGTGCATAAGTAGAGCTCATGTGCTCCGCACATCTTGTCAATTTCATGCTTTCTACTTTTTTTGCATGCGTTATCTGACACTTTGTGCAGCGCCTACCCCCGGTAAGCAATAACGAGCCGTAAGGCTCCATATCTTTATTTTCTCTTCTTTCTCTTTCTCAAAGAAAGGAAGGTTCCCTCGCCCACAAGTTTGCCGGGGGGAAAGGAGAAGATAATGGTGTGGACCAAGCGTCGTTCGAGGAAGTTTCGCCTTACCGGGAAGCAAACGACAGAAAAGCTAAGTTGCTAAAGTTTGAGCAATCAGTTTTAAAATTTTTAAGTTATCTTCCTCGAACGACCGTGCTTTGTATGGAAAACCTGTGCGCGGAGGAACCAACTCGTAGCTAGTTGCGCCCTTACTTTGTTTCGAGTCCGCTCAACAACTTAAGTGAGCTGCGACTAGTTGCGACAAGGTTTCTTGTCGGTAGCGGCACCGCCAGCAGGCTGCTGACGTCCCGCACTCAGCGTTCGCGGCTAAGGTGCCTGCGCCGACAAGTTCCCTCAAAGCGTAGGGCAAAAACATACAAAGGAAGGAATCAAGTAAAGGAAATAACATAGCAATCGCTACCCGAAATAGAGTCACATTACAAGATAGCTTGTCGCAGCTCTAACAGATTGTTCTCATAACATGACCAGCAGCGACAAGAAAAAGAGAAAACGGGCGGCCTAATCTACGCGATCGCCCTCAACCCTCTTGATCCCGCTCACCTTGTCCACAATGGGTGCGACAAGGGTCTTCAGCACTTCTAGATCAGCATCCGGCGGCAAGGTCCTGAGGACGTTGGTGAGGTTGAGGCCTGGGTTGCGGAAGGCCACCTTCACCAGCACCTTTTGAAGAGCTCCCGCGCAGATCTTGCGCGACTCGTCGGCCAGCTGCTTTGGGATCTTCTCCCGGAGTCGCTGGAGGGCCGTCGCCACGCCTTTGAAGAACAAGCTGAGCTTAGCGCTGGGTTGGAGATGCTCATCAGAGGAATACCCGAGATCCTCCATCCCCAGCTGCGCCAGCTCCCTGTCGATGGCTGCGGCAACATCCACGAGACCCTCGGTCCAGTGCTCCACATTCTCCCTAAAAGCGTTCTGCGCGGCAGCAACACTCGCCAGCAGTGCCTCGTCGGCCTTGATCTTCTCCTTCGATGCCACCTCCTGCTCCCTGGCGCCGTCCAGCGTCTTGGTCAAAGTAGTCAGCTTCAACTCAAGATCTGCGTTGGAATCCTTGGCGGCGCTAAGCTCCTTGCTCCTCTCGGCGAGGCGACCCTGCAGCTCGCCAAGGGTGTAGGCGTCCTTCTCGCGCTCACGCTTGAGCGCAGCAAGCTCCTCGCCGCTCGCCTTGAGATCGGCCTCCAACTGCGCCACCTTCGTCTCCAGCTCCTTCTTGGCGGCCTCGGTAGCTGCGGCAGCATCCTCTGCTTCCTTGAGAGCCCCACCGAATGTTTGCTCGCGCGCGTCAAGCTCCTCCTCGTGGCTGTCAAGGTTAACCTTCCGCTGCGCCAACTCGCCTTCCTGCGCAGACAGCTTCTCGGCAGCAAGCCGCTGTTCCTCTTCAACTTCAACCTTCTCGAGGAGGAAGGCTTTCCGCTCCACGGCGAGTTGCTCCCGCTCCTCTGCCAGGGACCGGAGAACATCCTAGTTGAGGCCCCGGAGCTCCTCCGCGCGCTTCTCGATGTCCACTCCCGCCTTCGCGTCAAGCACTTCTCGGGATACCAGCTTGGCCTGTCGGGCGTGGTAGAGCGATAACAGCTTCCGCAGCAGCTGCTTCTCCTCAGGCTCACCGCTGCTGCTGCTCGGCGCGTCGACCAGCGTCAGCCCAGCGGAGGCGAGCAACTCTTCATCAAAGATTTCTCCTTCGATCGGCTCCCTGGAGCTCGACGCCCAGGGGAGGTTGATGAAGACGCCATCGCCGGCCTTCAAATAGGCGCCGGGCTGGGGCTCTTCGGAGCCTAACGCTGTAGCAGCAGCGGAGGGATCGGCGGTCGGCGTAGCGCCTGACGCTCCTGCGGCCTCGGGGCCGTCAGTGCGATCGCCGGACCCCTCGCCAGCTTCTGCGGCGGCAGCTTTGGCGGCCTCTCCGCCGGCGGGATCATCAGCGCCGGCTTCTTCTTTGGTGCTAGCGGCGTCGTTGGAATTGCCGCGCGTGTTCTCCTCACCGGCGACCTCGGTTTCCATCGGCTCCGGGGCAGATGGACCTGACGACCGGAAAAGGAAGAAAAGTCAAGCAAATATTCAAAAAGAAAATCAGAAGAAGAAGAACCCAAGGGAAGTTTTCAAGCAAGAGGATTACCTGTACTAGGATCTACAGTCGTGGTCTCTGCCACCGGGGGGTCGCTGGTGCTGTCCCTTGCCGGAGAACTGTCCCTTGCCAGAGACTTCTCCCTTTCCGGAAAATTCTCCCTTGCCGAAGAACGCTCCCTTGCCGGGGAATCCTCCCTTGGCGGTGTAGTCGAAGCAGATGGCATGTCGGGAGCGGCTTCCGGGCACTCCTGGTGGGACTGCTCTGCTCCTACGCAAACCAATAGTCAGATGTCAGCAGAGAAAGAGCACCCATGCGCGCCTAACAGCAGGAAGTAAAACATATACTTACGCTGGGGGCTGTGCTGGGGGCTGCTTTGGGGAATAGTTGCCGGGTCCGGCAAGGTGGTCTCGGACACACCCCCTGCTGTCGCGGTGGGTTCATCCTCGATGACAATCACCGGGACCTTGGCTCTCTTCGCCGCTCTCTGGGCCAGAGTCCTAAAAAGGAATGGGTTCGGAGTAAAGCAAATCAGATACAAGACAAAACAGCAAGAATTGAAGAACTACAAGTACAACGAAGAATCTTACTCTTCCTCTTCCTCGTCGGAGCTGAGCGCGGAGAGGTCGAAGTCTGGCCCACCTTCGGCGTGACAAGGCGGAGGAGTAGGTTCCCTTAGCCGCTTGGCGGGAGCAGAAGCGGTGGTCCGGGAGGGCTCCGCTCTAGTTGTCGTAGCGGCGTGAGGTGCTCCCGCAGCAACAGTGCTTACCACGGTGGAGCGCGTCGTGCGGCACGGCGGCTGTTGACCCGTCTGCCGCCCTGCTACGTCCCCGGCCTTGCGGAGACGCCTTCTTGGTGGAGCTGGGGGCTCCGCTTGCGGCGAGCTGTCTGAAGGTGAGAAAGAGGAGGAGTCGATCTTCAACGAGTCGCTCGCGCCCTCGACGGGCTCGCTCGACTCAGCTTCAGGCCCGACAAGCTCTCCCTCGCCGGCAAGCTCCTCTCGCTCGGCAAGGCTTGCCGCCTCTGCTGCCTCTGCCTCCTCCACGGTGAATCCAAACTCACCCGCGGCAGCGGCTGCCACCGCCTCTTCCAGCCTAGTGGCGATGCGCTGCATCTCCGCATCGGTGGTGTCGCGAGTAAGGCTCTTCTGTTCATCGAAGCGGACCGGCACTTCTACCAAGCCGTCAAAGAACTCCTGCACGACGTCGTCTGCAGGCTCTTGCCAAGTTGGGACAATTCCATGCGAATCGCAAAGCGGCATCATTGCACGGATGCGGTCGAGCAAGGAGTTGTTGCACAGCGGAACGACACCCCTCGGCAACCTGAACACTTCGGGGTGTTGAGGATCGTGCTTGAACAGTTCCAGGAGCATCGCGTCCAGTTCCAGGACAGTGAAGTTGAAGTTGAGGCCCGGGCGCAGCCTCATGATATCCGCCGCATTCTGGAACTCCCAAGCGGGTCTCCTCTCCTGCAAGGGGGCGATGCGGCGGCGAAGAAAATCTGCGCCAACGGCGCCTACGGTGAGCCCGGCAAGCCTGAGGCGTAGGATCCGAGCGACGGCAATCTTCAGCCTATCGTCTTCCGGGGCCACGTTGCTCCAATCGTTGCCGCGCGCTACTGGGGCTTGGCGCTAGGCGGTAAATGGCTGCGGGTTCTCCTCGACAATCCAGCACCAGTCTGCTCTCCATTCATCCCACTTGCTGCGGAGCTCTCCCTCCAGATAAGCTTCCTTCTTGCCAGTTCTTGAGATCCAGGCGATTCCGCCGGATAAAGGCTCCCCTCTCTCAACTCGGGGCATAAAGAAGTGGCGAAAAAGAGCTACATTTGGATAGACTCCGAAAAAGTTTTTGCAGAGATGTGCGAAAACTGCCATGGTCAGAATGGCGTTGGGGGTGAAGTCAAGGAGGCGGAACCCGTAGGTGTTCATAATGTCACAGAAAAACTCAGAGAAAGGCGGGCAGAGCCCGCAGTAGAAGAACAACGCGAAGAAGGGATATCCATTCGGAGCTAGTTCCGAAGCGGCAGCTGAGAGTACCTTCGTGCGCGGATGCGCTCGCGTCTCCGTTGACCAGAAGAGGTAGTAATACTCCCTCAGCTCCTTCGCGGTGAGCTGAGGGGGGAAGGTTGCCCGCTCCTTTCGTAGCGCCGCGAGCCGCTGCGCCTCGGCCGACTTCACAACCTTCCCGGCTTTCGGAGCCATGGCAGAGGTGGTGAGAGAGATCGACGGTGTTGGTGGTGCTGGTGGCGATGGGGGGCGGAGCGCTGCTCTCTTTTAGCTTTGGGGAGAAGGGGGGAGCGGCGGAGGTTTTTGAGATTGGAATAGCAACCGGCGAGGTGGGCGAACTGCCCCTGTTTCCCCTGCTTATAAAGAGGGAGTGGGCAGATGCTCCGTCTTTCCGAATAAAGAAACCACCAACGATCTCTCCCACGATGCCGCATTCGATGCATGCCGCTCGAGGAGGGCGCGGTGGATACAGAGTGAGATACGGCGTAACCCAGCCCGCGCGTGCCCGTGCCCTATTTTGGGCCTGGCCCAACAGCGCTCGGCACCGTGTGTGGCCCAGGCCCGGGGGCTCCTGTCGGTGTACTAGAGTGGGGGTACCCTAGTATACCGAACTTGTGCACGGGCAGTTGCAGCACCCCGCGGCAAGGCTTGCCGGGTGACCGCCAAGGTCCTCCGTGGTTCCTTTGGAGCCATTCAAGAACAAAGTATTCAAGCCAAGGAGACAAGGCCCCGGCAAGAGGAGCTTGCCGGGAAGGCCAACCAAGGCATCTCAAGGAACTTGCCGCGACACGCCATGCGTCCCGGCGAGGCCCGGTGAGCGACAAGCTTCCGGACGCGACAAGACAACGACCGCGGCAAGGCGCTTGCCGCGGCAAACTACCACTCTGTACCCGCGCTCCAGCACATCCACCAACATGTCGCCCTGGGACCTTTACAGGCGCGCGTGGCAAGAGGCTGTGCGGCCAGCGGTGCGCGGTGGCAAGCGACGCTGACAAGATTGCCATCATGGCAAGCGGTGGCGTCCCTGACGGTCCCTTTTTGCACTATTTGGGCGACGTAGATGGGCATTTAATGCCTTTGTCCCCTGCCGTCAGGGTTAGGTATGATACAATGTACAGGTAGTTGTACCAACCACAATTCCTTTTCCATTTTTACCCTTGTCTATGTTGCCACCTGTCGGAGACCCCTTTAGCATATAAAAGGAGGCCCATGCGCAACGTAGAAGGGGGTTCGAAGGCAGAAAAACACTCACGCTCGGTCTCGTTAGCAGCTAGTGTGTACTGTAGCACTCAGCGCTCCCGAGCAAGAACTCAATATACTCAGACATGCAGCAGTAGGAGTGTTATCTCTCCGGAGAGCTCCGAAGCTGGGTAAACTGCTCGTGTGCTTCGCCTCGATCCGCTCTTTGTGCAATCTCCGCCCCCCGCCGAACCGAAAGGGGCTCGGTCCGCCGGTCCCATAGGTGTTCGTGGATCAGTTTCCCCGACACTCGGCCTTATGCCTGGTGTTTTGTTCCACTCTTGCTGCCCTAGTTTCCGTCATACTAGTGTTATGTTCCCGGATTTTGCGTTCCTTACGCGGTTGGGTGATTTATGGGATCCCCTTGACAGTTTGCTTTGAATAAAACTCCTCCAGCAAGGCCCAACCTTGGTTTTACCATTTGCCTCACCACCACCTATACCCTTCCCTTGGGTTGGCCAACCCAAGGGTCATCTTTATTTTAGCACCCTCGGGCCAGTGCTTGTCTAAGTGTTGGTCCGAACCGAGTAGACTGCGGGGCCCCCTCGGGGAAACTCGAGGTTTGGTTTTACTCGTAGGATGTCTCATCCGGTGTTGCCCTGACAACGAGATATGTGCAGCTCCTATCGGGATTTTCCGCGCATCGGGCGGCTTTGCTGGACTTGTTTTACCATTGTCAAAATGTCTTGAAAACCGGGATTCCGAGTCTGATTGGGTCTTCCTGGGAGAAGGTTTATCCTTCGTTGATCGCGAGACCTTATCATGGGCTAAGTTGGGACACCCCTGCAGGGTATAATCTTTCGAAAGCCGTGCCTGCGGTTATAGGCAGATGGGAATTTGTTAATGTCCGGTTGTAGATAACTTGACACCAGATCCAAATTAAAACGCATCAACCGCGTGTGTAGCTGTGATGGTCTCTTCTCGGCGGAGTCCGGGAAGTGAACACGGTTTTTGGGTTATGTTTGATGTAAGTAGGTGTTCAGGATCACCTCTTGATCATTGCTAGCTTCATGACCGTTCCGGTTGCTCTCTTCTCGCTCTTATTTGCGTATGTTAGCCACCATATAGGCTTAGTCGCTGCTGCAGCCTCACCACTTTACCCCTTCCTTTCCTATTAAGCTTTGCTAGTCTTGATACCCATGGTAATGGGATTGCTGAGTCCTCGTGGCTCACAGATTACTACAACAACAGTTGCAGGTACAGGTTATGCGATGATCATGACGCGAGAGCGATGCTTGCTTGCATTGAGTTCTTCTTCTGCTTCTTCGATCAGGGGATAGGTTCCAGGTCGGCAGCCTGGGCTAGCAGGGTGGATGTCGTTTGAGTTTCTGTTTGTGTTCCATCCGTAGTCGGATGATGCTCTTATGTATTGTGATGTTGTATTCGTGTGGTATTGTATGCCTTATGTATGTATCCCCATCTATTATGTAATGTTGATGTAATGATATCCACCTTGCAAAAGCGTTTCAATATGAGGGTCTATCCTTGGTGGGACCTTCGAGTTCCTTTTGGATAGGGTCGCATATTGGGCGTGACAAGTTGGTATCAGAGCCTCGACCGACCCTAGGAGCATCCTTGATTGATCGTGTAGTTTAGCCGTTGTTGAGTCTAGAAGAAAACTATTTTCAGAGTCTAGTTATATCAGAGAGTAGGAATTCTTTTTACTCCTCAGCCCCTTCGTCGCTCTGGTGAGGAATCTTGACGTAGGTGTTTTGAATTACTTCTCTTCCCTTTCAAATTTTCTTTAGGATCACGCAGTTGGTTTTCCGGTAGTTGTTCCTCAGCTCTTTTCATCCGGTGCATTTCTCGTCAAGTTGACTCGAGTCTCTTCATCTTTGCCAAGTTCAATCCTCAGTTGTTTTCTTTTCCCACCCGCCCACCCTTTTCCTTCTCGAAATAGGAGTCCGTAATCGAGTATCCATCCTACTCGTGTGAAGTCTTTGCTTTCTTTCCTCAATGTTGTCAACCGATGTTTTCTCTTCAAGATATTCGTTGATTTCCCCTTCTAAGTTGCCTTTGTTTTCCCGCCCTCCCACCCTCTTCTTCCCGGAGCCTGAGTCTGTTTCGAGCATCAATTTCACTCGTGTGGAAACTCTTTAGTCTTTCGTAAATTATTTCAACTGGTGAATTCTCGTCTCGGTGGACATTCTTCATCTCTTCTCCGGTGGATTCAATTTAAGTTTTTCGGGTTGATCATATTCTTTTCCTTGGATCAAGTGTTTTCCCTGCTCGTTCGCCTCTCTCCAGTTTATCCTTCCGGAGTATTCAAGACATCTCAGGAGATTCGTCTGTGTTCCAATTAATTCGAGGTTGTCACCTCATTCAAATATTTAATTATTCCGGAGCCATTCCGAATTCTTTTCAAAGGGTGACGTAAGAATGGATCCCATCAGTCACAGGCCTTCCCCTAGATCGACTTCAAATCATTTCATTGTTGGCTCAACCTTTTCAGTTTTCATTCTCCCGGAGTATCTCAGTAATTTTGGTGGTGTTTTCCGTCGTCATTTGAAGACTTAAGAAGAGTTTTTCCTCTAAATCTTGTCTGTTCTCGCGGAGATTCGTGGTTCTAGCTTCATATCATCCTCTCGAATTATTTCAGTTTGTCAGATATTCTTTCTTAACCATCCGGAGTATGTCAGAAGTTGTTTTTCCGTTTCTTTTCACCGGAGGCCATCGTTCCAGAAGAATTCTTCGTCCTCATCACTTCAGCTACCGTTATCCAATTATCCCGGTGCTTCGTTCAAGTGTTCGTTAATCAGCTCATGATCTCTGTGTTCTTTTGCATCTAAATCCCCTCGAGCATATTTGTTCTTCTAATTCGCTCTGGTGATTCATTCTCTTTCATCGTCATTTTCGAATTCTTATGGTGGTTCGTTCAATATTCTTTTTCCTTGATTATCGTTCAATCCATTCGTTTCTTCCCAATCCTACCGGTGGTTCATGAAGACTTTCTCAAGTTTTGTGCCATATTCCCCTTAATCCTTTTTTTCCAACAAGAATAAGTAATATGCAAAATCCATTGCTTGTCATCAATTAAATTTGATGAAGGATAAGCATACAATAAATCTTATTCTTATTTCATCCAAGTGTGTAATCCCTTCCTTCGGAGTTTGTTCTTGGTGAATAAATTCTAGTTCCAAGTGTTCCCCATATTTTATTTTCTGGAGTTCAATTTCCTCGGCCATCTCGTCGGAACCCCCATCGGAATCATCGCAAGGCTCATCCTATTCTTTCATCCTTCAATCTTATCTCGTCATCCTTTTTGTTACCGGAGTTCTTCATGGTGATTCTTCATGATTTAATTCATTCTTCAAGTGTTCATCAAGATTCTTGTTGGTAGAGTTCAAGTATCTTTTCTTCTCGCATCTCGAAGTGCAATTAATTCTTCCTTTTCTTATCAAGTGGAGTTTTGCATTTCTTCGTTCTTCTAAGCTATCAAATCATTTCCGTTCGTAACCTATAAGTCCACAACAAGCTTATTCTTTCGTTGTTGATTTTCTCAACAACTCCGTTCAATCCTTCCTTCTAAGTTCTTTTCATTCAATTCTTCCGGAGGCTTTGTTCTTCTCATCAAGTGCTATCCCATTTTGTGAAGTTCATGTTCTATTCTTTCCTTGTTCAGTCAGAGTGCTGCCTAAATCCTTTCACTCTTATTCGTTTCCTATCTCGTTTTAACCGAGTGGTTTCATAGTCTATCTGATTCCGTGCCTTTTGATTCTCGTCATTCTCGTGGTTCCTCTCTTCTTCTCAGTGCTCTCGATTCCTTGCTTCTTCTCTTGAGTTCTTGTTTCTCCTCATCCCTTTTCCCTTCCGTCTCGGTCCTAAGATCTCGGGACGAGATCTCTTTTTAGTGGAGGAGTGTTGTAACGCCCCGGATTCGATGCGCCAGGTGTCTGCCAGTTATTCGCCGTTGTTGCCATGTCATTTGCTTGCGTGTTGGATTTTATCATGTCATCATGTGCATCTCATTTTGCATACGTGTTCGTCTCATGCATCCGAGCATTTTCCCCGTTGTCCATTTTGCAATCTGGCACTCATATCCCCTCCGGCGTTCCCCTTTCGTCTCCTGTTGTGAGTGGGTGTTAAACTTTCTCGGAATGGCCCGAGTCTTGCCAAGCGGCCTTGGTATAGCACCGGTAGAACGCCTGTCAAGTTTCGTGCCATTTGGAGGTCGTTTGGTACTCCAACGGTTAACCGCGTAGCCCGAAACCCCCCCCCCTTTCTCTTTGCAGCCCAACACCCTTCCAGAGTGGCCCAAAACCCATCTAACTCCCGTCCATGCTCTCGATCGTTCGATCACGATCGTGTGGGAGAAAACCGTGCCTCATTTGGACACTCCTATCTCCCTCTACCTATAAATTAGCCCCTCCCCCCGAAATTCGCAAACGAAACCCTAGCCTCGCTCTCTCTCCGCCGCCGGACATGTCCGTCCCGGACCGGACGAAGCCCGCACCGCCGCCCTGCCGCCCCGCGCCGGCGCCCCTCCACAACCGGCCGCGCCTCCCCGGCCGTCGCCTCCGCCGCCCCACCGTGGCCCGCCTCCGCCTCGTCTCCGGCCGCGGAGCTCGCCGAAGGAGCTCCGTGCCGCGCCCTGCGTCGTCCCTCGCCGGGATCCGACCGGATCCGGCGAGATCCGGCCTGGATCTGCCCGTCTCTGGCGACCCCTCCATCTCCGGCGTGTTTTCCGGCGAGATCCGCCTCACCTCGAAGTCCGTGCAAAGGTTGACCTCGAAATATGACTAAGTCCCTGATTTATTTTGACATTATGTTGCCATGTTCATCGCATTGTATCTCTGCATCCGTAGCTCCGTTTTGTTCGTGTGATATGTCAAATTGTTCGCCTCGACGAGTACATCATTTCGTTCCATTGCATCATGTTCATTTGAGCTCATCTTGATGCCTGAATCATCGTTGCAAGAGTGCTTCATAATGTTGGCTGATGTCTGTTAACAGAACATGCTCTTTTGTCATTTTTGCCATGATTGATGTGTGCATCCTACGAGCTTGATGTCTACAGGTGTTTTGATCTATGCCATGTCTTATTTACAGTTGTGTATGCCATGCATTTTTGTGATCAATGTGGTGACTAGCACAAGCATGCAAACTAGGCATCGTGATGTTGCTGATTTTAGTCCCTGTTCTGCTGTTATTTTGATGCCATGTGAACTTGATGCTACAGAGAGATCCATGCATATGTTGAGATACTTGATTAAGGATGTTTTGAACATAAGGTTACTGTCTATACATTCATGCCCCTATTTGCAATTATGGAGTAGTCTAGCATGTTATTTTCGTGCTCTACTTTTGCTTCAAAATGTTTCCTGGCAGATTGTTTACATGTTATTCAATTTTGCCAAGGTTGTTGTAGTTGATCCTTGCATGCTATGGACTTGTTCTTGCCTTGGTTGGTTACACAAACATGTCTTCTTACTGTTGGTTGCCTTGCCATGCCATGTATTGCTCTGTAGTGAGTGGTACAAGCTCATCTACATGCCTTCATTATTCTGTTTCTGCCATGTTTGAATCTGTATTATAACTTGCTATGTTTACATGGGTGCCATCATATCTTCTGGTCCTTTTTGGCTTATGGTCAGTAAGGGACTTTTGATCTATGCTTTGAGTAGAACCATGCCATGTCTTGTTTTGCTATTATAAGTTCCTGTAACATGTTGTTTGATAGCTCTAAACATTGCATCCTGATGTTATTTTCTGCAAAGTCTGAAACTGATATTATTAGCAATCTTGCCATGTGTATTTGAGCATGTTCTAGTAGTTTTCCGGAGATAGCTCAGTGTTCATGTTTTGTTATGCTTTACCTGTACATCATGCCCATGTCTTTGTTTTCATGTTGAGATGATGTAGCTTGTTGTTTTGATGCTTGCAATATGCCTAGTTGCTGTTTTGGACAGATTGTTGTTATGACTTGTATAGAGTGTATGTGTGGAACCATTTCTCCGTTTTGAGTGTGCTCTATATGAAACTTGCTTGATTTTGCATGTAGTTTCATATTATCATGTTGCATCCTTGTTTTGAGGTGTTTTCTTGATGTTTGGGTGCATTTCGCATCAATGCCATGTTTAACTTGTGTTGCTCATATCTTCTAGGCCGTAGCTCCGAACTAAATGAACTTTATATGTAACTTGACTAGAATCTCGTGTAGATCATCTTGGTGCATCTTAACTTGCTGTTTAACAACTTGAACATAAGGTTTATTCAGATCTGGACCAACTTCGAATTTTGCATATGAGGACTTACCGGAATTGTTATATGTTGTTCCCGGCCTCATCTAAACTTGCCTTGATGTGTTGCTCTTGTTTGCATCATCTCTTGCCATGAGTAGCTTCATGTAGTCTTGTCTTGCGTCATGCTTGTTTGTGCATCATGCCTTGTTCATGTGTGCTGAGTTTACTATGTTGTGTGCTTCTTATCGATAGTTCCCGTTTCGTTGCGATCGTGAGGATTCGTTCGTCTACGCTTGGTTCGGCTTCATCCGTTCGTCTTCTTCATGGACTCGTTCTTCTTCCTTGCGGGATTTCTGGCAAGATGACCGCTACCCTGGATCTCACTACTATCATTGGTATCCTAGTTGCCTCGTTCTATCGCTATGCTGTGCTACCTATCACCTGTTTATCAAGCCATCCCAAATTGCCATGAACCTCTAACCTTTGACACCTTTCCTATGCAAACCGTTGCTTGGCTATGTTACCGCTTTGCTCAGCCCCTCTTATAGCGTTGCTAGTTGCAGGTGAAGTTGAAGATTTCTCCATGGTGGACAGGATTTATGTTTGGGATATCACAATATCTCTTATATTATTAATGCATCTATATATTTGGTAAAGGGTGGAAGACTCGGCCTTATGACTGGTGTTTTGTTCCACTCTTGCTGCCCTAGTTTCCGTCATACCGGTGTTATGTTCCCGGATTTTGCGTTCCTTACGCGGTTGGGTGATTTATGGGACCCCCTTGACAGTTCGCTTTGAATAAAACTCCTCAAGCAAGGCCCAACATTGGTTTTACCATTTTCCTCACCACCACCTATACCATTCCCTTGGGTCGGCCAACCCAAGGGTCATCTTTATTTTAGCCCCCCGGGCTAGTTCTTGTCTAAGTGTTGGTCCGAACCGAGTAGACTGCGGGGCCCCCTCTGGGAAACTCGAGGTTTGGTTTTACTCGTAGGATGTCTCATCCGGTGTTGCCCTGAGAACGAGATATGTGCAGCTCCTATCGGGATTGTCGGCGCATCGGGCGGCTTTGCTGGACTTGTTTTACCATTGTCAAAATGTCTTGTAAACCGGGATTCCGAGTCTGATCGGGTCTTCCTGAGAGAAGGTTTATCCTTCGTTGATCACGAGAGCTTATCATGGGCTAAGTTGGGACACCCCTGCAGGGTATAATCTTTCGAAAGTTGTGCCTGTGGTTATAGGCAGATGGGAATTTGTTAATGTCTGGTTGTCGATAACTTGACACCAGATCCAAATTAAAACGCATCAACCGCGTGTGTAGCCGTGATGGTCTCTTCTCAGCGGAGTCCGGGAAGTGAACACGGTTTTTGGGTTATGTTTGACGTAAGTAGGTGTTCAGGATCACCTCTTGATCATTGCTAGCTTCACGACCGTTCCGCTTGCTCTCTTCTCGCTCTTATTTGCGTATGTTAGCCACCATATAGGCTTAGTCGCTGCTGCAGCCTCACCACTTTACCCCTTCCTTTCCTATTAAGGTTTGCTAGTCTTGATACCCATGGTAATGGGATTGCTGAGTCCTCATGGCTCACAGATTACTACAACAACAGTTGCAGGTACAGGTTATGCGATGAGAGTGATGCTTGCTTGCGTTGAGTTCTTCTTCTGCTTCTTCGATCAGGGGATAGGTTCCAGGTCGGCAGCCTGGAATAGCAGGGTGGATGTCGTTTGAGTTTCTGTTTGTGTTCGATCCGTAGTCGGATGATGCTCTTATGTATTGTGATGTTGTATTCGTGTGTCATTGTATGCCTTATGTATGTATCCCCATATATTATGTAATGTTGATGTAATTATATCCACCTTGCAAAAGAGTTTCAATATGCGGGTCTATCCTTGGTGGGACCTTCGAGTTCCTTTTGGATAGGGTCGCATATTGGGCGTGACAATGCTTCATTTTGGTCTTCGTGGAGCTCCTGCCTATTTAGGTAGGCCAAGAAAGGCTCAGTCCACGTGGTGATGACGGGCATTATTTCGTGGGTTGAAGATATTATTTCGGCGGTAGAGCCTCCGATTATGTCCAATAGTTCGGAATCTGGGGGTGTGTCCGGATTTGTGCTAGTATTGCCGGACTCCCCTTCCCATACTACGAATGGCTTGAATAGCCTTTCCAGGAATATGTTGGGTGCGACAGGGTCGCGTTTAGCGCTGATGAAGGCGAGGACGTCCACCGCTCGATTGTTTTCTCGAGCCACATGGTGGAATTCGAGCCCCTCAAACCGCGCTGACATTTTGAGGACGACATTACAGTAGGCTGCCATTTTCAGATCCTTGGCATCAAAGTCTCTGTTTATTTGTGATATTGCGAGGTTCGAATCCCCGCGCACTTCCAGGCGTTGGATGCCCATAGAGACTGCCATACAAAGACCATGCAACAGAGCCTCATATTCGACTGCATTGTTGGAGTCTGTGTATAATATTTGGAGGACGTACTGGACCGTGTCTCCGGTGGGAGACGTCAGGACTACACCTGCTCCCAATCCGGCCAGCATTTTAGAGCCGTCAAAGTGCATGATCTAGTTAGAGTACGCGCCGTACTCTTTAGGGAGTTCGGCTTCCGTCCATTCGGCGACAAAGTCAGCTAATACTTGTGACTTGATGGCCCACCGAGGCTTATATGTTATGTCGAACGGAAGGAGCTCGATGGCCCATTTAGCGATCCGGCCCGTGGCATCGCGGTTATTTATTATATTGTTTAGTGGTACTTCGGAGGCCACCGTAATCGAACACTCTTGAAAGTAGTGTCGTAGCTTTCGGGATGCCATGAAGACCGCATATGCTATTTTTTGATAGTGTGGGTACCGGCATTTGCATGGGGTGAGGACCGTGGATACGTAATAAACCGGCTTCTATAGCGGGAATTTGCATCCGTCAACCTCTCGTTCGACGACGAGTACTGCGCTTACAACTTTATGTGTTGCGGCTATGTACAACAGCATAGGTTCGCCAATATTTGGCGCTGTTAGGACTGGATTATTGGCCAATAAGGTCTTTATTTCATCAAGTTCGGCCGCGGCTGCATCCGTCCACATGAAGTGTTCGGCGCACCAAAGAAGGCGGTAAAGAGGTAACGCCTTTTCTCCTAACCTAGAGATAAAGAGGCTCAAAGCAGCCATGCATCCAGCCAATTTCTGGATGTGTTTGAGGTCTGTTGGTATAGCCAACTGCGACAAAGCTCAGATTTTTGCCGGATTAGCTTCAATTCCTCTATTCGAAACGATGAAGTCCAGCAGTTTTCCAGAGGGGAGGCCGAAAACGCATTTTTCTGGATTCAGCTTGATGTCGTATGTTCGGAGGTTGTCCAACATAAGCCTCAAGTCATCTATTAGGGTTTCGACGTGTCTTGTTTTTATGACTACGTCGTCCACGTATGCTTCCACTGTTTTGCCGATTTGCTTTTCTAGGCATGTTTGGATCATGCGTTGATAGGTTGCACCGGCATTCTTAAGCCCGAAAGGCATAGTGTTGAAGCAGAAAGGGCCATATGGCATTATGAAAGCTCTTGCAGCTTGGTCGGACTCTGCCATCTTTATTTGATGGTATCCAGAGTATGTGTCGAGGACACATAGCGAGTCGTGTCCTGCTATGGCGTCGATGATTTGATCGATGCGAGGGGGGGGGGGAAGGGATCCTTGGGGCAAGCCTTGTTGAGGTCTTTAAAGTCGACACACATGCTCCCGGATTTGTCCTTCTTTGGTACCATTACTAAGTTCGCCAGCCAATCCGGATGCTTGATATCTCTGATGAATCCGGCCTCAAGTAGCTTGGCTAGCTCTTCCCCCATGGCTTGCCGTTTGTTCTCTGAAAATCGCCTTAGGGTTTGTTTAACAGGTTTGTACGCCTTTAGTATGTTGAGGCTATGTTCGGCCAATCCGCGCGGGATGCCCGGCATGTCCGATGGGTGCCAGGAAAAAATGTCCCAATTCTTGCGTAAGAAGCCTCTCAGTGCAGCGTCCATAGCGGGGCTCAACTGTGTCCCGATGGAAGCTGTCTTCATGGGGTCCGTTGGATGGACTTGGAATTTGACTATCTCATCTGCGGGTTTAAATGAGGTGGACTTGGGTCACTTGTCGAGTATCACGTCGTCCCTGTCCACGGTGGCGTGCAGTGTTGTTAATTCTTCTGCTGCTAGGGCTTCGGATAATACTTCCAAGGCTAGTGCTGCGGTTTTGTTTTCGGCGCGGAGTGCGACGTCTGGATCACTAACTAGAGTGATGATTCCATTGGGTCCGGGCATTTTAAGCTTCATGTACCAGTAATGGGGTATAGCTTGAAAGCTTGCAAACGCGTCCCGCCCTAGAAGGGCGTGGTATCCGCTGCTGAAAGGAGCCACTTGGAATGTGATTTCTTCGGACCTGTAATTTTCCGAGGTGCTGAATACCACATCGAGTGGGATTTTTTCCGCACACCGCGCTTCCCGACTAGGGATGATTCCCCTGAAGGTGGTGCCGCTTTGCTCAATGCGGCCTTTATCAATTTCCATCTTGTTGAGCGTTTCTCCATAGATCAAGTTTAATCCGCTTCCGCCGTCCATGAGTACTTTAGTGACCCGGAAGCCATCCATGATCGGGCTAAGGACCAGAGCGTTCGGTGCCCGGGCAGTCTGGAATCGAGGTTCATCACTGGCATTGAAAGTTATAGCAATGTCATTCCAGGGGTTTATCTTTGCCACGTGGCAAATCTCAGCGGAGCTTCGATGAGCTCGCTTGCGCCTATTGTTTGAGGCGAAAGTGTCGAAGACTGATAATACCGCATTGTGTTCGTTGGCGGGATGTTGTTCTGCTTTATGGCTTGCAAGAAGAACCTCGCCACTTTTTGCAACCTGCCGGAGTATCCAACATGCTCTAAGGCTACGAGTTGGTGTCATACCCGGAGTGTTGTGTAGTTTACATGGCCCACTGAGCCATTCTTCCAATACGGTTCCCCGCCCCGGAGTGTGTTTCGGTTTCTTGGGGACGGGATCGGCTGACTTATGAGAGTTCGCCCGTTTAGTTCGGACAAAGGTTTTGGTGAGAGCCGTACTGTCCCAAAATTCTGTTTGGGTTTTCCAGGCGCTTTCCATCGCATAGTACTTCTGTACTATGATTGCCAAATCTAGGAAGTGTACTATGTCACGGCGACTTATAGCATTAAGGAGTCCTTTGTCCGTGCAGTCTTGCAGAAGAGTAAGACTACGTCCTCCTCGCGCCAGTCCTTGACCTTGTTAAGTGCAAGGAGGAATCTGGCCCAGTAGCGATGTACAGTCTCCTGGGGCTCTTGCCTAATGAGGGAGAGACGGCTTAAGTCCTGGTGGGTGTTGTTAGCTGAATCCGGGTTCTGATCCGATCTAACACCCAGGGGCATGGGAGGTTCCGAGCCTGACAGCTCGGGGTTCGAAGTGCCGCCCAGTTTCTTCGGCCCAACACCCGGTTCTAAGTCGGGGACTTGTGTCACATCTTCCTTTGAGCAGGTATTCAGCTCGAGGAGTTCGGTGATCCGGACATAGTTCGTCCTCAAAGTCGAGGGGTGATCCGTGTGTGGTTCCTCCACTACTGCTATCTCATGGGTGGCTAGCGGGGATCTGATGTCCCTTTGGTCAGGTTTAAGCCTGATCCGATCGTAGTCCGTAGCGACCCCCGGAGCGGCGATGCGATCCAAGAGCTCATTAAGGGAGGAGAGCTCCATCGGATCTATCTGTTCGGCGAGTTCCGAACTGACACGATGGTTACGATTGATGACCCTAGAGGCCATCGTCGGTGCTACCACCGATGGGGCGGCCATGATAAAGCCACCAAGTCAGAGAGTTTGGCCTACAGCCAGTGCTCCCCCCAAGGTAATGCTGTCCTTGACGACGAGACAAGCCATCGAGCCTTGTGGTGACGACACAGAGGAACTCTCAATGAAAGCACCAATGTTGGTGTCAAAACCGGCGGATCTCGGGTAGGGGGTCCTGATCTGTGCGTCTTAGGCTGATGGTAATAGGAAGCAAGGGACACAATGTTTACCCAGGTTCGGCCCTCTCGATGGAGGTAAAACCCTACTTCCTGCTTGATTAGTATTGAAGATATGAGTAGTACAAGAGTAGATCTACCACGAGATCGTAGAGGCTAAACCCTAGGAGCCAGGCTATGATGGTATGATTGTAATTGTGGCCTTCTAAGGACCATCCTCTCCGATTTATATAGACACCGTAGATAGCTAGGGTTTACATGGAGTCGGTTACAAGGAAGGAAATATAATATCCAGATGCCAAGCTTGTCTTCCACGCAAAGGAGAGTTCTATCCGGACACGGGCCGAAGTCTAGAGTCTTGTGTCTTCACGCTTCAATAGTCCGGACGATGTATATAGTCCGGCTGTCCGGATACCCCCTAATCCTGGACTCCATCAATGCCCCTCAGCTCGACAGCCATCTCGGCTATCTTTTCTTTGCTTTGGTGATGAGCAGCCTGTTCGGCTCTCAAGTCTTCCGCAGCCTTTAGGGCAGCCACATTGCTAATTTGGGCTTGTTCCTTGGCTAGGGCAAGTTCCGCCTTCAGGGCCTCAATGGCAGCAGCTCCACCTCTAGCCACATCATATTATATTAATATTTCAATCCTCTTCACATTTCATAAAGCAAATAAAAAAACGAGCGCATACTCTGTGACTCATCAATCCACTTATTTATGAGTGTGATGTCGGTATCCACCACGTCAATTTGTCTCCTTAGTTCGGCAAGTTCAGAATTCCGGTCTATCGCCGAACTCTTAGCCACCTGCGTATCATTGCAGCACAATCATTACCTGAGAGTGTGATCCTCCATTCGCCGCCTAGGTCTGGCAACCAGAGTCTCAGGGGCTACTATCTACATGGAGCACACCTAGCGCGTGCAGAATAATCAAAAATTATGTATTTTATCGCGTACCTTGAAGCCTTTGAGAAAACTTCCAAAAGCTTCACTTAGCCCGCTTTTGGCGGATGAAATCTTCTCCAACATCGTACCCATTAGCGTACGATGACCCTCTTAAAGAGCATCTTGCTCCAGGTGGCCCGACAGCATGTTCGGCCGGGCACCGGACTATTCTGGACCCTTCTCATCATCTTCCAAGGGTGGCGCATGCACCGGGCTCGGGGCGGCCGAAGTATCAACATCCGTCCTTAGTAGATCTGGGCTCCTCCATGACGACACCTCAGGGTCGCCTGGCCCATGGGGCAGAGAGGCAGGTGGGTTTTCACTCTCCATCATCTCCGGAAGAAGATCCCCAGAAGATGAACCCTGTTGAGACGAGCTCCCAGCCAGACTGCAAAAGACAGATCCTGGTTATTGTCCTTAGAGGAAAAAGCAATAGCTTCTTGTTCAACATTAACTTACAACTTGGTGGAGTGATGGCCCGTTTGCGGGCACGATGCGGTGAGGACGCCTTCCGAGGGAGGCCCCCCTGGTGAAGCTTTCTTCCCCTGCTTGGGCACCTCCGTCTCCATGTCTTCGGAGGCAGCCCTTTTCTTCCAACGAGGGGAGGGAACCTTGGAAAAACCTCCCCGATTGTCCTCCTTCATGGAGTCAGTAATTCCCCCAGTATGGATGTGCAACGTGTGGAGTTCGGCTCATGGATTCCTCTCTTCCCCTTTCCCCAAGGGCACTTGGCTCAATGCACGCTTAAGCATCCTGGCTATTACAGGACTAGGCGAGCCTTCGGGAAGTGGACCGGACACTTGATTCTCTCCGCCTTGCTGAGCCAATCCTGGCCGCGGACAAGTTTTCAGAACAATGTTGTATTAAAACATATGCGAAGTGTTCGGTTATAGGGTTACTTACATGGGTATCTGGGCGATGGCAGCTCAGGCCCGCGTCCTTAGTGGTGTCCGGACACCTCACTTGTGGTCCGAAGAATAACGTATACATCCCTTCAAGCGTCATGCCGAAGAAGTGCTGAATGGTCCGCGGACCCTCAGGATTGAACTCCCACATCTGGAGAGGCCGGCGCTTGCACGACAGTATCCGCCGAACCAGCATTACCTGAATAATTCTGACAAGACTGATATCCCTCTCAAGAAGCTCCCAAATACGGCTCCGTCCCACATTGGTCCACGACGCTAGTTGAGGTGAAGGACCCGAGCAGAAGGCAGGGCAGCCACCCACGCTATGCCTCGGGGAGCTGTGATGTAGAACCACCTTCGTTGCCACAGATGTGACACCTCCAGGAAGGCACCTTTTGGCCATGGAACAACGGCGTTTCTGCCCATTACGACGCCTCCACACTCCATGTGTCGCCCCTCAATCACCTTCGGCTTCGCATTGAAGGTCTTGAGCCATAAGCCGAAGTGTGGGGTAATGTGAAGGAAGGCTTCACACACGATGATAAACGGCGAGATATGGAGGATGGAATCTGGAGCTAGATCTTGAAAATCTAGCCCGTAGTAAAACATGAGCCCTCTCACGAAGGGATCAGGAGTCAAGCCCAAGCCTCGGAGGAAGTGGGAAACAAATACGACACATTCGTTGGGCTCGGGAGTAAGGATGATGTGCTCAGGGGCGGGAAGCCTGTGCTTGACATCGGCGGTTAGATATCTGGCCTCCCTGAGCTTCGCAATGTCCTCCTCTGTGACAGAGGAGGCCATCCACCGACCATGAAGGCTAGATCCGGACATGATTGAATATCCGAAGTACCTAAGCTTGAGCTTCGGGTCTTGGAACTCGAGAGACGAAAAGGCGCAAGCGTGGTAAGAAAGGGATAGGCCTTGACCCCTCTAGAAAGGGGAGAGAATATCAAGCGTCCCCACCGTGAATTTTGGGACTTGCCTAAAAACAAAGAGTCACGACAATAGGCGTGGTGGGGTTACCCATACCCGTATTGACGTGCCAAAGAAACCGCCTCGCAATATGTGCGGTAGCTGGTTATAAAAACGGTTCGAATAAAAGCCGGGCCATGGCGAGGTGTCATGCTATGAAGAATCGTCAGCAGATTAGATTTTGTAATATTGTTCTCTCTATGGTGGTATCTGAAATTTCTCTTACAGAGCCGGACACGGTCCTTTTGTTTAGAATTTATCTTGGGGTATTCTGAGATGGAACCCGCCTCGCAATGTCGAAGACAATCTATGCTCCGGACTTGTCGTCATTGAAGCTTGGTTCAGGGGCTACTGAGGGAGTCCTGGATAATGTGGTATCCGGATAGCCGGACTATATACTTTGGCCGGACTGTTGGACTATGAAGATACAAGATTAAAGACTTCGTCCAGTGTCCGGATGGGACTCTCCTTGGCCTGGAAGGCAAGCTTGGCGATTCGGATGGAAGATCTCCTGCTTTGTAACCGACTCTGTGTAACCCTAGCCCCCTCCGGTGTCTATATAAACCGGAGGGTTTTGTCCGTAGGACAAGGACAACAATCATACCATAGGCTAGCTTCTAGGGTTTAGCTTCTCTGATCTCATGGTAGATCATCTCTTGTAATACTCATATCATCAAGATCAATCAAGCAGGAAGTAGGGTATTACCTCCATCGAGAGGGCCCGAACCTGGGTAAAACATCGTGTCCCCAGTCTCCTGTTACCATTAGCCTTAGACGCATAGTTCGGGACCATCTACCCGAGATCTGCCGGTTTTGACACCGACACCGGCCCCATCCCGGCGGCGTGAGACCCTGCCAGGGGCCTCGCCTTGCCGGTGTAGGGCCTTGCCGGGGGGAGCTCTGGCTCACCATCCGCCAGTCCTACCATTGCCACCGCCCCTTTGTCAACCACCCTCTGCGCCAGTAGCGTGGCGCTGACCACTTGATTCATTGCCGCTAAATACAGCAGCAACGACTCTTGTGGTTTAGGCGCAACTAGTATTGGCGTGGAGGAGAGGTATTTCTTCAAGTCCTATAGTGCTGCTTCGGCCTCTGGGGTCCAATCCATTGGGCCCATCTTTTTCAAGATTTCGAAAAAGGGAAGGGCACACTCAGCAGACTTGGAGATGAATCTGCTCATGGCGCCAATGCAGCCAGTGAGCCGACGCACATCCTTGGTTCGCCTAGGTGCCTCAATCTGCTCAATGGCCTTGATTTTGTCTAGATTCGCCTCGATCCCATGTGAAGACACAAAGAACCTGAGAAGCTTGCCGGATGGAACACCGAAGACACACTTCTCAGGGTTCAGGTGTCAGTGTCAAAACCGGCGGATCTCGGGTAGGGGGTCCCGAACTGTGCGTCTAAGGCTAATGGTAACAGGAGACTGGGGACACGATGTTTTACCCAGGTTTGGGCCCTCTCGATGGAGGTAATACCCTACTTCCTGCTTGATTGATCTTGATGATATGAGTATTACAAGAGTTGATCTACCACGAGATCAGAGAGGCTAAACCCTAGAAGCTAGCCTATGGTATGATTGTTCTCGTCCTTCTACGGAGTAAACCTTCCGATTTATATAGACACCATAGGGGGCTAGGGTTACACGGAGTCGGTTACAGAGCAGGAGATCTTCCATCCGAATCGCCAAGCTTGCCTTCGATCCCAAGGAGCATCCCATTCGGACATGGGATGAAGTCTTCAATCTTGTATCTTCATAGTCCAACAGTTCGGCCAAAGTATGTAGTACGGTTGTCTGGATACCCCCTTATCCTGGACGCCCTCAGTAGCCCCTGAACCAGGCTTCAATGACGATGAGTCCGGCGCGTAGATTGTCTTCGGCATTGCAGGGCGGGTTCCATCTTCGAATACTCCAAGATCAATTCCGAACACGTTTCCAGCTCTAGAAGACAAATTCCACACACCACCGTAGAGAGAATAATTATCCATGAATCCAATCTGCTGACAACTCTCCATAGCGTGACATCACGCCACGGCCCGGCTTTTATTCGAACCATTTTTTATAATCTGCTACCGCAAAGATCGCGAGGCGGTTTCTTTGGCACGTCTTGTCGAAGCAGAGATTGTGTCCCTATTATCACGGGATTCTCATCAATACGGGTGTGGGTAACCCAACCGCACTACTAAACGCGGTGAGTGGGGAACGAGCATGTTTTATTAGGCAAGCGGGGAGGCGCAGAGTTTCATTGTCTTTATAAATAGGAAAGGCCTCTACCTCTTCACCCACGCCTTCTCCTTCTACTCGTCCATTCCCTTTCGCTTGAACCCTAACGCCCAAGCGTTCATCTCCTCCATCATCGAAGGTTTTTCTGAAAATGTCTGGATCCGGAGCAGGAGGCAAATGGATGCCTATACTGTCCAGGAGAATGATATCAAAAAGCTTCGGGAGGCCGGGTATCTGGCCCAGGAGACCAGCCACCGCCTCCCGGCGGCGGGACAGATTGTCCCCACTCCGGAGTCCCATTAGAGGGTTGTGTTCCTTCTTCATTTTGTCCGCGGGCTCGGGTTTCCCCTTCACCCATTTGTTCGTGGCGTCATGTATGATTATGGGGTAGATTTCCACGATCTGTCCCCCAATTCCTTCCTCAACATCTTGACGTTCATTGTCGTGTGCGAGGCCTTTCTCCGTCTTGCGCCACACTTCAGCTCATGGATGAAGATCTTCAATGTGAAGCCCAAGGTGGTGAACAGCGAACACTCCGAGTGCGGAGGTGCCATGGTGAGCAGGATGCCCAAGTTCACATGGCCGACAGGTACTTTCAATGATTCTATCAAGGAGTGGAAGCAACAGTGGTGCTATATCATTGAGGCATGCGGCAAAAGGTGGGCTGCAGCTCTTGAGTTCCGATCCGGAGCCCCCTTGCGGCTTACGTCCTACCTCGAGAAGGGCTTGAACTAGTCGTCATCTGATGAGCTATAGGCGATCCAGACGCGTGTCAAAGGTATGGAAGAGAAGGCCATCACACTTGTTGACGTAGTCCAGGTGATGCTGGTCCGCCTGGTTCTTCCCTGTCAGCGCCGAGCCTGCAATTTATGGGAGTATGACCCGGCCGAGCACCAGACCCTGCGGGAACTTTACGGTTCCTCACACAAGGACATCTGGAAGGTGCTCTTTAAGTCCGGCAAACCATGGACGGACTCGGACGCGGACCGCGGATACCAACTATCCCGTCCTGGAGTCCGGTAAGTAATCATTATATTTTGTCCATCCATATGTTTCATTTTCATATCCCAAGAAAGATGCCCTAATCGCACTTCCCATAATTATCCTAGGGATAGACGAAGAAGGCGGGGCGGATACATTGTCCGGCCCCGCTGCAAGAAGAACCGGCCGGACCACTTCTGACAAAGATGCAGGTCCCGGCGCCTTACAAGGCGCCAAAGAAAGAGGGCCCTAAAGAGGTCAAGGAAACCAGGGGCGGCCTGTGTCATCGTGGGGCTTCAGATACAAAACCCGAAGACTCCAATATTCCTCTCTCCTCTGAAGAGGAAGAGGAGGAAGTTGAATCCCCTACGGGGGAAGGAAAGAAAAGGTTGGCCTCCTCATCTCTGGAGGCCGAATTGCCTAAGAGGGGAAAAACTCCCCTGCTAGAGGCGTCCACTACGGCTACCGACAGCAGCCCGGAGTGGGATCCCAGGGCCCAGCCCCTGGAAAATTCGTAAGTGCACAAAATCCGAACACGTCCATGCTTCCTGGATTATCAAGGCAAAAATAGATTAATTGGAGCCATACTTTTTGCAGCCCGGCCAGGTCTCGTGTCGAACAGTCCGCATCGGAGGATTCGTTGGGCTCAGATGCCCTTGAGAGCGAGACACCTCCGAGGGCCCCTTCCCCGAAGCTCGGACATGACACCGAGGTGTTGTCCCAAAACGAGCTAAACTAGGAGGGGCGTACCTTAGGGGCCGGATACACGGGTGCGGTGGCTCCACCGAGTGTCGACGGCGGGGGCGATATGGGATTCGGCCCACAGCTGGACAGAGCCCCAGAGATCTTCGAGGCTCCGGGTTCAGACGGGCAGCTCCCCTTGACTGGAGGAGGTGATCCTGCTCCACCGGCGACCTTTGCCCAACCAGAGGTGCGGGATAGCTTATGGACGACACTAAATAGTGCTTCCGTCATTGATGAACATCGCGCCCTTATGGGCACGGTGATTGAGAAGGTTCAGTCCGCTGAAAGCGGACTGAATGAATCCTGCATCAGCCTTATAAAGGGCTTGGAGGTAAGTTTTCAGGAGTTTTTAGAAGATTTGTCATAGTATAGATAGAAGCCCCTGATACACTGTCTGGTGAAAGAGAGAACAGGACAGGTGATCAAGTTTCCTCCCACATGAGACTCAGTGCATGACGCATATTTCTTCCTTTTATAAATAGGCATCTATGGCGACTTTCGCCTCTCATACTACGGAGGCATCTGGACTGAAGCAGAGCCTGGAGCAGGCCAAAGAAGAACTTATCCAGGTGAAGAAGCAGTTGGAGGACCACAAAGGTATATTGAAACCTTGTTTAAATTTAGCACAACGGAGTAGGTGTGCCTAATGAAAGTATATATATGGTGTGCTTTAGGGGTGAATGCCGAAATTGAGGCATTGAAGAAGGTTGTGGCTTTAGCTGAAAAGAAGGCAGCCGCCGAACAGGCCCTTCGTGAGGAGCACGAGGCCAGGGTCGTTGAAGCTGAACAACAGCTTCAGGAGGCCATGCATAAAAGCAAGACTTTGGAGCAGAGTCTATCATTGAAAAAATCTGAACTCGCCCAAGCTCTTCAAGCCACAACTAATGCTCGGGAGGAAGCCAAAGGTGCTCTGAAGGATATTCAGGAAGCGAGGAAGATTGCGGTTGGTAAGGTTTTTCCCTATTTCAAAGCGATTGTTTATGCCGTAGAAGGAAAAAAATCAAGATGACAAATGGACTTCTGATTTTTCCAGGGGCGTTTGTGGGTCTTCCGCGCAGCATATCTGATGCTGCTCAATTCTATCGAGCTGAGGAGAAGAAGACTGCGGAAAAGCTGTTCTGGTCGCAGTACTTGGTGCCGAATTATCCGGTGCCATTTGCCGATCAATTGAAGCAGCTGGTCGAAGTTCAGCAGGCGGCCGAACTAGCCATGAAGGATCTAATTATCCGTCTATGGCCCACCGAGCCTATTCCAAGCAGTTACTTTTGGCTCGTGAAGCGAATTATGAGTGTCTGTCCTCGGCTTGACACCATTAAGAGGTCAGTTTGTATTGAAGGTGCGCGAATGGCATTTGCCTGTGCGAAATTGCACTGGGGAGAGCTGGATGCTGAAAAGCTGATGACCGAAGGACCACCCGAGGGGAAGGAGCACCGCAAGCCCGAACTATATTACGATGGTGTCCTGAAAGGAGCCCGCCTTGTGGCGGAGCAATGTACCAAAGACATTGTATTTCCATGAAGGCATTTATGTTGTCCTTTGTAAGGTGGAACCTAGTCACCTTTATTTATGTATTTGCCTATTGTATGAACGTTTTTTTCATCATGTGCGGCCATTTTATATGTTGGTTTTGAGAGTTGTCCAGTCGTCGGCTTCTGCCCCCACGTAAGTAGTACGGGGGTGTTCGGGATACACCTGAACACTCTTTACCCCATTCTTGGGTCCATAAAGGAGGTGTTCAGCACAACGAACTAGGCAATCAGACTATAGGGCTTTATCACTCTCACTTAGCCATAGGAATTCGAGTATGGTAGGCGCAGCCTCTAGTGTTCGAAAGATCGCACGAGGGACTCTAATAGCACCTAATCGGTAGACCGATCCATCGCACTTCTGCATTTTATGATGGCATTATGAGGAATAAATCTTTGAAGATTGTACAACCTCTCGAAGAGATGACCAGCTCTCGCCTTATCATGACAGTCAGTTTTCGACTTTCTCTACTGAGGTGCTTGTCCGAAAGAACCGGGACAGAATCGCAACAGTTCTCCCAGTGCTACGTTAGCCGATATTACGGAAGGTACGGTACCAAAACATGGGAGCCGGGCAAACCCAACTAATGACACAAGACATGATTCAGAGCTGATGCATATAATGCTATAAGTTCGGGGTGCCAAGCGACCGAGAAGGTGGTCGGACTTTGTTGCCATGGTGCGGGTATAACGAAGCCCCTTGGCGTTTTAAGGCATAACACGATATTCAGATGCCTTTTGTGACTACAATGTCAAATGATAAATGATAGCGGATACGTGTCATATAACTCTACATGATGTATTCAAGTAATACGTTTATGCGTACGGGTACTGTTCATGTTGTAAAAAGGAGGTATGATGGCGTACCCTATGTATGAATCTAAGGTATGTCCGGATTGTCTTTGGGGGAATGTTCGAGGATTTCCCCTTTGCGTGCCCGAGCTGATTTCCTTGCGCCAGTCCTATTTTCCACAAAAGAGATCCTGCAAGGAAAATGCTGAGAGACGTATGTGCTCCATGGAGCGGTTGAACCGCAGGGCATTACCCTTCCCATCTTATGCCGGGGTGTTTGATTGGCCTCTTGGTCGAGCCGAGCTAGCCTGTCATGAGGTAGTTCAGACTCCTTTATTGGTGTCCGAGGGGTTGGCTGCCGAAAGGAGGTTTGGTGAGGTGGCACAATTAACTGCTTTGGTAGCGGTAGTCCTTTTGGCGCTGAAGTGGAGTTCGGCCGTGCCCGTAAATGTGACTATGTCATGTGGGCCTGGTATGGTACCATGTTGAATCTAGCCAATGTGGTTTGCTCTGGTAGTACGTAAAAGTCACTGTATAGGGGGATATTGTCGAAGACTGACTCTCCGGTATGGTGATCATTCGGTGGTCCAGAGATGTCCTCTAAGGTGGTGTTTATAACGCTCACCGTGTTGAATTGCATAGGGGTTTCTTTTGCTCTGTATTGTATTTCTTTGAGACCCCTTTATTGTTTTTGGTGTATGACTGGCCGGCTTGTTTGAGGATCCGACATTCTCCATTTGTATGATTAGCTTTCGAGCCTGGTGTACCATGGATTTGGCATGGGCGATCCAGGACGCGGTCCAGGCTGGGTGGGCCTGAATTGCTTTGCTTGAATGGTTTTTCCTGCCAATCGGTCTGGGAGCCGCGGAATCCAGCGTTAACTCCCATTTTGCGGGCATCATCAATAGTCTTTTGATGCTTGTGTTTGTTGCGTCGATGTTTATGGATGATATATCTGGCCTAATGTGCCAGGGATGTTTACTTTGTTGCTGCGAACCAGCCAGCTATCCTCGCCCGCGCCAAAGTTGGTAATGAGTGCTGTTAGGGCTGCCATGGACTTTGGTTTCTCTTGGCTAAGGTGTCGGGCGAGCCACTCGTCCTGGATACTATGTTTGAAGGCTGCTATGGCTGCGGTATCCGGATAGTCAGCGGCTTGGTTCTTTTTTAGTAGGAACCGGGTCCAGAGTCTCCTGACTGACTCTCCGGGCTGTTGGGAATGAGACCTAAGTCATCAGCATCCAGTGGTCGCCTATAAGTACCTTGGAGGTTGTCGAGGAATGCGTCCTTGAGATTTTCCTAGCTACCGATGGAGTTCGTCGGTAGGTTATTCAGCCACTGTCTGGCCCGTCCTTTAAGCTTAAAGGGGAGATACTTGATGGCATGTAGATTGTCACCACGAGCCATGTGAATGTGGAGAAGGAAATCTTAAATCCACACCGTGGGGTCTCTTGTGCCATCGTGTCACTCGATGTTGACAGGTTTAAACCCTTCTGGGAATTCATGATCCATTACTTCATTGGTGAAGCAAAGGGGGTGTGCGGTGCCTCTGTGCTGGGCTATGTCACGACGTAGTCCGGCTAGGTCTGGTCGGTTGTGTTCGGCCCGGCCGGATTTATTATTAGTGTATCCGGTATGACGGTCATCGTCATGTGTTGTGGCGCACCCTCATGATCCGTAGATCAATCTTGGTTATCCTGCGTTGTTTTCCAATGTGTCTCACAGGTCCCATGTATTGCCCCAGGCCGTAGTGAACCGGCGTGGGGGTGCGGGCTGGTACGTAGTTTTATCCCAGCGACGGGGTGGTCGGTCAGCCTCATCTTGTGTTGGTAGTGCAGGCTCTTTGGCCTCTTCTTCTAGCGACTTGTGCTTTGGGTATCCCCAGATGGGGGGCTCGAGTCCCTATTCCTCGGCCGCCAGGACCTCGGTCCATCTATTCGCGAGCAGATCTTGATCAGCTTGGAGCTGCTGCTCCTTCTTTTTCAGGCTTATTACAGTGGCTATAAGCCGGCACTTGAAGCGCTCCTGCTCTATGGGATCCTCCGGTACGCCGAATTCGTCGTCACCGAGGCTCACCTCGTCTTTGGAGGGAGGCATATAGTTGTCGTCCTCCAAGTATCCGTCTGTCGCCTGTTCTTCTGGGATGACCTGCCCGTGTTCTTGTTCGGCCTGCTCGAAGGTAGGCTGATCAAGATTGTATTCCTCTTTGGCGCCATCTTGATTGTTTTCTTCTCCAGTGTCGGTGTTGCTGTGGTGGGGCTTAGAGCGGCACCGATGACGCCCATTCTTTGATTTCTTCCCTGAGGGGTTATCTCGTGTCGCCTCATCACCATTGTTTTCTTTGGGAGTATCCACCATATATATATTATATGAAGAGGTGGCAGTCCAGCGCCCTGTGGGCGGTGGTTCCTATTCTTCTCCCGCATCTTCGTTAATACCGTGGATGTCTTCGGAATCGAAGTTAAGCACATCGGTCAAATCATCGACCGTGGCTATGAAGTGGGTGGTGGGTGGGTGACGAATTTCTTCGTTGCCTGCTTCCCACTTGAGCCGAACATAGTTTGTCCAGGAATCTCCTAACAGAGAGGGAGACCTTAATGAATTCAACACATCGCCAAAGGGGGAGTGCTGAAAGATATCTATGGCTGTGAACTCTATTACTAGAGCCCAATCGTACTTGATGGGCCCGGGCACTCGCGGTTCGCAACCTACGTCCGGACACAGGTCTGGGGGTCCGGTGATGTAGATCTCCTTAACGGTGGAGTCCGTGTTCGGCTCTACCGCCAAAGAGTAGGCGGCTTCCGTGGCGGGGTCTATCCTCAAGGTCCTCGTTTGACGTGCTCTGCCCCGGATTTAAGTCCGGAGAGGTTGCAGGTGCGATATCCCAAATATTATCCGGTAGCAGATTTAAGTCATGCTCATCGCGACTGTTCGGTGCTCCCGATGCAGGCCCGAGTCCGTTGAAGATCAAGTCTCCGCGGATATCGTCCGTGTAATTCAAGTTCCCAAACGTGACCTGATGGCCAGGGGCGTAGCTGTCGATATGCTCCAGATATCCAAGCGAGTTGGCCGGCAGTGTGAAGCCGCCGAACACGAAGATTTGTTCGGGGAGAAAAGTCTCACCCTGGACTACGTTGTTGAAGGTTGGGGGAGCCATCGAGCCTTTATAGCGACTACACAGAGGAACTCTCAATGAAAGCACCAATGTCAGTGTTAAAACCAACGGATCATGGGTAGGGGGTCCCAAACTATGCGTCTAAGGCTAATGGTAACAGGAGACTGTGGACACGCTGTTTTACCCAGGTTCGGGCCCTCTCGATGGAGGTAATACCCTACTTCCTGCATGATTGATCTTGATGATATGAGTATTACAAGAGTTGATCGACCACAAGATCAGAGAGGCTAAACCCTAGAAGCTAGCCTATGGTATGATTGTTCTCGTCTTTCTACGGACTAAACCCTCCAGTTTATATAGACACCGGAGGGGGTTAGGGTTACACGAAGTCGGTTACAGAGCAGGAGACCTTCCATCCGAATCGCCAAGCTTGCCTTCCACGCCAAGGAGAGTCCCATCCGGACACAGGACGAAGTCTTCAATCTTGTATTTTCATAGTCCAAGAGTCTGACCAAAGTATATAGTCCGGCTGTCCGGATACCCCCTTATCCTGGACTCCCTCAGCCGCCACGCTTCTTGCTAGATCCTTCGGCACCGTCTTGACCCTTATCCTTGTCCCGCCTCTCAGACTCAGCTTTTTGCTTCTCAGCAAGCAGCTCAACTTGTCGGCAGTTCTGGTGGTCGTGGCCCTTGGTGAGGTGGATCTTGCAATACTGCTTGTCGGAGCTTCCTGGCTTGTCGGCAGCCCCCAAGGCCCGGCAAGCGGCACACCCGGAAACTTCCTTGCCGGGGTCGCTTTCCTTGGCCTTCTTGGCAGCGCCGGTGACATCGGATCCCTCGACCGCAAGCACAGCCTTGCCTTTGCGCTTTCTGTTACGGCACCGGCCCTTCTTCGTCGGGGCGGCGGTGTCATCATCTGTGGAGTCGATTTCCGCACCGGCGTTCTCGCCGGAGTACTTCCTCCCCTCTTCAGCTCGAGCGCACCTATCGTCCAGAACATAAAGTTCGGCCACATCTTTGACCTTGTTCATCGCCAGCACTTCATGTATCTTGCGGTTGCGCACATTCTGATTTAATGCGTTGATCATGGCAGCGGGGTGAATGTCTGGGATGTTGTACTGCACCCGGCTGAACGTCTGGATGTACTTGTGTAGGTTTTCCCCTTCCTTCTGGGGGATGATATGCAGATCGCTCGCCTGGCCATGAGCTTGATGGCCTCCAGTGAAGGCACCAACAAACTCATGACACAGATCCGACCAAGAAGAAATGGAATCCGCCAGCAAGTGCATCAACCATGACATGACATTGGGCTTAAGTGCCAACGGCAAGTAATTGGCAATCACCTTGTCGTCACGGGCTCCAGGAGTTATCATCGCAATGGTGTTGATGCTTGAGGGAGTCCTGGATAAGGGGGTATCTGGATAGTCGGACTATATACGTTGGTCAGACTCTTGGACTATGAACATACAAGATTGAAGACTTCGTCCCGTGTCGGGATGGGACTCTCCTTGGCATGGAAGGCAAGCTTGGCGATTTGGATGGAAGATCTCCTACTCTGTAACCGACTCCGTGTAACCTTAGCCCCCTCCAGTGTCTATATAAACCAGAGGGTTTAGTCCGTAGGATAAGGACAACAATCATACCATAGGGTAGCTTCTAGGGTTTAGCCTCTCTGATCTCGTGGTAGATCAACTCTTGTAATACTCATATCATCAAGATCAATCAAGTAGGAAGTAGGGTATTACCTCCATCGAGAGGGCCCGAACCTGGGTAAAACATCGTATCCCTAGTCTCCTGTAACCATTAGCCTTAGACGCACAGTTCAGGACCCCCTACCCGAGATCCGCCGGTTTTGACACCGACAATGCTGAGGAACTCTCATCGGTGAGTCTTGCCGTTGTACTTCTCGCCAACGTCGGGCTTGAACATGCGGTGGGAGGGCCACGGGAACTACCGCAGGTCACGTGTAAAGGCTGGGCAACCCACCTCATAGGGTAGGCCACCATAGCCTCCCGGTGCCGGGTGGTCCATAGTGGGCCCCACCCGCCTATCTGACTGGTGGCGTGCATCACACCGGCGTTCGATGGTGGTTCAGCGTCTTCAAGGGCTCGCTCCCGAAGAACTTGGCACTGGTCGTAGTGGGTCCGTGGATGCGACAACGCTATGGAAATGTTATCACAAGCATCATCATGACGGATCGACACACGTGGTAACTGGCATGGGGGAGGAGGAAAGTCGAGGAGTAGCTGCGAGTGCGCCAAAGCCTCTACTGGCAGGGGGAGCCGCAAAAGCTGCATGGACCGTGACGCGCTCCGACTTCTAACCACGTTAGAAGGAGCTCTATAACGGCCCTGCGGCTATCCGCCATTTTCGATAGCACCTCGGTGTGCATGTTGGCTTCCTTCGTCCTGCGAAAGATGCGCAAGACTCTTTCCACGGCGGCGGCCAGGCTCACCAGCGTGGTGACGCTGCTCATCGCGCACAACATGGGAAGAGTGCGTCGTGGGCGCTGATGTAGGCGTCTTGGAGGTTGCCGTGCCGCCGGTAGGTAACACGGTGACGCCCTTGGAGGGCCTCGCGCCGCCTGTGGGGGGCCCAACTCCGTCTTTGGATTTCGCGGCACGCGGCCCGTCGTCTTGCACACGAACGACATCGCTCACCAGGCTTTGACCGCCAGAGCGATGTGGATGTTCGCGGGCTGCACCCCGGGTTCAGTCCGTAATCGCCCTGCTACCTGCCCGTGCAAGTACAGGCAGTCCGGCTCTGGATGAACCAACCGCCGTCGTCGTCTTCCTCTTGGGACCCATGGCGACGAAGTACTGCTAGACCGGATTCTTAAAACTGCACCCCCTACCTGGCGGGCGAAAGATGTCGGTGGAAACGACACCTATGGGATCACTAGAATCCCAACTACGGTCGGTCGGTGCGGGGTTGTGGAAAGAGCGGGTCTAGGAGCCAACACAAAGATCGTTTACCCAGGTTCGGGCTGCGAGGATGCGTAATACCGTATACCTGCTTTTGTGTATATCTGAGTGTTCTTGTGTTCTTGAACTGGCTACGGTGCGTGCGTAGTCCAAAAAGCCGAATCCCCCTTGAGTACGCCTCGGGCTTCCTTTTATAGGAAAAAGGGGATGCCACAGTGGCACACACGAGGTGGAAAGTGTATAGTAGTTGAGCTTATCGCCCGTCATTACGGGACAAAACGCATTAAATGCGCCCCTTAGGTGTCCCCTTGCTTTATCGAGGACGGTAACGAGGCCTGTCCCGTCCGTCGACGCCTTGCCTTGCTTTGACACGCATCCTGGCCAATGAGGCTTGCAGCGCCATGTAGGCTGGCAGGCTGCTAAGCTGGTGCGCTGGCAGTGTCTTCACGAAGATCTGCATGCCACCACGCAGGTGCTTGCTGAGTTGGTCCAGAGGCCGCACGTCGCCACGCAGGTGCTCGCCTGGCTGGCTGGGCTGGCAGCTGCATGGGAACGACGGTGGAGTCTTGGCAGGTGCGGGCCTAGCCGCGGCCCTGCTGACATCCTTGGGAAGGGTCTTGCCGGGGCCTTGGAAAGGGTCTTGCCGTGGCGTCGCAGTTGTCCCTGACAAGGATCTTGCCGGAGGTCTTGTGGATTTCCTTGGCTAGGATCTTGCCGAGGATCGTCGTCTTCTGGTCCTTATCTGATCTTGCGTGTTTTTATGATCTTCACGAAGAATCTGCATGCCGCCATGGAGGTGCCTCCCGCGCCTTGGTTCTAATGTGGTTGATGGCGTTGGAACCCTTGGGCTCAAGGGTGGCGCGCTCTACTGGCGTTCAGCAAGTTGCCCCGGCAAGGCTCTCGCCGGGGCTGCGGAGGCTGCCCGGCAAGGGTCTTGCCGGGGGAGCCTACCTTGCCCTCTCTACTCCTTGTGTCTCTAGTCTTGGTGTTGCCTTGATTGTCTTATGGCCTTGGCTTCCTTCTTCTGCCCTGCTAGGTGTGGCCGTGGGTGCGGCTCTGACTGCCCGTGCACAAGTAAATGGGTACAAAGGAGAGCCCCTACTTCTGTACACCGACATAGGGTTTCATACGGAAACTCATCTGTTACAAAAGGCATTTCATTTCTTCACATGTAACTTCAATGATATTCTAAATCAAAGGCATCATCATAATAGTTGTGGAGAGAAAGTGTCACACCCTAGCTAGTCATGCATTAGTGTGTTGCATCATGTTTACTCTTTCATCAGAAACTTGAAATGGGGATGACAGAACCCCCAGTCCCCTCTGAAACCAACTAGGGTTTACTAAAATAATTTTCAATGAACCTGAAATGCCCTTCTAAAATGCCCATCATTTTTGCCTTGGTTCAGAACCTCTGTCAAAAGTGGTGCACATTTTCCTAGGCCATCCTAGGGTTTTTGAATTAAATCATAAATATTTGAATTTGGGCATTTAAAATAATATAAAATATTTAAATGCTCAAATATCTCCAAACTGAAATGTTTCATGTTGGAAATAATCCAATTATGGACCAGGAGTAGTTTAGTGATTTTTGGAGTTGCCTAGGTATTTTATTTAATTCAACAAAGTTGCAGAAGTATTAGAAAAACAGAAAACAGAAGAAAATGAAAAAAAACTTACCTGGCGCCTGCCCCGGCCCACCTGCCGGCCCAGCCCAGCACCGCTCCAGCGAGCTGCTTCCAGGCAGGCAGGCAGGTGCCCGACGGCGACCGCGGCGTGCGCCACGCACCTGCTCGCCGCCTCGCCGCTCCCCTCGCCAGGTGACGTCGTGGATCGGCCTCTCTCTCTCCCCCGAACTCCCCAGACACCCCCTCTCCTCTCCAGCTCCTCCCCCTCGCACGCCCCAGCCATGGCCGACGCCATCGCCGCCACCCCCTCGCCGTAGCCACGCCCTCCGACCACCCCACGCCGTCTCACCGTGTCCAGGAGCTCCGCCGCTGTCCACTTCATCGAGCAGCCGAGCCCCGAGCGCTCGCAACGCCCGAGACCACCGCACCGACCTCGCCTGAGCTCACCGTCGCCGGAGATCCCCTTCAACGCCGACGTTGCTCCGGTCCATCTCCGGCCGCACCAAGAACTCCGTCGCACTCACTGTGAGCTTACCCATCTTCCCCTCCCTTCCGTTCTTGCTCCCGAGCCGTGTAGCAACCTTCCGGAGCTCAACCGCACCCACCGCCGTGGAGCTCGTCGCCGACGTGCTCCCGGCCATCCTCCGGCCACAAGATGGTGTCCATCTTGCTCACCGCGTTCCACAGCACCTAGCTAGCCACTCCACGAGCCTCACCGAACCCTCTAGCACCAAGTTCACCTCCGACCGAACCTCGGTGGCCGCCAAAGTCGTCGCCGGCGTCGACTCCGGCCACCCCGACCCCAACGGGCTCCGCCAAGAGCTGCGGGTTGTCCTCAGCTCCACTCCGGTGGTCTCCGCGGCCCATTTGGTGGCCGGAATAGCCAAAACCACTTCCGCCGCCGCGTCGGGCTCGCCGGCGGCTAAACGCCGGTGCAGCCGACCCGGGTTTGACCACGGGTGGGCCCTGGTTGACTCCCCTGAGTCAATGACAGGTGGGGCCCAGCCCTGTTAATTAAACAGGATTAGTTTTAATTAAGTTTTAATTAAAATAATCACCCTGACATGCGGGACCCACTGTCAGGTTTGACCTGGACCAGTTCCGTTGACCTGCTGACGTCACACTGACGTCAGGCTGACGCAGTAATTAATTTCTGAATTTAATTTTAATCAGGAATTCCAGAATATTATTTAAACTTCAAAAATTCATAACTTTTATTCTGTAATTCCAAATTGGACAAATTATATATGAAAAATGATCAGAAAAATCCAATCTATCCATCTGTACTATTTTCATGCATGATCAAACAAGTTAAATTGATGTTTTAAGCAGAACAAGAAAAGGCACTTTAAAAGGCCATATTTGAATTTGGAATTTGAATCTTTGATTCAAATTTGTTCAAACCCTTCTGGTTTTAGTTGCATTAGCCCAACACACTCATATTGCCATGTTTCATGCATGCATCATATTGTTGCACATTGTTTGGTGATGCTTGTGTATCGGTGTCCTTTGCGACAGGGTCTGTCCCCGAGGAGTACCGTGATTACCCTAACGAAGAACCGTATCCGTGCAACGAACCATCAGGCAAGCAACCAATCATTTGATCATATCGATACAATCCCATGTTCTCGCTCCTGCTCTCTTTTACTGCATTAAGACCACGCGATTCAAACTGCTGTGTGCTACGGTAGTTGAACCCATTTCCTTTGCATGACCTGTCACTGCCACAGTAACTAGATGAAACCCACTAGCATGTGTAGGAGTTGATTGAGCCATATGTATGTGTTGTTCCTACCTTGCTATGCCTGCTATGCTTAGAGTCCTGTCAGGTCTGGTTCATCTGGGTGATGGGCTAGAGTGAAATGATTATGTCGGTAATGAGAGTGGTGTGGTGAACACGATTTGGTAAAGGTATCGATGAGAGGCCATGTAGGAGTACATGGTGGGTTGTTTCATTGAAGCCGACCTTAAGCACTGAGATCTGTATGTGTGATTTAAGATACAGCTACTACCATGCATTGGGCCCTGAAATATGACCCCACTCGACTTCTTATTCACCCTAGCTCTCTGTCCAGGAGTTGCAAGTAGTTTCTGGTGTTTGTAGCCTACTGGAGGCCGTGGACAGCGCTGACCGTAGGGGTGGGCTGTGATGCGGTAGGTACGTGGCCGGGTGTACCGAATACCCGTTAGGTATCTCGGGAACCCTGTTCACATCGTTCGGGGCCGTATGGGAAACCTCGGCCGGACTCCCTGCGGATGGAACCTGAATAGGCGATAAACCTGGACTAGAGGCTTAAGTGTTTAGGTAGGTCGTGGTCTACACCCACGTCGGCTTTCGCTTGAAGTCTGCCGAGCACATGTCGTGTGCAGACGCTAAGTGGTGGAAACATGTATGACGAAGTACACCCCTGCAGGGTTAACATGATCTATTCGAATAGCCGCGTCCGCGGTAAAGGACTACTTGGTTGCCTATACAGTTCATAGACAAGTAAATGGAAACTACTAAAAGCCTCAAGATAAGTGTGAGTGCCGAGGATGGCTCTTCCGTAGGAAGACGGAGGTGGATCCTCGGTAGTGTATTGAAGTGGTGAGTAGTGGACTCGAGTGCGCAAAACTATTTCAAATGGAGTATCGTAGGATAGCCTAGCCAAGAGTCAAAGCTGGCTTGCTGCAATAACTCCACCAACCCTTCTTGATACTATGCATGTATGTAGGATCTGATGTAAGTCTTGCTGAGTACCTTTGTACTCATGTTGCTATAATCTACATTTTTACAGAAGACGCTGCAACCCCTTCTGATGGGTTCTATGTAGACGTTGACATCAACGAGTAGGCTAAAGACCCAGGTGGTGACCCTGAGCTTGTGAAGGACCACGTAGTATAGCTAGGCTTTCCAAGCCTCTTTTATTTTACTAGTTGTCTGTACTCAGACAAGTTACTTCCGCTGCTGGTTTGTATGACTGTATGACTTGTATGTGGGGTCGTGAGACCCGTACCTTTGTGTATGTTATATATGGCTCACTGAGCCTTAAATAAAGTACTTGTGTCGTAGAGTCATGTTGTGATGCTTCGTTGTATTTGCACATATCGAGCATATTGTGTGTATGATTGAAATGCTTGGTATGTGTGGGATCTGACTATCTAGTTGTTTATCTTTAGTAGCCTCTCTTACCGGGAAATGTCTCCTAGTGTTACCGCTGAGCCATGGTAGCTTGCTACTGCTCTGGAACACTTAGGCTGGCCGGCATGTGTCCTTCTTCGTTCCTGTGTCTGTCCCTTCGGGGAAATGTCACGCTTTGAGTACCGGAGTCCTGTTAGCCCGCTACAGCCCGGTTTACCGGAGTCCTGCTAGCCCAGTGCTACAGCCCGGACCCACTTGCTGATGACCGACATGTTCGAAGCTGGGTCATGGATGCCTGTCCCTGTAAGTCTGTGCCACTTTGGGTTTACGACTAGTCATGTCAGCCCGGGCTCTTTATCATATGGATGCTAGCGACACTTTCATATACGCGAGCCAAAAGGCGCAAACGGTCCCGGGAAAAGGTAAGACGACACCCGTGGGGATACCGTGCGTGAGGCCGCAAAGTGATATGAGGTGTTACCAGCTAGATCGATGTGACATCGAGTCGGGGTCCTGACAGCGTTGGTAGCTTTAGTTGCATTAGCCCAACACACTCATATTGCCATGTTTCATGCATGCATCATATTGTTGCACATTGTTTGGTGATGCCTGTGTATCGTTATCCTTTACGACAGGATCTGTCCCCGAGGAGTACCGTGACTACCCTAACGAAGAACCGTATCCGTGCATCGAACCATCAGGCAAGCAACCAACCATTTGATCATATCGATACAATCCCATGTTCTCGCTCCTGCTCTCTTTTACTGCATTAAGACAACACGATTCAAACTGCTGTGTGCTACGGTAGTTGAACCCATTTCCTCTGCATGACCTGTCATTGCCACAGTAACTAGATGAAACCCACTAGCATGTGTAGGAGTTGATTGAGCCATATGTATGTGTTGTTCCTACCTTGCTATGCCTGCTATGCTTAGAGTCGTGTCAGGTCTGGTTCATCTGGGTGATGGGCTAGAGTGAAATGATTATGTCGGTAATGAGAGTGGTGTGGTGAACACGATTTGGTAAAGGTATCGATGAGAGGCCATGTAGGAGTACATGGTGGGTTGTTTCATTGAAGCCGACCTTAAGCACTGAGATCTGTATGTGTGATTTAAGAATCAGCTACTACCATACATTGGGCCCTGAAATATGACCCCGCTCGACTTCTTATTCACCTTAGCTCTCTGTCCAGGAGTTGCAAGTAGTTTCTGGTGTTTGTAGCCTACTGGAGGCCGTGGACAGCGCTGACCATAGGGGTGGGCTGTGATGCGGTAGGTACGTGGCCGGGTGTACCGAATACCCGTTAGGTATCTCGGGAACCCTGTTCACATCGTTCGGGGCCGTATGGGAAACCTCGGCCGGACTCCCTGCGGATGGAACCTGAATAGGCGATAAACCTGGACTAGAGGCTTAAGTGTTTAGGTAGGTCGTGGTCTACACCCACGTCGGCTTTCGCTTGAAGTCTGCCGAGCACATGTCGTGTGCAGACGCTAAGTGGTGGAAACATGTATGAAGAAGTACACCCCTGCAGGGTTAACATGATCTATTCGAATAGCCGCGTCCGCGGTAAAGGACTACTTGGTTGCCTATACAGTTCATAGACAAGTAAATGGAAACTACTAAAAGCCTCAAGATAAGTGTGAGTGCCGAGGATGGCTCTTCCGTAGGAAGACGGAGGTGGATCCTCGGTAGTGTATTGAAGTGGTGAGTAGTGGACTCGTGTGCACAAAACATTTCAAGTTGGAGTATCGTAGGATAGTCTAGCCAAGAGTCAAAGCTAGCTTGCTGCAATAACTCCACCAACCCTTCTTGATACTATGCATGTATGTAGGATCTGATGTAAGTCTTGCTGAGTACCTTTGTACTCATGTTGCTATAATCTACATTTTACAGAAGACGCTGCAACCCCTTCTGATGGGTTCTATGTAGACGTTGACATCAACGAGTAGGCTAAAGACCCAGGTGGTGACCCTGAGCTTGTGATGGACCACGTAGTATAGTTAGGCTTCCAAGCCTCTTTTATTTTACTAGTTGTCTGTACCCAGACAATGTACTTCCGCTGCTGGCTTGTATGATTGTATGACTTGTATGTTGGGTCGTGAGACCCGTACCTTTGTGTATGTTATGTATGGCTCCCCGAGCATTAAATAAAGTACTTGTGTCATAGAGTCATGTTGTGATGCTTCGTCGTATTTGCACATATTGAGCATATTGTGTGTATGATTGAAATGCTTGGTATGTGTGGGATCTGACTATCTAGTTGTTTATCCTTAGTAGCCTCTCTTACCGGGAAATGTCTCCTAGTGTTACCGCTGAGCCATGGTAGCTTGCTACTGCTCTGGAACACTTAGGCTGGCCGGCATGTGTCCTTCTTCGTTCCTGTGTCTGTCCCTTCGGGGAAATGTCACGCCTTGAGTACCGGAGTCCTGTTAGCCCGCTACAGCCCGGTTTACCGGAGTCCTACTAGCCCAGTGCTACAGCCCGGACCCACTTGCTGATGACCGACACGTTCGAAGCTGGGTCATGGATGCCTGTCCCTGTAAGTCTGTGCCACTTTGGGTGTACGACTAATCATGTCAGCCCGGGCTCCTTATCATATGGATGCTAGCGACACTATCATATACGTGAGCCAAAAGGCGCAAACGGTCCCGGGAAAAGGTAAGACGACACCCGTGGGAATACCGTGCGTGAGGCCGCAAAGTGATATGAGGTGTTACCAGCTAGATCGATGTGACATCGAGTCGGGGTCCTGACAGAAAGTCTTCACGTTTTCTTCGCTTGTGTCCTTTTCTTATTGCGTCGTAACCATGGATAATCTTCTTCCTTTAACAGAGTGCTTGGGTCAGCCTTGACTTTGAAGGGAGGAATTTCATGAAGCTTTTCATAATCTTCGGACATGTCTGTCTTGCCCTCCACTACCACGATGTCTCTTTTTGCTGAAAGAACTATGTGGCGCTTTGGCTCATCGTATGATGTGTTCGCTTCCTTATCATTTTTTCTTAGTTTGGTAGACATGTCCTTCACATAGAAAACCTGCGCCACATCATTGGCTAGGACAAATGGTTCATCTGTGTACCCAGGATTGTTCAGATCCACCGTTGTCATTCCGTACTCTCCTGTACCCCGCCTCCTGACAGATTGACCCATTTGCACTTAAACAAAGGGACCTTAAAATCATGTTCGTAGTCAAGTTCCCATATGTCCACTATGTAACCATAATATGTGTCCTTTCCCCTCTTGGTTGCTGCATCAAAGCGAACACCGCTGTTTTGGTTGGTGCTCTTCTGATCTTGGGCGATCTTGTAAAATGTAGTCCCATTTATCTCATATCCTTTGTAAGTCAATACAGTCGAAGATGGTCCCCTCGACAACGAGTACAGCTCATCAGAAACAGTGTTGTCACCTCTGAGACGTGTTTCCAACCAACTGCCAAAAGTCCTAATGTGTTCACATGTAATCCAGTCGTCACACTGCTCCGGGTGTTTGGAGCGCAGACTGTTATTGTGTTCATCGACATACGGGGTAACCAAGGTAGAGTTCTGTAGAACTGTGTAGTGTCCTTGAGACCAAGGATGCCCGTCCCCGCATATTATTGAGTCCCCTCCTAGCGTGCCTTTTCCAGTCAGTCTCCCCTCATACCGCGATTTAGGGAGACCAATCTTCTTAGGGCCAGGAATGAAGTCAACACAAAACCCAATGATATACTCTATTTGATGGCTCATGGAGATGCTTCCTTCTAGCGTAGCGTGGTTACAGACATATTTCTTTAGCACTCCCATGAACCTCTCAAAGGGGAACATATTGTGTAGAAATACGAGGCCCAGAACGACAATCTCGTCGACTAGATGAACTAGGACCTGCGTCATGATATTGAAGAAGGATGGTGGGAACACCAGCTCGAAACTGACAACACATTGCGCCACATCACTCCTTAGCCTCGGTATGATTTCTGGATCGATCACCTTCTGAGAGATTGCATTGAGGAATGCACATAGCTTCACAATGGCTAATAGGACATTTTTCGGTAGAAGCCCCCTCAATGCAACCGGAAGCAGTTGCATCATAATCACGTGGCAGTCTTGAGACTTTAGGTTCTGGAACTTTTTCTCTGGCATATTTATTATTCCCTTTATATTCGACGAGAAGCTAGACGGGACCTTCATACTCAGCAGGCATTCAAAGAAGATTTCCTTCTCTTCTTTGGTAAGAGCGTAGCTTGCAGGACCTTCATACTGCTTTGGAGGCATGCCCTCTTTTTCGTGCAAATGTTCCAGGTCCTCTCATGCCTCCGGTGTATCTTTTGTCTTCCCATACACGACCAAGAAGCCTAGCAGGTTCACGCAAAGGTTCTTCGTCACGTGCATCATGTCGATTGAAGAGCGGACATCTAGGTCTTTCCAGTAGGGTAGGTACCAAAATATAGATTTCTTCTTCCACATGGGTGCGCGTCCCTTAGCATCATTCAGAACTGATAGTTCATCGAGACCCTTTCCAAACATTATGTGTAAATCATTGACCATAGCAAGTACGTGATCACCGGTATGCATGGTGGGCTTCTTCCAGTGATCTACCTCGCCTTTGAAATGCTTGCCGTTCTTTCAACATTGATGGTTGGTCGGAAGCAATCGACGATGGCCCAGGTACACATTCTTACTGCATTTGTCCAGGTATATAATTTCGGTGTCAGCTAAATAGTGCGTGCATGCGTGGTAACCCTTGTTTGTCTGTCGTGAAAGGTTACTGAGAGCGGGCCAATCGTTGATGGTTACAAACAGAAATGCATGCATGTCAAATTCCACCTATTTGTGCTCATCCCACACACGTACACCTTTTCCATTCCACATCTGTAAAAGTTCTTCAACTAATGGCCTTAGGCAAACATCAATGTCGTTGCCGGGTTGCTTAGGGCCTTGGATGAGAACTGGCATCATAATGAACTTCCGCTTCATGCACATCCAAGGAGGAAGGTTATACATACATAGAGTCACGGGCCAGGTGTTGTGATTGCTGCTCTACTCGCCGAAAGGATTAATGCCATCCACGCTTAAACCAAACCATACGTTCTTTGGGTCACCTACAAACTTAGCCCGGTACTTTCTCTCGATTTTTCTCCACTGCGACCCGTCAGCGGGTGCTCTCAACTTCCTGTCTTTCTTACGGCCCTCTCTGTGCCATCGCATCAACTTGGCATGCTCTTCATTTCGAAAAAGACATTTCAACCGTGGTATTATAGGAGCATACCACATCACCTTGGCAAGAACCATCTTCCTGGGGGGGGGGGCTAACCGTCAACATCACCAGGGTCATCTCGTCTGATCTTATACCGGAATGCACCGCATACCGGGCATGTGTTCAAATCCTTGTACGCTCCGCGGTAGAGGATGCAGTCATTAGGGCATGCATGTATCTTCTGCACCTCCAATCCTAGAGGGCACATGACCTTCTTTGTTGCGTACGTACTGTCGGGCAATTCGTTATCCTTTGGAAGATCTTCTTCAATATTTTTAGTAGCTTCTCAAATCCTTTGTCAGGCACAACATTCTCTGCCTTCCACTGTAGCGATTCCAGTACGGTGTCGAGCTTTGTGTTGCCATCTTCGCAATTGGGGTACAACCCTTGTTTGTGATCCTCTAACATGCGATCGAACTTCAGCTTCTCCTTTTGACTTTCGCACTGTCTCTTTGCATCAACAATGATCCGGCGGAGATCATCATCGAGCACATCGTCTGGTTCCTCTTAATCTTCAGCAGCTTGTTCCCCTGTTGCAGCATCACCATATTCAGGGGCACATAGTTGTCATCGTCCTCTTCTTATTTGTTGTCTTCCATCATAACCCCTATTTCTCCGTGCTTGGTCCAAACATTATAGTTTGGCATGAAACCCTTATAAAGCAGGTGGGTATTCCCACATATAGGGCATGGACAGTACATAAAACCATTCTTCTTGTTTGCCTCAGCCACTTCAAGAAAATTATGCACGCGCTTAGTGTACTCGAAGCTGTGTCTGTCACCGTACATCCATTGCCGGTTCATCTGCATGCATTATATATAATTAAGTGTGTCAAAAACCATTATAGACCATCATGAATAGATAAGTGACCAAATTAATAGAAGTTCATCATTACATTAAAACCAAAGTACATACATAGTTCTCATTGAACAACATATAGCTAGCTCTCCAGAGCATCTAATTAGAGCATACATTGAAAATATGTAAAACATTTCAATGCAACAACAAATGTGATCATAATCGCAACCAAGGTAACAATTGATCCAACGGCATAATGATACCAAGCCTCTGTATGAATGGCATATTTTCTAATCTTTCTAATCTTCAAGCACATTGCATCCATCTTGATCTTGTGATCATCGACGACATCCGCAACATGCAACTCCAATATCATCTTCTCCTCCTCAATTTTTTTTATATTTTAGATGAAGTACTTGTTTTCTTCTTCAACTAAATTTAGCCTCTCGACAATAGGATCGGTTGGAATTTCCGGTTCACATATGTCCTAGATAAATAAAATCTATGTCATGTTGGTCGGCATAATTGTCATAAACAATAAATGAACCAAATAGTTATAAAAGATAATATATACCACATCCGAATGATAGACATGACGAGGGCCGACAGGGGCGGATACCAAAACCATCGCACTATATAATAACAAGCAATAATAAAAGTAAGAAAATTAGACAAGTATCTATCAAATCATAGAAGTAAGATTTTTTTCCTTTCAGAAACAAGATAAGAACAAGATGCTCACCACGATGGTGCCGGCGACGAGATCGGCGCGGGCGATCGACGGCGGTGAGGACGGGGACGGCACGTGACGGACCACTAAACCTAGATAAATCTTGAGGAAAACGGAGCTTGGAGGTCGAGTTTGGAGAGGAGAAAGCTCAAGTAGTGTGGCTCGGGCATTTCATCGAACACCTCATGTGCATAGGAGGTGAGCTAGAGCACCACAAAGCCCTTCCCTCACCGTCCAGAAAGAAATAGAGGAGTGGAGTGCTCTGCTCGCTAGCGAGGGGGTATATATAGGCACCTCATTGGTCCCGGTTCGTGGCTGGAACCGGGACTAAAGTCCACCCTTTGGTCCCGGTTCCAGCCACGAACCGAAACCAATGGATGTGGGCCAGGAGTGATGCCCATTTATCCCGGTTCATGTCTGGAACCGGGACTAAAGGGTCCAGACAAATCGGGACCAATGCCCCACGAGGCCCGGCCAGCCCCCTGGGTGCACGAACCAGGACTGATGTCCTCACTAGTCCCGGTTCGTGACTGAACCAGGACTAATGGGCTGGCCAGGCCTTAACCAAAGCTTGTTTTCTACTAGTGATGGAGGAACAAGAAAGCAGGCAAATAAATTCACAACACAAATAGTTATGCATGGAAGCCAAAAAAGGCATGCCATGCGAGTACTAACCAGTCCAACAGTTGAATAAATTAGCAAGTATGAATTAATTCTACACCACAAGTTCCAGAAGATCTAGCATCATAATAAGTCTAGTCTTAACATTTTTCTTTTCCATTAAATATTTAATAGTATCATCGTTGGTATGAATTGTAACTTTAGAAGCAACAATATAGGATATGAATTTGTCTCCAGCAAAGAGAATAGCTAAAAACACATTTTCAGTAGTAGCATAATTTATTTGAGCATTGTCTAATTTTTTATTAGCATAATGTATAACATTCCCTTTCTTATCAACTATTTTGCTAAGAATAGCCCCTAAACATAACCGCTAGCATCACGCATGATTTGAACATGAAATTCCAATGAGGAGGTTAAACTACAGGTACATAAATGAAAGTTTTCTTAAGGATTTTAAAGTCTTCCTTACAATGATCATCAAAAAGTAAGGGAAAATCTTTCCGTAAAGAATTGGTAAGAGGCCTATATTTTTTAGAAAAATCTTTAATTAATTTTCTATATAAACCGGCATGACCTAGGAAACTTCGTATACCCCTTGTATCTCTAGGGTAAGGCATGTTCTCAATAGCTTCAACTTTAGCTCTATCAACTTCAATACCTCTTTCAGAGATTCTATGCCCAAGGACAATACCTTCATTCACCATAAAGTGAAAATTCTATCCGTTCAAAACATGTTGAGTCCCCACACATCTTTGCAAAACCAAGTTATGATTGTGCAAGCAATCATTGAAAGAAGTTCCATAGATGGAGTAATCGTCCATGATCTTTTCGCAAAAAACAGTAACGATGACAATAATACATATTTGAAAGGTAGAAAGTGCATAACATAATAAATTAAAAGACATACATTTGGTCCTGGGCTAGGTATGGTGTTCATCTAGTTTAAAACATTTTTTTGCGAATGAGATTAAAGCATCCATAATGTCACTGAAAGGATCGATGTAGTTGACTAGAGGGGGGTGGGGGTGAATAGGCAACTAACAATTTTTACCCTTTCTTTACCAAATTAAAGTTTGCATCAAAGTAGGTTGTCTAGATATGCAACTAGGTGAGCACCCTATATGATGCAACAACAACAAGCACACAAGCAAGCTAGGGGTACAACACACAATGAGCTTGCACAAGTAAAGGTAAGAGATAACCAAGAGCGGAGACGAAGGAGAAGAGGATGTGTTACCAAAGTTCATTCCCTTTGAGAGGAAGTACGTCTCTGTTGGAGCGGTGTGGAGGCACAATGCTCCCCAAGAAGCCAGTAGGGCCAGCGTATTCTCCTCACGCCCTCACACAATGCAAGATGCCGTGATTCCACTATTGGTGCCCTTGAAGGCCGATGACCCACAAGTGTAGGGGATCTATCGTAGTCCTTTTGATAAGTAAGAGTGTCGAACCCAACGAGGAGCAGAAGGAAATGACAAGTGGTTTTCAGTAAGGTATTCTCTGCAAGCACTGAAATTATCGGTAACAGATAGTTTTGAGATAAGGTAATTTGTAACGGGTAACAAGCAACAAAAGTAAATAAGGTGCAGCAAGATGGCCCATTCCTTTTTGTAGCAAAGGACAAGCCTGGACAAGTTATATAGAGAAAAGCGCTCCCGAGGACACATGCCAATTATCGTCAAGCTAGTTTTCATCATGCTCATATGATTCAAGTTCGTTACTTTGATAATTTGATATGTGGGTGGACCGGTGCTTGGGTACTGCCCTTTCTTGGACAAGCATCCCACTTATGATTAACCCCTATTGCAAGCATCCGCAACTACAAAAGAAGTATTAACGTACACCTAACCATAGCATCGACATATGGATCCAAATCAGCCCCTTACAAAGCAACTCATAAACTAGGGTTTAAGCTTCTGTCACTCTAGCAACCCATCATCTACTTCTTACTTCCCAATGCCTTCCTCTAGGCCCAAACAATGGTGAAGTGCCATGTAGTCGACGTTCACATAACACCACTAGGGGAGAGACAACATACATCTCATCAAAATAACGAACGAATACCAAATTCACATGACTACTTATACGAAGACTTCTCCCATGTCCTCAGGAACAAACGTAACTACTCACAAATCATATTCATGTTCATAATCAGAGGGGTATTAATATGCAAAAAGGATCTGAACGTATGATCTTCCACCGAATAAACCAACTAGCATCAAATACAAGGAGTAATCAACACTACTAGTAACCCACAGTTACCAATCTGAGGTTTTGGGACAAAGATTGGATACAAGAGATGAACTAGGGTTTGAGAGGAGTTGGTGATGGTGAAGATGTTGATGGAGATTGACCCTCTCCCAATGAGAGGATCGTTGGTGATGAAGTTGGTGATAATTTCCCCCTCCCGGAGGGAAGTTTCGTCGGCAGAACAGCTCTGCCGGAGCCCTAGATTGGTTCCGCCAAGGTTCCGCCTCGTGGCGGCGGAGTTTCGTCCTGAAAGCTTGCTTATGATTTTTTCCAGGGTAAAAGACTTCATATAGCAGAAGATGGTCACTAGAGGCCTGCCAGGGGGCCCACGAGGCAGGGGGCGCGCCCAGGGGGGTAGGTCCCCTCTGGTACTTTCTTCGCCCACTATTTTTTATTAATTCCAAAAATGACTTTCGTGGAGTTTCAGGATTTTGGAGTTGTGTAAAATAGGTCTCTAATATTTGCTCCTTTTCCAGCCCAGAATTCCAGCTGCCGACATTCTCCCTCTTCATGTAAACCTTGTAAAATAAGAGAGAATAGGCATAAGTAGTGTGACATAACGTGTAATAACAGTCCATAATGCAATAAATATCGATATAAAAGCATGATGCAAAATGGACGTATCAACTCTCCGAAGCTTAGACCTTGCTTGTCCTCAAGCGGAAGACGTTATCGAAAAATATGTCCACATGTTTAAAGATATATGTGTCGATAAAATAAAATACGGACATGAGGGCATCATGATCATTCTTATAGCAGCAACATATATATATATATATATTGTCATATGATTTCTTATGCTCAAGTAACAATGTATTCAAAATGTCAAGTATGAATCAGAAACTTCATTGAGAACCAACAAACTATGACCTCGGTCATTGAAGCAATTGCAATTTATCATAACATAGGAAAGATTCAATATAAGAGCTTTTCAGCAAGTCCACATACTCAACTATCATTTAGTCGTCCACAATTGCTAACACTCACGCAATACTTATGGTTATGGAGTTTTAATCGGACACAAAGAAAGATAGGGGCTTATAGTTTTGCCTCCCGACCTTTTACCTTAAGGGTAATGTCAACAATAATAGTTCATGCTAACTTACATCCAATTGGATATATATATCAGGATCTTTCCAACATGAGCTACTTGCCGAAGGATAAAATATAAAAAGGAAGGGTGAAGATCACCATGACTCTTGCATAAGGTATAAGACAAAAGTAAAAGGTAGGCCCTTCACAGAGGGAAGCAGAGGCTGTCATGTGCTTTTATGGTTGGATGCACGAAATCTTAATGCAAAAGAACGTCACTTTATATTTCCACTTGTGATACGGACCTTTATTATGCAGTCCATCGCTTTTATTGCTTCCATATCACAAGATCTTATAAAGCTTATTTTCTTCACACTAAGTCATACATATTTAGAAAGAAATTTTTATTGCATGCAACATGACAACTTACTTGAAGGATCTTACTCAAGCCATAGGTAGATATGGTAGACTCTCATGGAAAAACTGGGTTTATGGATATTTGGAAGCGCAAGTAGTATCTCTACTTGGTGCAAGGAAATTGGCTAGCATGAGGGGGGAAAGGCAAGCTCAACATGTTGGATGATCTATGACAATATACTTTATTTCGGATATAAGAAAACATAAGCCATTATGTTGTCTTCCTTGTCCAACATCAACTCTTTGTCATGTCATATTTTAATGAGTGCTCACAATCATAAAAGATGTCCAAGATAGTATATTTATATGTGAAAACCTCTCTTTCTTTATTACTTCCTATTAATTGCAACGATGACAAAAACTTTGTTTGTCAGCTCTCAACAACTTTTAATCATCGTACTCTTTATATGTGAAGTCATTACTCTCCATAAGATCCATATGATTTCCTTATTTCTTTTTATTATTTTTTTATTCCCTCAAGATCATAGCAAGATAGAAAAGCCCTTGACTCAACACTAATCTTTATTATATATAGCTCACGGACTCGATTACATAGAGGGATCATAAAGAAAAACTCAAATTAAATCATACCAAAACTTTATTCTATTAGATCAAGATATTACTAAAAGGATCGAACTAAGAAAAACGGTAAAGATAGGAGTGTGATGGTGATACAATACCGGGGCACCTCCCCCAAGCTTGGTAGTTGCCAAGGGGAGTGCCCATACCCATATGTTTATGTATCCCTCTTCGGAGTGGTGATGATGGAGTTGTTGATGATCTAGGCTTGACGTCCGTCTTCCAAGGCATAGGCTCACCATCATAGAAGGATGATCGAGTCTCCGGGATCCTCAAATCTGCAGCCAAACTCATCCTCTTAAATCTATATTGATACTCACAGTTTTGGTTTTGTAGGTCATGGATCTGAGCTTGGAGGTGCTCGATTTTCTCATGGAGCTTGAAGATGGTCTCCCCAATGTTCTTGGCATCCAGCTTGTGGTTGTTGATGAATTCCACGATCATCATCTGGTTGGCGTTGAGTCCACGTTCCAGCATCCCTTGGCACTTGAAAACTTGTTATTCCATTGCTTCGAGTCTTGTCTCCACACTTTCGGTCCTCCTTGGTCCCTCAACATCGCGGATGTCCAGCACCCCCTAACGCATCTCAATGGTTTGAGGGTGATGCAGCACCTCCGCGAGGTAGGGGTTGATGACCTTCTCAAAAAACTTGTCCTTGGGGGCGCTTGAAGATGTCATGGTGCTCTAGATCTGTCAGAAAAATAGCTCAAAACAAAGACAGAGGATATTTGCGTGATATGGTGATCAAAACCTTCGGGAGATTATACAATGATTTTTTACCGACCAAAAGAAGTATCGTGCAAGAAAACGGAGTCCAGAGAGCACACGAGGTACCCACGAGGCAGGGGGCGCGCCCTCCACCCTCGTGGATGCCTCATGTCCTTCCCGGTCTACTTCTTATTTTCCTATTTTCTTAAATATTCCAAAAAGGAGAAAAATTGCTATTAGAACTGTTTTGGAGTCGGTTTACTTACCATACCACATACCTATTCCTTTTCGGAGTATGAGACGTTCTGGAAAGTGTCCCTTATGTATTCCTCCGGGGTTATGGTTTCAATAACATTAGTTTCAACATTTGTAGGATTACTTGAGATATAATGTTTGATTCTTTGACCATTCACCACCTTTGGGTTTGTGCCTTCGAAGTTGTTCATTTTTATGGCACCGGAATGATTAACCTCCTCGATAATGTAAGGCCCTTCCAATTTAGAGAGAAGTTTTCCTGCAAAAAATCTTAAACGAGAGTTGAAAAGCAACACAAAATCACCTACATTAAACTCACAGTTTTGTATCATTTTGTCATGCCATCTTTTAACTTTTTCTTTAAACAGTTTGGCATTCTCATAGGCTTGGGTTCTCCATTCGTCAAGTGAGCTAATGTCAAATAACCTCTTCTCACCGGCAACTTTGAAATCATAATTGAGCTCTTTAATAGCCCAATATGCCTTATGTTCTAGTTCGAGAGGTAAGTGACATGCTTTTCCACATACCATTTTATACGGAGACATACCCATATAATTCTTATATGCAGTTCTATAAGCCCATAATGCATCATCAAGTTTCTTGGACCAATTCTTTCTAGATCTATTAACAGTCTTTTGCAAAATTAATTTAAGCTCTCTGTTACTTAATTCTACTTGGCCACTAGACTGTGGGTGATATGGGGATGCAATTCTACGATTAACATTATACTTAGCAAGCATTTTACAAAAAGCACCATGAATAAAATGTGAACCACCATCAGCCATTAAGTATCTAGGGACTCCAAACCTCGGAAAAATAACTTCTTTAAGCATCTTAATAGAGGTGTTATGATCAACACTACTAGTTGGAATAGCTTCTACCCACTTAGTAACGTAATCAACATCAACTAAAATATGTGTATACCCATTAGAGGAAAGAAACGGTCCCATATAATCAAAGCCCCAAACACCAAATGGTTCAATAACAAGAGAATAGTTCATAGGCATTTCTTGACGTCTACTAATATTACCAATTCTTTGACATTCATCACAAGACAAGACAAACTTATGGGCATCTTTGAAGAGAGTAGGCCAACAAAAACCGGATTGCAGTACCTTATGTGCACTTCTATCTCCAGCGTGGTGTCCTCCATATGCCTCGGAGTGACACTTGCATAGGATCTGTTCATGTTCATGCTCAGGTACACAACGTCTAGTAACACCATCTACTCCTTCTTTATAAAGGTGTGGGTCATCCCAGAAGTAATGTCTTAAATCATAGAAAAACTTTTTGTTTTGCTGGTGTCTGAAACTAGGTGGTATAAATTTAGCAACAATGTAATTAGCATAATCAGCATACCATGGAGCAGTACGAGAAGCATTTATGACAACTAATTGTTCATCAGGGAAGCTATCATCAATAGGTAGCGGGTCATCAAGAACATTCTCTAACCTAGACAAGTTGTCTGCAACGGGGTTCTCAGCTCCCTTTCTATCAATAATATGCAAATCAAATTCTTCTAGTAGGAGAACCCATCTAATAAGTCTAGATTTAGCATCTTTCTTTTCCATAAGATATTTAATAGCAGCATGATCAGTGTGAACAGTTACTTTAGAATCAACAATATAAGGTCTGAACTTATCACAAGCAAATACAACTGCTAAAAATTCTTTTTCAGTAGTAGCATAATTTCTCTAGGCACTGTCTAGAGTTTTACTAGCATATTGAATAACATTTAATTTCTTATCAACTCTTTTTCCTAGAACAGCACCTACGGCATAAACACTAGCATCACACATAATTTCAAAGGGTAAATTCCAATCAGGTGGCTGAACAATAGGTGCAGAAATCAAAGCTTTCTTAAGTATTTCAAATTCTTCTGCACAATCATCATCGAAGAGAAATGGAATATCTTTTTGTAAGAGATTAGTCAGAGGCCTAGAAATTTTAGAAAAGCCCTTAATGAACCTCCTATAAATGCCGGCATGACCAAGGAAACTTCTTATACCTTTAATGTCCTTGGGACATGGCATCTTTTCAATAGCATCAACTTTAGCCTTGTCAACTTCAATGCCTCTTTCAGAAATTTTATGCCCCAAGAAAATACCTTCATTAACCATAAAGTGGCACTTATCCCAACTCAAGACGAGACTAGTATCTTCACATCTCTGGTTTGGTGTCTTTCTCCAATTTTATTTTGTGTTGGCGTAGAGTGGGACTAATGCCCTTAAGATCATCAAGAGTATATCCAATAGCAGCACGATGCTTCTTCAGAGTTTTCAATAATCTCTCCTCTTCCTGCTCTGAAACGTTAGCACTAATAGTAACATGATATATCTTCTTTTCATCAAGATAAGCATATTTAAGAGTATCAGGTAAAGGTTTAAGCTCAAACATGGGATCACCGCCCTTGGGTGGAGGAGGAACCCCTAGAATTTCAACATGCAAGTTGTGTTTCAAAATAGGTCCCTGTTTAAAGAATACTTCATCTATCTCCCTTCTTTCATTCATAAACATATCATTTTCATGGTCTAGCAAATATTATTCTAAAGGATCATTAGGAGGCACGACAATAGAAGCAAGACCAGTAATTTCATCCTTACTAGGCAATTCTTTGTCATGGGGTTGTCTATGAAATTTAGCAAAATTAATCTCATGAGACATATCTCCCAAACCAATAGTAACAACATCCTTTTTACAGTCTATCTTAGCATTAACAGTATTCAAGAAAGGTCTACCAAATATAATGGGGCAAAAGTCATCTTGTGGGGAACCAAGAACAAGAAAACTAGCAGGATATTTAACTTTCCCACACAAGACTTCAACATCTCTAACAATCCCAATTGGTGAAATAGTATCTATATTGGCAAGCTTAATTGTAACATTTATCTCTTCTATCTCGGCAGGTGCATATATCATGCATAATTTCGTTTTATAAGGAATGGGTTATTGCACTTGCACTAGCACCCATATCAAATAAGCCATGATAACAATGATCTCATATTTTAACAAAAATAACAAGCATGCCTACAACAGGTCTATGTTTATTCTTAGTATCGGGTCTAGCAATTCTAGCATCTTCATCACAGAAGTAAATAACATGCCCATCAATATTATCAGCCAAGAGATCTTTAACCATAGCAATACTAGGTTCAACTTCAATTTTCTTAGGTGGTGTCGGTGTTCTAGTATTACTCTTACGAACCATAGTTGAAGCTTTATCATGACCCTTTATCCTAACAGGGAAAGGTGGTTTCTCAATATAAGTAGCAGGAACAATAGGATCAGTATAAGTGACAGTCCTTTCTTCTATTTTAATAGGTGCAACTACTTTTACTTCAGTGGGAGGATTATATTTAATCCACTTCTCCTTAGGGAGGTCAACATGAGTAGCAAACGATTCACAGAAAGAAGCTACTATCTCAGAGTCAAGTCCATATTTAGTGCTAAATTCACGAAAAGCATCGGTATCCATAAAAGATTTAACACAATCAAACTTAGGTGTTATACCTGACTCCTTACCTTCGTCGAGATCCCAATCTTCAAAGTTGCGTTTAATTCTTTCCAATAAATCCCATCTGAATTCAATAGTCTTCATCATAAAGGAACCAGTACTAGAAGTATCGAGCATGGAGCGACTGTTGAGAGAAAGTCGATCATAAAATCTTTGATAATCATTTCTCTTGAGAGCTCATGATTGGGGCATGAATATAACATTGACTTAAGCCTCCCCCAAGCTTGAGCGATGCTTTATCCGTCACAAGGCCAAAAATTATATATATAATTACGATCACGATGAACAAGATGCATAGGATTAAACTTCTGGTGAAATTCCAATTTCAATCTGTTGTAGTTCCATGATCCCATATCATCGCATAGCCTATACCATGTCAATGCCTCTCCCTTCAAAAGATAAAGGGCAGACCTTCTTCTTGACAACATCATCGGGCATACCTGCAAGCTTAAATAATCCACAAACTTCATCCACATAGATTAGGTGCAAATCGGGATGCAATGTTCCATCTCCTGTAAAAGGATTAGCTAGCAGTTTCTCTATCATACCCGAAGGAACTTCAAAATAACCATTTTCAGTAGGTTCAGTAGGTTGAGGAGCAACTCTTTGCTCTACTGGTCGGGGTGAAGGTAGCCCGAACAAGCCGCTCAAAGGATTATGTTCCATAGTAACAAGTGACAGTAAATTTCAGCACACTATATAAATTTTTCCTTACCAAGTTCCACTTACCAAAGGCGCATCACTCCCCGGCAAAGGCGCCAGAAAAGAGTCTTGATGATTCACAAGTGTAGGGGATCTATCAAAGTCCTTTCGATAAGTAAGAGTGTTGAACCCAACAAGGAGCAGAAGGAAATGACAACCGGTTTTTAGTAACGTATTCTCTGCAAGCACTGAAATTATCGGTAAGAGATAGTTTTGTGATAAGGTAATTTGTAACGGATAACAAGAAAAAAAAGTAAATAAGGTGCATAAAGATGGCCCAATCCTTTTTGTAGCAAAGGATAATCCTGGACAAGTTCTTATATAGAGAAAAGCGCTCCTGAGGACACATAGGAATGATCGTCAAGCTAGTTTTCATCACGCTCATATGATTCGCGTTCGTTACTTTGATAATTTGATATGTGGGTGGACCGGTGCTTGGGTACTACCCTTTCTTGGACAAGCATCCCACTTATGATTAACCCCTTAAGAAGCAACTCATAAACTAGGGTTTAAGCTTCTGTCACTGTAGCAACCCATCATCTACTTATTACTTCCCAATGCCTTCCTCTAGGCCCAAACAATGGTGAAGTGTCATGTAGACGACGTTCACATAACACCACTAGAGGAGAGACAACATACATCTCATCAAAATATCGAACAAATACCAAATTCACATTACTACTTATAGCAAGACTTCTCCCATGTGCTCAGGAACAAACGTGACTACTCACAAATCATATTCATGTTCATAATCAGAGGGGTATTAATATGCATAAATGATCTGAACATATGATCTTCCACTGAATAAACCAACTAGCATCAACTACAAGGAGTAATCCACACTACTAGTAACCCACATGTACCAATCTGAGGTTTTGGGACAAAGATTGGATACAAGAGATGAACAAGGGTTTGAGAGGATATGGTGCTGGTGAAGATGTTGATGGAGATTGACCCCCTCCCGATGAGAGGATCATTGTGATGATGATGGTGATGATTTGCCCATTCCGAAGGGAAGTTTCCCCGACAGAACAGCTCCGCCGGAGCCCTAGATTGGTTCCGCCAAGGTTCCGCCTCGTGGCGGCGGAGTTTCGTCCCAAAAGCTTGCTTATGATTTTTTCCAGGGTAAAAGACTTCATATAGCAGAAGATGGTCACTAGAGGCCTGCCAGGGGGCGCGCCCTGGGGGGTAGGGCGTGCCCCCACCCTCGTGGCCAGGGTATGGGTCCCTTCTGGTACTTTCTTCGCCCATTAATTTTTTATTAATTCTAAAAATGACTTTCATGGAGTTTCAGGACTTTTGGAGTTGTGCAGAATAGGTCTCTAATATGTTCTCCTTTTCTAGCCTAGAATTCCAGCTGCCGGCATTCTCCCTCTTCATGTAAACCCTGTAAAATAAGAGAGAATAGGCATAAGTATTGTGACATGACGTGTAATAACAGTCCATAATGCAATAAATATCAATAGAAAAGCATGATGAAAAATGGACGTATCAAAGGCGGCTGAGGGATTCCTGGATAAGGGGGTATCCGGACAGGCGGACTATGTACTTTGGCCGGACTGTTGGACTATGAAGATACAAGATCGAAGACTTTGTCCTGTGTCCGGATGGGACTCTCCTTTGCGTGGAAGGCAAGCTTGGTGATTCGTATGGTAGATCTCCTTCTCTGTAACCAACTCTCTGTAACCCTAGCCCCCTCCGGTGTCTATATAAACCGGAGGGTTTAGTCCGTAGGGCAAGAACAATAGTCATACCATAGGCTAGCTTCTAGGGTTTAGCCTCTATAATCTCGTGGTATATCAACTCTTGTAATACACATATCATCAAGATCAATCAAGCAGGAAGTAGGGTATTACCTCCATCGAGAGGGCCCGAACCTAGGTAAAACATTCTGTCCCCAGTCTCCTGTTACCATTAGCCTTAGACACACAGTTCGGGACCCCCTACCCGAGATCCGCAGGTTTTGATACCGACATTGGTGCTTTAATTGAGAGTTCCTCTGTGTCATCGCTGTAAGGCTCGATGGCTCCCCCAACCTTCTACAACGCAGTCCAGGGTGGGGCTTTTCTCCCCGGACAAATCTTCGTGTTCGGTGGCTTCGTACTGCGGGCCAACTCGCTTGGCCATTTGGAGCAGATCGACAGCTACGCCGTTGGCCATCAGGTCAGGTTCGGAAACATGAATTACACGACCGATATCTAGGGAGACTTGATCTTCGATGGACTCAGGCCTACGTCAGGAGCGCCAGACAGTCCCGACGAGCACGACTTAAATCTGCTGTCGGACAGTATTCGGGATATCGCCCCTACTGGCGGCTCCGAACCTAAATCCGGGGCAGATTGCGTCGTCCAAGGACGGGTGGATGGACCCCGCCATGGAGGTCGCATACTCTTCGGCGGTAGAGCCAAACACAGACTCCGCCGTTAAGGAGATCTGCATCATCAGACCACCGGACTTGTGTCCGGATGTGGGTTCCAAACCGCGCACGCCCGGACGCATCGAGTCTGTTTGGGTTCCAGTAATGGAGTTCACCGCCACGGATATCTTTCAGCACTCCCCCTTGGGCGAAGCACTTAATTCATTAAAGTCTCTCTCTTTGACAGAAGACTCTTGGCCGAACAATGTTCGGCCCGAGTGGGACACGGATGACGAAGAAAATCGCCTCCCACCCACCACCCACTTCATAGCCACTGTCGATGACCTAACAGACATGCTTGATTTCGACTCCGACGACATCGACGGTATGGACGTAGACGCAGGGGACGATCTGGAACCATCGCCCATGGGGCGCTGGACCGCCACTTCATCATATGACATCTACATGGTGGACACGCCTAAAGAAGACAATGGTGACAAAAAGGACACAATGGAGGATAAACCCCCCGGACAAAAACAAAAACGACGGCGCAGGCACCGCTCTAACTCTAGTCATAGTAAAAATAGCGATAACAATGCAACGAAAAATGACACTCCGGTTGAGAAAGAAGATCCAGGTCACGCCGAACAAACACCCGCTCACAGCGATCCCGAGGTCCGAACTCATCAAACTGTCCACGGAGGGGAGGACAGTCCGGTTGGCGATGCATTTATCATCCCGGAAAAACACTTGGAACAAGATAACCTCCGCAGAAGGCTTATGGCCACGGCGAGGAGCCTAAAGAAGCAGAAGCAAAGGCTTAAAGCTGCGCAGGATACGCTCAACCGAAGATGGAATAAGGTGCTAGACACTGAAGGAAAATGTGGCGACGATCGCCACACAAAGAGCTACCCAAAGCGCAAGCTGCTGCCCGAATTTGATGACGAGGCCGTAGTGCCCATTCCGCCAAAGAACAGTTTGACCATTCGGCCGGACCAACCACTTCATGGCCGCGATAGAGGAGCCACTGATACCGCACATGATTTACGTGAGCTCCTGGACAAAAAGGCCGATGCGGCCAGGTCCATCTACGGATCGAGAGGACATGCTCCGATGCAGGATTATGGTCACCACAATGATAACACTGATCGAATACCAGTTCGGAATCAACACCGGACACAACATTAGCCGACAGCATGCCGTGATAGGTCCAGATACAGAGGGGCTGTGCACCCTCTGTGCTTCACCGATGAGGTGTTGGATCATGAATTTCCACAGGGATTCAAACCCATGAACATAGAGGCATACGACGGAATGACAGACCCTGGGGTCTGGATTGAGGATTTTATCCTTTACATACACATGGCTCGTGGGGACGACCTCCACGCCATCAAATACCTTCCCCTCAAGTTGAAAGGACCATCTCGGCATTGGCTGAAAAGCCTCCCCGAAAACTCAATTGGAAGTTGGGAGGAACTTGAGGATGCTTTCAGGGCCAATTTCCAAGGGACCTATGTCCGACCTCCGGATGCAGACGATTTAATCCATATAATACAACAGCCCGGAGAGTCAGCCCGTAAGCTTTGGAACAGATTTCTCACTAAGAAGAATCAAATTGTTGACTGTCCGGATGTCGAAGCCTTAGCGGCCTTCAAACATAGTATCTGGGACGAGTAGCTTGCTAGACACCTCGGCCAAGAAAAGCCAAGGACGATGGCGGCCTTAGCAAGCCTTATGACCCGCTTTTGTGCGGGTGAAGACAGCTGGTTGGCCTGTAGAGGCACCAGTGACCCAGGCACATCCGAAATTCGAGATGGCAACAGGAAGCCACGACGCACTATGCACAAGCGTCGGAACAATGACAATAGTCCGGACAACACGGCGGTCAATGCCGGATTCAGGGGCTCTTGACATGGTCAAGGAAAGAAGCCATTTAAGGGCAGTAAACAGGGACCGTCCGGCCTGAATAAAGTCCTGGACAGATTGTGCCAAATCCATGGCACCTCCGAAAAACCTGCAAATCATACTCACAGAGAATGTTGGGTCTTCAAGCAGGCCGGCAAGTTAAACACCGAACACAAGGGAAGGGAAATGCCAAGCGAAGATGAGGATGAGCCTCGCCAGCCGAACACGGGGGACAGAAAAAATTCCCACTAGAAGTCAAAACAGTAAACATGGTCCACGCAACTCACACAGAGTTCGTTGCGGTTCCCTCGTATTAGAGCTGACATTGGGTTCTCCCGACAACTTTAAAAGCGAGGAACTACTCTTCGAGATCGCTCCCTTTAGTAGCGGTTATCATGCATTACTCGGAAGAACGGCCTTCGCTTGCTTTAATGCATTACCGAACTACGTCTACCTTAAACTTAAGATGCTTGGTCCACGTGGTGTCATAACCATTAGCGGAAACACAGAGCAGTATGCAGCGGCTCTTGTAGCCGGACATTAAGCGGCCTCTCCCACCAGAACGCATGATCGGTCGTCAAGACCACGGACACGGTTAGACGAATCCAGTGCACCATCTTCAACAATAGCCCGGATAAACCTGAGCTGGGTGCTATACATATATCCCCATAAATGATACCAGGGGCTACAAACATGTAATAAAGCCCACAATTCGGCTTGCCTCATCAATGGGCAAATATCTCGCATTTCTAACATCCATTGATAATAACTAACTTCTCGCACGCTTACTCTTTTACATGAGTTTTCGTTTTTACAGACACTATTCGTGCAACACCCTTCCAGGATACGACACAACGGAGATAAATGCGCAGACGTGCAGCAGGGCCCCGCTCAAAGGTTTCTCTTTAGATTAAGCCCCTGTGTAAACCTTCTTTACTGTCTTTTGTTGCTTGACATCCCGTGGGTATTCAATACACCCACAGCGGATACTAGCGTAATAGGCATTTCGCCAAGACAGATCAATGCAGGTACTTGGAAATATAGGGTTCATAATCAAGGGCGTTGCTCAGCCCAGTATATGTTATAAAGTCCGAATACCTTCGGGAGTGTTCGGCTTCGATAGTTTGGCCTTATATGCATCAGCTCTGAATCATGTCTTTGGTCAAATGTTGGGTTTGCCAGGCTCCTAGGTTTGCTGCCTTACATTTCGTTCTATCGGCTAAGGCGGCCAAAGGAGAACTACTGCGATTGTGCCCTGGTTATTCCGGATGAGCACCTCAGTAGAGAAAGCTGAAAGCGGACTGTCATGATACAGCGAGAGACTGGTCAACCACTCGAAGACTCATCGGAATATATAGGATTCCTCCGCATTAACGAAGGACCGTTTCCGGGTGACGAACATACGCGCCCCTATACGGATGCACGCGGATGTACTAGGGGCTACTTAGTAGCCCCACCATTAAACCCCTATGGCTAAGTGAAAGTGTTACAACTATAAAGTCTGGTTGCCTGGTTCGACGTGCGATCACCTCCTTAATGGACCAAGACGATGGATGAAGTGTGATTACACATATATATTTTTTGAACACCCCCACATTATATGCATGGGGGCTAAAGCCAACGACTGCTAACTTTCAAGTTATATGAATACATAAACGGTCGCACATGAGGCATTACAAAACTTTTAGGCAAAAGTATAAACACAGCCTCTATATTTCACACATAATTGTTTACAATTAATCGATTTGTCACTCGAACATGACATTCTTCATGCATTGAGCCTCTATTCTACGGGCACCTTCTATGACCTGCTCAAAATAGTGCTCGGCTGGGTCTTGGCTTCCTGTCGGGCCCTAGGTTGCAATGCTGGTGGCCTCCATATCTGCCCAATATGTCTTAACGCGGGCAAGAGCCATCCGCGCACCCTCTATGCACGCCGACCTCTTCACGGCATCGATTCACGATCTAGCGCCAAATAGTTGCTGCACCGAACCAAAGTAACTGTCCAGCCTTGGTCCCTTCGACCATAGATGGTCTATTACATACCTCATTGCAAGACCGGACAACCTATGGAGCTCGGCTATAGCGGCCATCTTCTCACTCAATGGCAATGAGCGCGTTGGAGCGTTAAATTGCGACCAGAAATAGCCTTTCTGTTTCATTATCTTTATGATCCTTGAATAACTTGGTCGCATCAGTCGTACTTTTCGTCAAATCCCCATATTCATCTGCAGTGCTCCAAAGATGATCCAAAGGAGCATATTTTGGATCTAAGAACTTCATCCGCAACAAATAGGGATTTCCAGCCGCGATTTCTCCGGCTTGTCGAAGTTCCTCCCACGTGTCTCTAATTTCAGAGCGCGTCTCCTTAGTCGAATCCAGCGGCTTCTTCAGGTCAGCCGCCTTTTCCTGATTCTCCTTCTCGAGAAGCTCATACCGGCCGGCAGTGTCCCTTAGCTCCATAGCCATCTCGGCTACCTTTTCTTCGCTTCGGCGATGAGCAGCCTGTTTGGCTCTCAAGTCTTCGGCTACCTTTAGGTAAGCCACATTGCTAACCCAGGCTTGTTCCTTGGCTAGGGCAAGTTCCGCCCTCAGGGCCTCAATGGCATAAGCTCCGCCTGCAGCCACATCATATCATATTAATATTTCAATCCTCTTCATATTTCCTAACACAAAAGAGGAAAAAATGAGTGCATACTCTATGACTCGTCAAGCCGCTTATTTACAAGTGTGATGTTGGTATCCACGACATCAATCTGTCGCCTCAGTTCGGCAAATTCAGAATTCCGGTCTATCGCCGGACTCTTAGCCACCTGTGCATGAATGCAGTACGATCATTACCAAAGAGTGTGATCCTCCGTTTGCCGCCTAGGGATGGCAACCAGAGTCTTAGGGGCTAATATGTATATGGAGCACACCTAGCGCGTGCGGAACAATCAGAAATTACGTATTTTATCGTGTACCTCGAAGCCTTTGAGCAAACTTCCAAAAGCTTCATTTAACCCACTTGTGGCAGATTAAATCTTCTCCAACACCGTACCCATTAGCGTACGGTGACCCTCTGAGAGAGCAGCTTGCTCTAGGAGGCCCGTCAACATGTTCGGCCGGGCACCGGACTGTTCCGGACCCTTCTCATCGCCCTCCAAGGGGGCCAAACGCGCCGGGCTCGGGGCGGCCGAAGTGTCAGCTTCCGGCCTCAGCGGATTTGGGCTCCTCCATGACGACACATCAGGGTCGCATGCCCCATGGGGCGGAGAGGCAGGTGGGTTTTCACTCTCCATCATCTCCAGAAGAAGATCCCCCGAAGATGAACCCTATTGAGATGAGCTACTAGTCGGACTATAAAAAATAGATCCTGGTTATTGTTCTCAGAGGAAAAAGCAATAGCTTCTTGTTTATCATTAACTTACAGATTGGTGGAGGGTTGGCCCATTTGCGGGCACGATGAGGTGAGGTCGCCCTTCGGGGCAGGGCCCCCTGGTGAAGCTTTCTTCTCTTGCCTAAGCACCTCCGTCTCGAAATCTTTGGAGGCAGCCCTTTTCTTCCCGCAAGGGGAGGCAACCTTGAAAGAACCTCCCCGATTATCCTCCTTCACGGAGACAGTAATTCCCCTAGTTTGGATGTGCAGCGTGTGGAGTTAGGCTCCTCTATTCTTCTCTTCCCCTTTCCCCGAGGGCACTTGGCTCAATGCGCGCTTAAGATCCTGGCTATTGCTGGACTAGGCGAGCCTTCGGGAAGTGGGGCCAGACACCTGATTCTCTCCGCCTTGCTGAGCCAATCCTGGCCGTGGACATGTTTTCAGAATAATGTTGTATTAAACATATGTGAAGTGTTTAGTTACAGGGTTACTAACTATGGTATCTGGGCGGTGGCAGCTCAGGACCGCATCCTCGGTGGTGTCCAGACACCTCACTTGTGGTCCGAAGAATAACTTATACATCCCTTCGAGCGTCATGCCGAAGAAGTGCTGAATGGTTCTTGGACCTTCCAGATTAAACTCCCACATCTGGAGAGGCTGACGTTTGCATGGCAGGATCCGCCGAACTAGCAAACTTGAATGATTTTGACAAGATAGATATCCCTCTCAAGAAGCTCCGGAATAGGCTCCGCAATGTCGGTACGTCGTTAGCAGGCCCCTAGTCTAGTCCCACATTGGCCCACGACGCCAGTTGGGGCGGAGGGCCCGAACGGAAGGCAGGGGCAGCCACCCGTGCTGTGCCTCGGGGAGCTGTGACATAGAACCACCTCCGTTACCACAGATCAGACACCTCCGGGAAGGAACCTTCTGGCCATGGAACATCAGCGTTTCTGCTTATTGCGGCGCCTACACACTCCGCGTGTCGCCCCTCAATCACCTTCGGCTTCACATTAAAGGTCTTGAGCCATAGGCCGAAGTGTGGGGTGATGTGGAGGAAGGCATCATACACGAAGATAAACGACGAGATGTGGAGGATGGAATCTGGGGCTAGATCCTGAAAATCTAGCCCGTAATAGAACATGAGCCCTCTCATGAAGGGATCAAGAGTAAGAACCAAGCCTCGAAGGATGTGGGAAACAAACACGACACTCTCGTTGAGTTCGGGAGTGGGGATGACCTGCCCAGGGACGGGAAGCCTGTGCTTAACATCGGCGGTCAAATATCTGGCCTCCCTGAGCTTCGCAATGTCCTCATATGTGACAGAGGAGGCCATCCACCGGCCTTGAAGGTTAGATCCGGATATGATTGAAGATCCTAAGTGCTTAAGCTTGAGCTTTGGGTGTTGGAACTCGAGAGGTAGGAAAGTGCAAGCGTGGTAAGAAAGGGATAGGCCTTGACCCCTCTATAAAGGGGGGCAATATCAAGCGTCCCCAACGTGAACGTTTGGGACTTGCCTAAAAATACGGAGTCACACCAACAGGCGTGGTGGGGTTACCCATACCCGTATTGATGAGGATCCCGCGATAATAGGGACACGATCTCTGCTTCGACAACGTGCCAAAGAAACCGCCTCGCAGTGTGTGCGGTAGCTGGTTATAAAAAATGGTTCGAATAAAAGTCGGGCCGTGGCGTGATGTCACGCTACGAAGGGTTGACATCAGATTAGATTCATGGATTATTGTTCTCTCTATGGTGGTATGTGAAATTTGTCTTGCAGAGCCGGACACGATCCTTGTGTTCGGAACTTATCTTGAAGTATTCGGAGATGGAACCCGCCTTAAAATGCCGAAGACAATCTGCACACCGGACTCGTCGTCATTGAAGCCTGGTTCAGGGGCTACTGAGGGATTCCTGGATAAGGGGGTATCCGGACAACCGGACTATGTTCTTTGGCCGGACTATTGGACTATGAAGATATTGAGGACTTCATCCTGTGTCCAGATGGGACTCTCCTTTGCGTGGAAGGCAATCTTGGCGATTCGGATGGTAGATCTCCTTCTCTGTAACCTACTCTGTGTAACCCTAGCCCCCTCCGGTGTCTATATAAACACTACTAGGGAAAACCTTATACACAGAATCTTACTAGTAGCGCTTGTTAAAATGAGGCGCTACTGCTACTTAGCAGTAGCACGTCGGCTAAAACGGCGCTACTGTTACCCGCTTAGCAGTAGCGCGGCAGGAACAGAACGCGCTACTACTATAATTGCCACACCGTTCCCGATGTGCTAGGTATAGTAGTAGTGCCCTTCTAGAAACAACGCTACTACTACGGATTTTAGCAGCAGCACATTTTGCCTCCCCACGCTACTGTTAAAGCTATTTTCACCTAACCCCCCGCGCGGCCTGATTCCCTCTCCTCTGCTTCCTCCCCCAATTCCCCACTCTGTCTTCTCCCCCTCGTCGCCTCCGACGGAGCCCCTCCCCGCGCCCTCGCCGGAGGCCCTTCCCTCGCTCTCCGCCGGAGTCTGCCCCTCGACGTCGTCACGCGCCTGTGCCTCCTCCTCCTCGACCTCGACCTTGCCGGAGCCCCTGCCCTCGCTCTGCGCCGCCGTCTCCCTCGACCCTCCTCGCCACCGTCTCCCCTGACCCCGCCACGCCGCCGTCTCCCGCGACCCCGCCTCGCGCGCCTCAGTGCCGCCGTCTCTCCCGACCCCATCTCTCTCCCCGCCCTCTGTAAGCACTCTCCCCTTTCGACCCCTCTTCTCTGCTTAGTATGAACCCTAGCTATTTAGTGCTAGTTAGTATGAACCCTAGGCTATTTTTAGTTCAAGTTAGTTAATTACAATTAGTATTAACCCTATTTAATTAGGTAGTATGAACCCTAGTTAAAAAATGGATACTTATATGGTAATTAGGGCAGTAGTTCCTAGGTATTAATTAGTTAGTAAGAGCTAGGTACTAATTAGGTACTAGTTTATTTTTATTTATAGTAAGTTTACATTTAGTAAGAACTAATTGAATTAATAGAACTAGTTAGTAAGAACTTGTTGATATTTTTTAGTTAAAGCAATTTCCCCCGCATCGACGTGGACGATGCCTATCCCGCATCCTCATCGTCGAGTCGGCGGAGGACGACACCTGCTTGACCAAACGGGCCATGTCCGGGACTGGGCTCAGCCGGTGTGTTATTGGGAGGCGCTACCTACCGGGGCGCGCAGGTTGGTGAGGAGCCAGCCTGTCGTTGACCCGAACCTTCTTTGGTGGCGGTCGCGTGGGCCAGTGACGGTCCAGAGGCTCGAGGACCCCGCGAAGGTGGTGTGTGATACGTCTCCAACGTATCTATAATTTTTGATTGTTCCATGCTATTATATTACCCCTTTTTGGATGTTTATTGGCTTTATTTTACACATTTATATCATTTTTGGGACTAACCTACTAACCGGAGGCCCAGCCCATATTGCTGTTTTTTTACCTATTTCAGTATTTCTAAGAAAAGGAATATCAAACGGAGTCCAAACGGAATGAAACCTTCGGGAGCGTGATTTTTGGAACGAACGTGATCCGGAGAGCTTGGAGTGCAAGTCAAGAAGCTGCCGAAGAAGCCACGAGATAGGAGCCCCCCCTGTCTTGTGGGCCCCTCGAGCGGCCACCGTCGTACTTCTTCCTCCTATATATACCTACGTACCCCGGAAACATCCAGGAGCACCAATAAACACAATTTCCACCGCCGTAACCTTCTGTATCCGCGAGATCCCATCTTGGAGCCTTCGCCGGCACTCTGCCGGAGGGGGAATCGACCATAGAGGGCTTCTACATCAACATCCTTGCCCCTCCGGGTAGTTATTAGCTAGATGGATTCTTCTCTCTTTTTGGATATCAATATAATGTTCTCCTCCTCTCTTGTGGAGATCTATTCGATGTAATCTGTTTTTGTAGTTTGTTTGTCGAGATCCTATGAATTGTGGGTTTATGATCAGATTTATCTATGAATAATATTTGAATCTTCTCTGAATTTTTTTATGTATGATTGAGTTATGTTTGCAAGTCTCTTCGAATTATCAGTTTAGTTTGGCCTACTAGATTGATCTTTCTTGCCGTCGGTGTCAAAACCGGCGGATCTCAGGTAGGGGGTCCCGCACTGTGTGTCTAGGCGGATGGTAACAGGAGACAAGGGACACGATGTTTTTACCCAGGTTCGGGCCCTCCCGATGGAGGTAAAACCCTACTCCTGCTTGATTAATATTGATGATATGGGTAGTACAAGAGTAGATCTACCACGAGATCAGAGAGGCTAAACCCTAGAAGCTAGCCTGTGGTATGATTGTTGTTCGTCCTACGGACTAAAACCCTCCGGTTTATATAGACATCAAAGAGGGCTAGGGTTACACAGAGTCAGTCACAATGGGAGGAGATCTACATATCCGTATCGCCAAGCTTGCCTTCCACACCAAGGAAAGTCCCATCCGGACACGGGACGAAGTCTTCAATCTTGTATCTTCATAGTCCAGGAGTCCGGCCAAAGGTCATAGTCCGGCTATCCGGACACCCCCTAATCCGGGACTCCCTCAGTAGCCCCAGAACCGGGCTTCGATGACGATGAGTCCGGCGCGCAGATTTGTCTTCGGCATTGCAATCCGGGTTCTTCTCCAAATTGCATATACCTATTTAATAGTGTCCGGCTTCTGATGAATGTTGCGCTCCTTGGCTTCTGCGCCCAATAATGGCCATCTTCCACGTGTCAAGCGAATACGAAAAGCCAGGGTGTTTTTTTCATTTACCCCCCTAGCTGCGCAAATGAGCCGCCTATAAAAGAGACGGGGATTTAGATCCAAATCACACCATCTTCCCTCCGCGAGCATTCATCGGAGTGCATTCGACATAGATCCATTCCATCATGGCCAGCCGACGCAGCTCCTCCTCTCGCCGCCCCCCCTCCAGCCCTCAGCCTGGAGATTGGGAGAGTTGCTCTGTCCCGCACAGTGAGCTAGTGGCGCTCCAAACCAAGGGGTTTCTCCCCCAGCCTACATGGTCCCGGTTCGAGCCGGGCTTGCCACCTATAATGGTGGAGAGCAAGCGGAGAGCGTCCCCAATCCCTCCAAAGGAGAGCGGGTATGCCTTGTCCCTTATTTGATAAGAGGGCTCGGATTTCCAATTCATCCGTTTCTCCGGGGGCCCCTGGAGTTCTACGGCTTCCAGTTGCACAACCTTACGCATTCTTCCAGTTGCATATTGCGGGCTTCATAGCCCTTTGCGAGCTGTTTCTGGGTGTCGAGGCTCATTTTGCGTTGTGGAAGAAGCTGTTCTGCCTTGTGCCCCGTTCTCAGGAGGGGTCGATATATCAAGTGGGCGGATCCGAACTATGGCGCATTGCCGGGACCGGATATCTATCCGGAAACCCAAAGAATGCATCTGAAGACTGGCCTTCAGAATGGTTTTATATAGAAGATGTCCCTCTGCCGGACCCTGTTCGGATCGGCCTCCCTGAGTTTAATAATGCTCCTTTGAAGAAGCGCCTAAGCTGGCGTCCATGGAGCCCTCAGATGGAAAATGACAAGAACGTCCTTTACCTGATGAACCGGATAAGGTTGTTAGCTCATTCTGGACTGACCATGATCGAGGTCATGGCCACATGCCTTATGCGGGGGTGCAGCCACTTCAGCATAGAGGCCACCCCATGTGGGATTTCAACGGGGAGGACGACGCCACCCGGTGCAGCCGTAAGGGGCTGGAATCGGTTGCCGCACTAATAAAGATCTTGTCCACTTTGTACAAGGGAGAAGAGGAGGAATTCCTCCACGCCAACCCATGGGGCGGATTTTCTATGTACAATCCTCCAAGCTGGGTAAGCGGGCAATTTCACTCGCCCATCCGTTTCATATTCCCATAGTTAAGTATTCAGCCTCGCAATTTCAATGCAGGAGCTACGCCAGGCTGTAAAGGAGATAAACAACCCTCCTCCACTACCCGAGGACCCGAAACGGTCCTTCGACCCGGACTCCCAAGAGGACCCGGACTTATCTGCCTAGCAATTGAGCAAGGACAACACCTTAGTGGCCATTACAGCCGATTATCCCGGACTACTTCCAGCCTCACAAGTAACCGAGACCGAAGTCCCCGTACCTTTAAGATGATCCACCCGTGCTTATTTTTGACCACCGCATACCAATGGCATTTTTGCATGGGAAGTCCTTGAGGCGGAGGGTCGAGCCTGCGGTGGCTAGCCAACAAGGGGCATCAAGGCCCGGCAGGCTGAAAAGAAGTGCAGTCCGGAGTGAGACGCCGGCGCAGCGGTATGGCGCGCGATTTTATTCCTAGGTTTCATTCTCTCATGGTATACTAACGCCCATGCTCTCTTCAGGAAAAAGAGCGCTCGCCGGACTATATCCGGAGAGGTTGCCAAGCGCGCCCCCACCGCCAGGATCCAAGGCCGGGTCCGGAAGTGGAGATGAACATGAGGCGCGCATCGGGCGCTCCTCCGACAGAGGATGCGGACGGGCTGTCTGCCACCAATTCCGAGGTGGAGAGTGCCATGAACCACAGGCGTCGCCGGACAGTTCTTCGTGACACTTGTTTCTCCCAGGAGGCATTGGATGCCTTTAATACGGGAGATGCATACCTCCGTGCCGCTCAAAATGGTCTAGCCAGAGCCACATAGCAGTATGTAAAAGACATACAGGTGAGAAATTTGATGGTTATATATGTCAGTAGCCCTCGAGACTTGAAACAGTTAGAATAACTGATTTAAGGATCATTTTTGTTATGCAGGATCTTACAAAAAAGAATACCCAACTGTCCCAGGAGCTAGAAGAGTGCAAAGCCCAACTTGAGGCCGCACTAGCCGCGGCGGGGGAGACCAAGGAGACCCCCTCTGGTAATATATGCTTCGAAAGATAAGTATGTTGTGAAGGGGGGCATGTGTGCAAATCTGACAATAGCATTGCAGATGGTGCCGGAGTGGATCCGGACAAGCAACAAATCTTGCACCGGTTAAAGGCTGGCGAGAGCGTGCTTACGAGGGTGAGGCAAGAGAATAATAAGCTCCAAGATGCCAACACCCAGTTGGGCGAGGAACTAAAGGATGTTCGTGCTCAGCTACCGGACTCCCTGAAGGAGAATCGGCGGCTTCGACGCAGCATTTTTAGTAAGTGCTTGAAAAAACTTCGAAAAAGAGTTCGGCGAGGAAGTCGATTGACAAAGTTATGTCTGTAGGTATGCTGACAGGTCGGCCTGCCGAGGAAATGCCCGGTTCTACGGGTGACCTTCTTCCCGCGCTCATCCAACTGCACGAACGAGTTCGGCAGGTAATGCAAGGCGTCGTCCAGGCCTTGTGGCCATCTGTCTCCATGCCCGAAGGCCTTGGAGAGCTTGCAGAGAAGCTGAACGGAGCGCGGCGGCGCTTCCGATTATGGAAGATATCAGCCTGCCATCAAGGCGCCAGGGAGGCCTGGGCCATGGTGAAGACGCGGTACACGAAGGCCGACCCAAACCACATGGCCGAGGTCGGACCTGTGGGGCCTGATGGGAAGGAGATCCATGTGAGTTTAGTGTACAGCCAGGTAGAGTTGGCCGCCAAATATTCCCAACAGGACTGTAAACTAGACAGCCTGTTGGATGGTATTGAAGAGGAATATACCCAGTCAAATTGACTATGTAATTTAAAATGACATATAAAATGCCTTCTAGCCGGATTGTAGATCGTTTGTCATGGCAGACCTTTTCACTACAACCTCAGGACCCGATAGTCTGGAGTGTGTTCGAATACCCTCTCGGTTATGTAAGAACCGGGGCATGCATGGAGACCAGGCGTAGGGGTCATTAGTGCTTGAACAGACAAGTGCCCAACTAGTTATGTTATATTACATGGTTAGTAAGAAACATCTTCCAGGGAGAATAGTTCCGTTAGGGGTTCCTTTCCCTGGGGAGGCATGCCCTAAAGTGCATGTCCGGACTGCGAAAAGAGCAGAAAAGCATCTGGGGGCAGATAGAAAAATGAGTGGGAAATCATCTTTAGTTCACTGACCGAATATTCCCTTAAGAACGCTAGCTTTCAGCTTCACCCAGTCTGAGGTACACATCCAGCTGACCCGGCAGTAACAATCGCAGAGGTGCTCCCTTTAACGCCTAGCCGAACAATCGGGAATGCAGGGGTAAGCACAGGAGCCAGGCAACCCAGCTTAGCCAAAACTTAAGTCATATCGATGCATATAATGATGAGACAAAAGGTACATGCGGAAGTGTGACACGTGTGTTGGGCATGAGGCCCTCTATAAACAAGCTTCTGTTAAAGAAGCCCCTAGGTATGATGAGCGCAGATAGCACATCAATTGTGTGCGAACAAGGCGCGAACGAGCCCTTAAATGCTGTAAGAGAAAAGGAAGGAGAAGTAGAGAAATGTAAGACAGCTAACGTACAATAAATGGACAGAGGAAGGAGACGAACACAGAGTCCAGCGCTAGGCATAGAATCTTCGGAGACGGGCTGCGTTCCATGGGTTTGGCTCGAGTCGGTTATCCGATGCATCTCGCAGACGGTACGCTCCACCAGTGAGGACTTGGTCAATAATGAAGGGACCTTCCCATTTGGGCTTAAGTTTGACCTTTTTCTTGTCCGGCAGGCGTAGAACTAACTCGCCAACATTGTCAGTTTTGGCCCATATTTCTCTGCTTTGATATCTTCGAGCCTGCTGTTGATAGAATGCTGAACGGGCTTTTGCCACGTCACGCTCCTCCTCCAAGGCGTCCAAGCTGTCCTGCTGATCGAGTTCGGCTTCTCTTTCTTCGTACATGCGCACGCGAGGTGACTCATGAATTATGTCGCAGGGCAGAACTGCCTCTGCGTCGTATACCATAAAGAATGGCGTGAATCCGGTTGTGTGATTCGGAGTGGTCCGCAGCACCCAGAGTACAGAGTCGAGCTCCTCTACCCAGTGCGTGCTAGATTCCTTGAGGGACCGCACGAATCTGGGTTTGATGCCGCTCATTATTAGACCATTTGCTCACTCGACTTGACCGTTAGTTTGTGGGTGATAGACTGAAGCGTAGTCGAGCTTGATTCCCATGTTTTTGCACCAGAGTTTAACCTCGTCGGCCGTAAAGTTCGTGCCGTTATTAGTGATGATGTTGTGGGGGACACCGTAACGGTGTACGATCCCTGATATGAAGTCTATCACTGGTCCGGATTCGACCGTCTTAACAGGCTTGGCCTCTATCCATTTGGTGAATTTGTCCACCATGACAAGTAGGTATTTTTGCTTGTGGGTTCCTCCTTTAAGGGGTCCAACCATGTGAAGCCCCCAGACCGCGAAGGGCCAGGTGATGGGTATAGTTTGAGGGCGGTGGGTGGCATATGGCTTTGGTTAGCAAAGAGTTGGCAACCGACGCATGGCTGGACTAAGTGCTGAGCATCTGCCCGGGCCATCGGCCAATAAAATGTTGTATGGAAGGCCTTGCTTACAAGGGCCCGGGCTGCGGCGTGGTGCCCGCCGACTCTGGCATGAATTTCAGCCAGAAGATTCCGTCCTTCCCCTTCGGAGATACACCTTTGAAGGACTCTGGTAGTGATTTTCTTATAAAGCTCTCCTTCACAGACTTTATAGGCTTTAGATCGCCGCACTATGCAGCGTGCCTCGTTTTGGTCCTCAGGAAGTTCCTGCCTAGTTAGGTAGGCTAGGAATGGTTCTGTCCACGGGGCAATGACTACCATTATTACGTGGGTTGAGGATGTTACTTCGTTGGCATAGCCTCCCGTTGTGTCGGAATGTTCGGTGTCGGGTGGTGCGGTTGGGTCCGGGCTGTTATTTCCGGATTCCCCTTCCCATAGTACGGATGGCTTGAATAGCCTTTCCAAGAAAATGTTGGGGGGGGGGGGACTGCATCACACTTTGAGCCGATGCGTGCCAAGACGTCTGCTGCCTGATTATTTTCCCGGGCAATATGATGAAATTCGAGCACCTCGAACCGAGCTGATATTTTGGAGCCGTCGAAGTGCATGATCCAGTTGGAATATGTGCCGTACTCTTTAGGGAGTTCGGCTTCAGTCCATTCGGCGACGAAGTCGGCCAAAACTTGCGACTTGATAGCTTGCCATGGCTTATAGGTTATGTCGAACGGGAGGAGCTCAATGGCCCATTTGGCAATCCGGCCCGTCGCTTCGCGGTTGTTTATAATATTGTTAAGAGGTACTTCAGAGGCTACTGTTATCGAACACCCTTGAAAGTAGTGTCGCAGCTTCCGGGATGCCATAAACACCGTGTACGCTATCTTCTGATAATGCGGGTACCGTGAATTGCATGGAGTGAGGACAGTGGACACATAGTAAACTGGTTTTTGAATGGGTAATTTGTGTCCGTCCATTTCTCATTCGACGACGAGTACTGCGCTTACAACTTGATAAGTTGCCGCAATGTATAATAGCATTGGGTCGCCGATGTTGTGCGCGGCCAGGACCAGGTTTGTTGCCAGTGTGGCTTTTATTTCTTCGAGTCCGGCCGTGGCAGCATCCGTCTACTCGAAGTGTTTGGTGCACCGGAGGAGGCGATAAAGCGGTAATGCCTTTTCTCCCAAGCGGGAAATAAAGTGGCTTAGAGCCGCCACGCATCTAGTCAATTTTTTTATTTGTTTGAGGTCCTTTGGAATATCCAATTGTGACAGAGCTCGGATCTTGTCTGGGTTTGCTTCAATTCCTCTACCGGATATCATGAAGCCCAAGAGCTTTTCGGCTAGTACGCCGAAAATGCATTTTTCCGGGTTGAGCTTGATGTCATATGTTTGGAGGTTATCGAATGTGAGCCTCAAGTAGTCTACTAGAGTTTTGACATGCTTGGTTTTGATGACCACGTCGTCTACGTATGCTTCTACTGTTTTGCCGATCTGGTTTGCCAGACATGTCTGAATCATGCGCTGATATGTTGCATCGGCGTTTTTGAGCCCGAAGGGCATTGTGTTGGAGCAGAATGGGCCATATTGGGTGATGAATGCCGTTGCGGCTTGGTCTGGCTCTGCCATCTTAATTTGATGGTCGCCGGAGTATGCATCGAGGAAACACAATGAATCGTGTCCTGTGGTAGCGTCGATAATTTGATCGATGCGGGGGAGGGGGAAGGGATCCTTTGCGCAAGCTTTGTTGAGGTCCTTGAAATCAACGCAGAGGCGCTAGGATTTGTCCTTCTTTGGTACCATCACCAGGTTTGCTAGCCAGTCCGTATGTTTTATATATCTGATGAATCCGGCCTCCAGTAGTTTGGCTAGCTCCTCTCCCATGGCTTGTCTCTTAGGTTCGGAGAAACGCCGAAGAGCCTGCTTGACAGGCTTGAATCCTTTTAGGATGTTTAGGCTGTGTTCGGCCAGCCTGCGTGGGATTCTGGCATGTCTAAAGGGGGCCAGGCAAAAATGTCCCAATTTTCACGTAGGAATTCTCGTAGTGCGGCGTCTACATCAGGGTTTAAGTGCGCCCCGATGGAGGCCGTTTTTGTAGGGTCCATTGGATGGACTTGGAATTTGACTATTTCGTCCGCCGGTTTAAAGGAGGTGGACTTGGATCTTTTATCGAGTATCACGTCGTCCCTGTTCACCATGGAGCGCAGCGCAGTCGGTTCCTCGGCCGCTAGGGCTTCGTATAGTGCCTCAAGGGCCAATGCGGCTGTCTTATTTTCAGCGTGGAGTGCTATGTCCGGGTCACTAGCAAGAGTGATGATTCCGTTGGGTCCGGGCATTTTGAGTTTCATGTACCCATAATGGGGTATAGCTAGAAAAATTGTGAATGCCTCTCGCCCTAATAGAGCGTGGTACCCGCTGCTGAACGGGGCCACTTGAAATGTGACCTCCTCGGACCTGTAATTATCCGGCGTGCCAAACACCACATCCAGTGTGAATTTTCCTGTACAGCACGCTTCTCGACTGGGGATTATTCCTCTAAAGGTTGTGTTGCTTCGCTCAATGCGGCTCCATGTCAGGACCCCGATCCTAAGTCACACCGATCTAGCATGTAACACATCATATCACTTTGCGGCCTCACGCACGGTATTCCCACGGGTGCCACCTTACCTGGCCCAGGACCATTTGCGCCTTTTGGCTCACGTATATGATAGTGTCGCTAGCATCCATATGACCAAGAACCCGGGCTGACATGGCTAGTCGTGAACCCAAAGTGGCACTAACTTACAGGGACAGGCATCCATGACCCAGCATCGAACGTGTCGGTCATCAGCGAGTGAATCTAGGATGTAGCACTGGGCTAGCAGGACTCTGGTGAACCGGGCTGTAGCGGCTAACAGGACTCCGGTATTCATCGCGTGACATTTCCCCGAAGGGACAGACACAGGAACGAAGAAGGACACATGCCGGCCAGCCTTAGTGTTCCGGAGCAGTAGCAAGCTACCATGGCTCAGTGGAAACACTAGGAGACATTTCCCGGTAAGAGAGGCTACTAAGGATAAACAACTAGATAGTCAGATCCCACACATACCAAGCATTTCAATAACATACACACAATATGCTCGTTATGTGCAAATACAACATGGCAACACAATATGACTCTACAACTCAAGTATTTACTCAATAGGCTCCGAGGAGTGAGATATTACAAACATGGGTCTCATGACCCAATATTCAGAGCAAACAAGTCAAGCACAAGCGGAAGCTTAACATGTCTGAGTACAGACAACTATAAATGAAAAAGGCTGAGAAGCCTGACTATCTACCAGATCCTATCGAGGGCACAAGATCGTAGCTGAGGTAACAAGCTAAACGTCAAAGTCCACGCAGAACTACTAGCGAGACCGAAGTCTCTCTGCAAAAACATAAAATAGGCAAACGTGAGTACAAATGTACCCAGCAAGACTTACATCAGATCTATGTACATATGCATCATTATCAACAAGGGGGTGGTGGGGTTTAACTTCAGCAAGCCAGCTTTGACTCGGTGGCTAACCTGAACTACGACTGCAAGTAACTCTTTTGAGGTGGCGCACACGAGTCCACATATTCACCATATCAATACACCACTATGGATCCGCTCCCGTCTCCCTACGAGAATGCCATCCATAGCACTCACGCTTATCTTGCGTATTTTAGAGTATCCACTTTCACTTGTCTATGAACTATGCAAGGGGTCCAAGTTTCCATATCCGAGGAATCCGGCTATTCGAATAGATAGTGATAACCCTACAGGGGTGTACTTCTTCACACACGCTCTCGCCACTTATCGCCCTGTACACGTCATGTACCTCGGCAACCTTCAAGCGGAAGCCGGGCGAGGGAGTCGGCCACGACCTGACTAACCAAACAAGTCTCTCGTCCAGGTTTATCGCCTATTCGGGTTCCATCCGCAAGGAGATCCGGCCGGGGTGTCGCTCACGGCCCCAAACGATGTGAGCAGGGTTCCCAAGTCCACCATCCGGGTGCCACTTGGTACACCGTGCCACTGTGCCTAGTCTGTCCCAACCCCACCTGTACCGGGTGCCACTTGGTAGACTACTAGCACTACCTACAAACACCAGAAACTAGTTGCAACTCCTGGACAGAGATCATGTTGATTAATAAGTCGAGAGGGGTCGAGTTACCGGAACCCAATGTGTGGTAGTAACTGGTCATGGATCACAAACACAGAACTCAGTTCCTGAAGACGACTGCAATGAGACAACCCACCATGTACTCCTACATGGCCTCTCACCGCTACCTTTACCAAATCGTGTTCACACACTTAGCTCTCAACGGTAGGGCATATTCACACACCTCTGATTCATCCCCGGTGAATCGGACCTGACTCAACTCTAAGCAGTAGCAGGCATGACAAACAAGCATGAATGAGTAGGCACAACAGGGCTCAAACAACTCCTACTCATGCTAGTGGGTTTCATCTATTTACTGTGGCAATGACAGGTCATGCAGAGGATAAAGGGGTTCAACTACCGCAGCATGTAACAGTTGAATCGGTGTTGTCCTAATGCAGTAAAAGAGAGCAGGAGCGAGAGAGTGGGATTGTATCGGAATGAACAAGGGGGTTTGCTTGCCTGGCACTTCTGAAGATAATATAGCTCTTCATCGGTGTCATCGAACTCATCGTCAAACCACGTCTATCGAGAGGGGACAAACACCGGCAACAAAGAAAGAACACAACCAATGCAATGCAACAATATGATGCATGAGTGTGACATGGAAATATGCTGTGGTTTGAGCTCCTGCAGCTAGCAACAAAGTTAAATGAAGTTGGTTTGAACCCTAAGTTCAAAACCAAACTCCATATGTGAAATTCAAATGTCATTTATATGATTTGTGCTAAACAGCAGCTATAAGTTGTGATAAACAGAAGCTATAAGTTGTTCTAAACATGCATGAAAATAGTACAAATGGATAGATTGGATTTTTCTAATCATTTTTCATATATAAATTATTTCATTTGGAGTTACGGTTGAATTTCTATGAATTTTTGAAGTTTTGGATATTTTCTGAAATAAATAAATCATTTCTGATTTATTTAAAACTCCAGAAAACATTTACTGCGTCAGCATGACATCACCCTAACCTCATCAGGTCAACAGGGTGGGTTCAGGTCAAACCTGACCAGTGGGCCCACTGGTTAGTGACTCAGTTGGTTAACTGGGTTGATTAGGGTTAAAGTAATACTAACGAAAATGTCCGCAGGGCTGGGCCCACATGTCAGTGGCTTAATTAATTAACTAAATTAATTAGTGTTAACTAATCTAACACCTAAACTAACAGGGCAATTAGCACTAATTAAAATCCTACACTAATTCAGTTTAGCCGCCGGCGGCAGAAGACGCGGCGGGGCACTCGGGAACGGGCTGTGGTGCCCCGTTCGCAGCGGGGTTGAGCTCATTCGAGAGCCCAGACCAGCGTGCGTCGAGTGGTGGAGCCAGCCAGGCCTAGGGCGGCCAGAAGCGACGGCGAGGAGCTCGGTTGCGGCTGCTGGAGTTCGAGATAGCGCGGGCGTGGGGCTGCAGCTCGCGTTCGAGCGAACGGAGATCACAGGCGGTAGCTACGGGCAGCAGGAGCACGTCGGAGCTACTACGGGAGGCGGAGGTGCTCGGGGGCACGGAGCTCGCCGGCCATGGCGGACGGCGGCTTCGGGCGCTCGCGGGGCAGCGGCTACAGGGCACGCGCGAGAGAGAGAGAGGTGAGGGGAGAGGAAGAGGGGCTCACGGCGGACTCGCAGAGCAGGCCAGTGTGCTCGGGGACGTCCTGCGTGCGGCAAATCGACGGCGGTGGTGGTTGGACCCCGAGGTGGAAGACGACAGCGATGGCGACGTTCCAGGCCCTCCCGGCTTGCGTGGCTCATCGAGGATGAAGAAGACAATGTGGCGGAGCTTCTGGGCGCGTCAGGATTGCGTGGGGTGGCCAGTGGCCGCGGCTATGGCGAACGGCGGCGACGGGCTCCGCTCGGTGGCTGCGTGCGACAAATAGAGGAGGGGGGGGGGAAGGAGCGAGGAGAGTGAGAGAGAGCCAGGGGCTGCGTGGCGCTCTGTGGCATCGTGTAGGAGGGGCCGGGGAAGCAGGAGGTGGCCGGGTAAGCAGGAGGTGGCCGGGGCAGCGTCGGCGCCCGCCACGCACCTGTTCGTCCTCCTGGCAGAGGAGGAAGATGACAAGGGGGGCGCTGGGCTGGGCCGGCCAGATGGGCTGGCCAGCTGGGCTGCGACAGGTGAGTCCAGGTAATTGCTCTGTTTTATTTTCTGTTTGTTTTATTTTTTTAAATTTGTTTTGCCACTGTTTTGAATTTAAAATAATTCAAACTATGCCAAAAACTCCTCTAAATATTTTTATTTTGCTAAATGGACTTTTCCAAAAGCTCATAAAATATTTCAGGGGTATTTGAAATTATATTCTAATTATACGAATATAATTCAAAGTCAAATAGCTAATGATTTAAATTCAAAGTCCCAAGATTAAGTCCTTAAAAATGTTCAATATTTTGGTTGGGACCAGAACCCTTGCCAAAAATTATCAAACATTTAAGAAGAGCATTTTGGAACAATGAATGAGATTTTAGGGGTTTTGCCCTTCTTTTATTTAAGTTTTTGAGGCTTCCAAATTTCCTCAGTTCAAGTTTCAAAAATTTAAAGATGATGCAAACACTAGGCAGCACCAGAAGCTAGGGATGTGACAACTCACCCCCACTAAACAAGAATCTCGTCTCGAGATTCAAGCGTAGGGTAAGATGAAGGGGAAACGCAAACTAGTATAATCTTCACGATCCAGGGTGCACTTCATAAAAGCGTTGATTCGATCACCATCTTTGTCCCGTCGTCTTGCTCTGAGAACTCCAACTAGCATGACAGCAAGAGGAAAAGGACAACTCCGGAAGAATCGATCTTCTCAAAGATCAATCAACTTAGGACCAGCTCACAAAGTGAGTCATAGCAACATCTCTTGAGCTGAGACACGAAGCATACATCTGAAGAAATGGAGTGAGACAGATGACGAGGGCTCGCTAAGTAGACAACAATTCCAGACTTAAGAATGTGGTGATCGGTTGTCAACGTAGCGAGGAGTTGAATTGCCATGATACCATAATGGGGCACCTTAGGGATGGTGACTCGTAGAAATATCCCCTTAAGTGGCAAAAAGAATTACCTTTGAATCAAAGATCATTGAAACTCTTTATACCAGCCTAAGGCAATTCTCGAGCGATCGTTTGGAGGGGTTTGGTAGAATGGCATACCTGGATTAGAATGGATGATGTGGATTACCTTGTTGAAAACAGCACAAGGGATGATTTTGCTTATGCGTGCTCTCAAGAACTTGAGCATTTCCATATTTATCAAGGTTTTACCAATATCCGTGTCAAGCATCTTGGCAACACAACTTACTACCATGATGAATACCGGTGGAAGATGCAGATGCAAAGGAAGATAACACCTTCTCAGATTTCACCTTAGCGAGGCCAAGGAAACAAAATCTGGATGATCGACCGAGAGACATTTAGCACTCCGCTTCTAATGTTCTCCTTGATGTGCTAGCGTAATCCATAGATAATTATGGTTTGATATCTAGAACGTCAAGTAAAAGGTCGGACTTCGGGAGCACAAGAATCCATAAGGAATAACTACGGAGGTAAATCCTGCGAAATCCTTATGGGGAGGTGGCCAACTTCTTCAAACAAGATACTACAATTATAGGTCTTCCGGCTGGGTGTGTTGGCCATGACATCCACTTTACTGGTTATCGAGGGACCAATATTATAGTTCTTGGGAAATGTTCCAACCATCATATCTGCCTGAGATTCAGAACTGGTTGGTGTCAGAATATTCCAGACTCATCGAGTCTAGGAAGAAAAATGAAAGTTTGCAACACGAATCGACGAGATGACATTGCGAGATTCTCAGGAAATGAACTACGATAGCAAGCTCCAAGGCATGAGCTGGTTCTGCTACGCACGTGTGAACACGCTGTTCCAGGCAAACATGATCACATGGTAGTCTTACAATAAAACACTACCGAGTTCTGGTAGGGAACCATCATTGAGGATATCGAAGTTCTTTCATAAGTCCGGATTAGCTCTTATGAAGGAACTTCTTCTCCTTGAACAAATCAATTAGTGGCTTGGGGTGCTATGGAATACATATGGAGTGGAGGTAATTAATCTACCAAACCATAGTATACTTTGCACATGCATGACTGACTTGGGACGATTCCAGAGGAAACAAAACAAACCTTTCTCAAACCCACGGTGGCAACTTGCACCAAATGCACATGAATTAGAGGAAGTCACTTCTTCCATCCAAGCATAGGCTTCATGAACGGAACACGAAGGCATTGCTTACAAAGTTTCCAACACTAGGTTGATGTTCAACATAAATCATGGGGGAGACAAAATGCTGCTGATAGGCTCAACAGCAACTCATCGGAATTTCCTTATCACTGGACTTCCACCATCATGTGAACAAGGTGATAGTATTGGTCAGACCAAAAGATATAATGGTGTATGCTCGAGGGACAACCACGAGTAAGACAACATTACGAATTTCGTTGGTTCCGATTGATTTGATGATAGCCCATACTCAATCAAAGGTTTGGGTAAGATAATAGATCCAACAATTGTTCACAAGGACCAATTGATGAAGATATCATCTTGCTTCAACACACACACACACACACACAACAAGATATCCCTTAACATGAACTAAGTCGGACAAGTTTTTATCTTCCAACTCTCCAAGTTGTTGTTTAGCTTGACCAACTAGCTCAGGGGTATCCAACACTAATTCTTGGCGAAAGGGTGGTTTACAGGAATAAATCAACTTGATCACGAACTCAACAAAGCGGTCAGGTGACAACCTGGTAATACTTCCGAGAAGATATACGGAAAATCACGAACCACCGATATGTTACTAAGCTCGAGAACAATCTTGCTTTTCAGGGCAAGATGATATGATCAAATGAGCGAGGACTTGACAAAATCCTAACTCATCAATCAAAGAGTGCACCAGGAAATAAGGACTAGGTAGCACAATCTATCTTAGAATGGTGATTCAAAAACTAACACGCTAAGAATGAAATTATTGTCCATTAACTACCAAGCAACAAGGTTGCTAGGAGTATTGAATTCACACATCATGATTCACTTGTCGGCATTCCAGTTGCAACAACACGGAACCGAGGGATGAATAATGATGGCGAGAAGTATCACTACATCAAGAATTCACAAGAGCCGGTGCAATTCTCATGAAAATCCTGACATAAAGACGGTAATACTTCAGGGTAGAACAGAATCAAAAGCTAGGTTGGCATTTTGATCTGCGGAGCACAATTGCTTTGACCCAATCCAAGATATGGATGAGGTACTGGAGTTTGTTTCTCCTAGTCATTCAGGACAGAATGGCTTGACGAACCACAAGAGTAATAGGCATCGATAAACGAATGCACGCATACTCTTGACTATCAATTGATAGACGGGGTCAGAATACAACTAAAGAGAACAACCCAAAGGAACATATAATTTTCTGAGTTGTGGATGCACAGATTAGTATGTCGAATCAAGTTCATCAGGTTTCTTCCGAATAACCCATGCAGGAAAGTAGAACTGGCAGATTCACAATTATGAATGGAGAACTCCTCAAGAGTACTCTTATTGTGATCTTTTAATTCAAAGAACTTCTGCCAAGAATGGTTCATGGTATTTGGAAGAACGATATACCACGGACCTCGATGACTATCGCAAAGGTTACTAATATTCTAAAGGCACTAACAATTACTATCAACATGAAGTAAGTAGGGTGAATCTTGGGCTCAGAAACCCAGGAGTAGAATACCTACCAACTAAATGGCATCACGGGATGCTTTCAAGAATGATGGCCAGAATCATCACACTGGGACACAAATCATGGCTAAATTACTAGATGATCCCCTAAGACACCTAGGGTCATAATACTAGCTCCAACATATATGTCAAGGCAATAAAGTACCTCAACTCACTGATTTGTGTGATTAATCTGACCAAAGGCACATCGGAAACAGGAGGAAGGGATTTGCAAATGCATCCGACTATTTAGAAACCTGGGATGACTCGGACAGCATAACGGCTGTAAATGCTCAAAAGATTGGAGACATGCTACAAAAATGGTGGCATAGCCACTCAAAAGCACAATATCAAGGTTCCGAGATCAATAGTTAGCATACAGAGGTAGAAACTGAATTGAGACTTGAAACTATCAATCCTATAAGTCTCTAACATCGTAACTCGTCATCCTAGTAGATAGATGAGAAGCCTAGTTCTTAATCCCCGTAGAAGAGAAGAGGTTGACTCAGATCAGAAGGCCACGAGGTATAAGGAGTAAAAAGAGCCTTACGTTCCCATCCCACAATCAATTCCCTTATATAACTAAAGAATTTCTAGACTCAACTTCGACCAGTTTGGCTTGGTAATCCTACAGGCAGTCAAGCTCTGATACCAAAGCTGTCAGGACCCCGATCCTAAGTCACATCGATCTAGCATGTAACACATCATATCACTTTGCGGCCTCACGCACGGTATTCCCACGGGTGCCACCTTACCTGGCCCGGGACCGTTTGCGCCTTTTGGCTCACGTATATGATAGTGTCGCTAGCATCCATATGACAAAGAACTCGGGCTGACATGGCTAGTCGTGAACCCAAAGTGGCACTAACTTACAGGGACAGGCATCCATGACCCAGCATCGAACGTGTCGGTCATCAGCGAGTGAATCCAGGCTGTAGCACTGGGCTTGCAGGACTCTGGTGAACCGGGCTATAGCGGGCTAACAGGACTCCGGTATTCATCGCGTGACATTTCCCTGAAGGGACAGACACAGGAACGAAGAAGGACACATGCCGGCCAGCCTAAGTGTTCCGGAGCAGTAGCAAGCTACCATGGCTCAGTGGAAACACTAGGAGACATTTCCTGGTAAGAGAGGCTACTAAGGATAAACAACTAGATAGTCAGATCCCACACATACCAAGCATTTCAATAACATACACACAATATGCTCGATATATGCAAATACAACATGGCATCACAACATGACTCTACAACTCAAGTATTTACTCAATAGGCTCCGAGGAGCGAGATATTACAAACATGGGTCTCATGACCCAACATTTAGAGCAAACAAGTCAAGCACAAGCGGAAGCTTAACATGTCTGAGTACAGACAACTATAAATGAAAAAGGCTGAGAAGCCTGACTATCTACCAGATCCTGCCGAGGGCACAAGATCGTAGCTGAGGTAACAAGCTAAACGTCGAAGTCAACGCGGAACTACTAGCGAGACCGAAGTCTCTCTGCAAAAACATAAAATAGGCAAACGTGAGTACAAATGTACCCAGCAAGACTTACATCAGATATATCTACATATGCATCATTATCAACAAGGGGGTGGTGGGGTTTAACTGCAGCAAGCCAGCTTTGACTCGGTGGCTAACCTGAACTACGACTGCAAGTAACTCTTTTGAGGTGGCGCACACGAGTCCACATATTCACCATATCAATACACCACTATGGATCCGCTCCCGTCTCCCTACGAGAACGCCATCCATAGCACTCACGCTTATCTTGCGTATTTTAGAGTATCCACTTTCATTTGTCTATGAACTATGCAAGGGGTCCAAGTTTCCATATCCGAGGAATCCGGCTATTCGAATAGATAGTGATAACCCTGCAGGGGTGTACTTCTTCACACACGCTCTCGCCACTTATCGCCCTGTACACGTCATGTACCTCGGCAACCTTCAAGCGGAAGCCGGGCAAGGGAGTCGGCCACGACCTGACTAACCAAACAAGTCTCTCGTCCAGGTTTATCGCCTATTCGGGTTCCATCCGCAAGGAGATCCGGCCGGGGTGTCACTAACGGCCCCAAACGATGTGAGCAAGGTTCCCAAGCCCACCATCTGGGTGCCACTTGGTACACCGTGCCACTTTGCCTAGTCTGTCCCAAGCTCACCTGTACCGGGTGCCACTTGGTAGACTACTAACACTACCTACAAACACCAGAAACTAGTTGCAACTCCTGGACAGAGATCATGTTGATTAATAAGTCGAGAGGGGTCGAGTTACCGGAACCCAATGTGTGGTAGTAACTGGTCATGGATCACAAACACAGAACTCAGTTCCTGAAGACGGCTGCAATGAGACAACCCACCATGTACTCCTACATGGCCTCTCACCGCTACCTTTACCAAATCGTGTTCACACACTTAGCTCTCAACGGTAGGGCATATTCACACACCTCTGATTCATCCCCGGTGAATCAGACCTGACTCAACTCTAAGCAGTAGCAGGCATGACAAACAAGCATGAATGAGTAGGCACAACAGGGCTCAAACAACTCCTACTCATGCTAGTGGGTTTCATCTATTTACTGTGGCAATGACAGGTCATGTAGAGGATAAAGGGGTTCAACTACCACAGCATGTAACAGTTGAATCAGTGTTGTCCTAATGCAGTAAAAGAGAGCAGGAGCGAAAGAGTGGGATTGTATCGGAATGAACAAGGGGGTTTGCTTGCCTGGCACTTCTGAAGATAGTATAGCTCTTCATCGGTGTCATCGAACTCATCGTCGAACCACGTCTATCGAGAGGGGACAAACACCGGCAACAGAGAAAGAACACAATCAATGCAATGCAACAATATGATCCATGAGTGTGACATGGCAATATGCTGTGGTTTGAGCTAATGCAGCTAGCAACAAAGTTAAATGAAGTTGGTTTGAACCCTAAGTTCAAAACCAAACTCCATATGTGAAATTCAAATGTCATTCATATGATTTGTGCTAAACAGCAGCTATAAGTTGTTCTAACATGCATGAAAATAGTACAGATGGATAGATTGGATTTTTCTAATCATTTTTCATATATAAATTATTTCATTTGGAGTTACGGTTGAATTTCTATGAATTTTTGAAGTTTTGGATATTTTCTGAAATAAATAAATCATTTCTGATTTATTTAAAACTCCAGAAAACATTTACTGCGTCAGCATGACATCACCCTGACGTCATCAGGTCAACAGGGCGGGTTCAGGTCAAACCTGACCAGTGGGCCCACTGGTCAGTGACTCAGTTGGTTAACCGGGTTGATTAGGGTTAAACTAATACTAACGAAAATGTCAGCAGGGCTGGGCCCACATGTCAGTGGCTTAATTAATTAACTAAATTAATTAGTGTTAACTAATCTAACACCTAAACTAACAGGGCAATTAGCACTAATTAAAATCCTACACTAATTCAGTCAAACGCCGGCCCCACATGTCATGGACACAGGGGGGGGGGGTCTCGCCGTGGACAAAGTGGGTCAAACCCACCGGCGTTTAGCCGCCGGCGGTGGGGCACTCGGGAACGGACTGTGGTGCCCCGTTCGCAGCGGGGTTGGGCTCATTCGAGAGCCCAGACCAGCGTGCGTCGAGTGGTGGAGCCAGCCGGGCCTGGGGCAGCCGGAGGCGATGGCGGGGAGCTCGGTTGGGGCCGCTAGAGTTCGTGATAGCGCGGGCGTGGGGCTGCAGCTCGCGTTCGAGCGAACGGAGAGCACAGGCGGTAGCTACGGGCAGCAGGAGCACGTCGGAGCTACTACGCGAGGCGGAGGTGCTCGGGGGCACAGAGCTCGCCGGCCATGGCGGACGGCGGCTTCGGGCGCTCGTGGGGCAGCGGCTACAGGGCACGCGCGAGAGAGAGAGGTGAGGGGAGAGGAAGAGGGGCTTACGGTGGACTCGCAGAGCAGGCCAGTGTGCTCGGGGACGTCCTGCGTGCGGCAAATCGACGGCGGTGGTGGTCGGAGCCCGAGGTGGAAGACGACGGCGATGGCGACGTTCCAGGCCCTCCCGGCTTGCGTGGCTCATCGAGGATGAAGAAGACAATGTGGCAGAGCTTCTGGGCGCATCGGGATTGCGTGGGGTGGCCAGTGGCCGCGGCTATGGCGAACGGCAGCGACGGGCTCCGCTCGGTGGCTACGTGCGAGAAACAGAGGAGGGGGGGAAGGAGCGAGGAGAGTGAGAGAGAGCCAGGGGCTGCGTGGCGCTCCGTGGCGTCGTCTAGGAGGGGCCGGGGAAGCAGGAGGTGGCCGGGGAAGCAGGAGGTGGCCGGGGCAGCGTCGGCGCCCGCCACGCACCTGTTCGTCCTCCTGGCAGAGGAGGAAGATGACAAGGGGGGGCGCTGGGCTGGGCCGGCCAGATGGGCTGGCCAGCTGGGCTGCGACAGGTGAGTCCAGGTAAGTGCTCTGTTTTATTTTCTGTTTGTTTTATTTTTTTAAATTTGTTTTGCCACTGTTTTGAATTTAAAATAATTCAAACAATGCCAAAAACTCCTCTGAATATTTTTATTTTGCTAGATGGACTTTTCCAAAAGCTCATAAAATATTTCAGGGGTATTTGAAATTATATTCTAATTATATGAATATAATTCAAATTCAAATAGCTAATGATTTAAATTCAATGTCCCAAGGTTAAGTCCTTAAAAATGTTCAATATTTTGGTTGGGACCAGAACCCTTGCCAAAAATTATCAAACATTTAAGAAGAGCATTTTGGAACAATGAATGAGATTTTAGGGTTTTTGCCCTTCTTTTATTTAAGTTTCTGAGGCTTCCAAATTTCCTCAGTTCAAGTTTCAAAAATTTAAACATGATGCAAACACTAGGCAGCACCAGAAGCTAGGGATGTGACACTCCAGTCTATTTCCATTTTTTGAAGGGTTTCCTCATAAATGAGGTTCAATCCGCTGCCACCGTCCATGAGTACCTTGGTAAGGCAAAAGCCGTCCACTATTGGACTCAGGACCAATGCGGCTGGTGCTCGGGCTGTTTGGAATTTGGGTTCATCACTGGCATTAAAGGTGATAACCGTGTCACTCCATGGGTTTATTGTTGCTACTTGATAGACTTCGGCAAGGCTGCGGTGTGTTCGTTTCTGCATATTATTTGATGCGGAAGTCTCAAAGACTGTTAATACCGTACTGGTATCCCTGGGCTGGTGCTCTTTGAATTCTGGAGCTAGAAGCTCCTCGACACTCCTGGCCACCTGCCGGAGTATCCAACATGCTCTAAGGCTATGATTTGGTGTGGCGCCCTCTGAACTATGAATTTTACAGGGTCCATTGAGCCATCCCTCCAGTACGGTTCCATGCCCTATAGAGGGTTTTTTGCTTTTTGGTGTTTAACCCAGGTGCCTGGTGATAATGCACCCTTTTATTTCGGACTGGGGTTATATTCAGGGCCGGATTGTCCCAAAATTTTATTTCGGTTTTCCAGGCGCTTTCCATCGCACAGTACTTTCGTACTATGGATGCCAAGTCGGCGAAGCGTGTAATTTCACGGTGACTTATGGCATTGAGGATTCCGTTATCCGTGCAATTATTGCAGAAGAATGAAATTGCATCCTCCTCGCGGCAGTCCTTTATCCTGTTCATAACCAGGAGGAATCTGGACCAGTAATGGTGTACTGTTTCTGCGGGCTCTTGCCGAATTCGGGATAGATCCCTTATATTTGGGTGGGCGGGTGGAATGAAATCCGGAACCTCACCCAATCTGAGACTCAGGGGCCAAGGAGTTTCCGAGCTCGGAAGCTTGGGTTCTTGGATGTTATCCAATGAATCTACCCCACTGCCTGACTTTAGGTTCAGGGCTTGAGTGACGTCCTCCCCTCTGTGGGTATCTGTCTTGGAGGGGTCGGGAATCCGGACATAACTAGTCCTTAAGATAGATGAAGACTTGCCGCATTGTTCCTCCACCACTGCGACGTGGTGGGTGACCTGGGGAGAGTTAATCTCTCTCGGATTGGGTTTAAGCCCAATCTGATCGTAGTCTGTAGTGACTCCCAGGGCGGCGACGCGATCCAAGAGCTCCTTTAAGAAAGAGAGCTCCATCGGATCTAACTGCCCGGCGAGTTCCGAGTTGACGTGGAGATTGCTTTCGATGACCCGAGAAGTCATCGTCGGCGCGGCGGCCGAACAGGCGGTCATAAGAAAACCGCTTAGCCGGAGAGTTTGGCTGATAGCCAAAGCTCCTTTAGTGACAGCGCCGTCTTTAAAAACGGGATGAGGCATCCTTCCTGATGGCGACGGCACAACGGAACTCTCAATGAAAGCACCAATGTCGGTGTCTAAACCGGCGGAACTCGGGTAGGGGGTCCCGAACTGTGCGTCTAAGCGGATGGTAACAGGAGACGAGGGACACGGTGTTTTTACCCAGGTTCGGGCCCTCTCGATGGAGGTAAAACCCTACTCCTGCATGATTAATATTGATGATATGGGTAGTGTCGGGGATATACCCCGCAGTGTAACCCGGCCGGAAGTATAACCCGGCTAGACTTGGCGACTCACTAATGACCCGCCCTAATGGCACGACACACTAAGTGACCCGCCCGATCCTGGCGACTTATGGGTGACCTGGCAAGCGGATCAGAGGAGCGACAAGACCCGGGGGCCCAGGAGGCTCAAGGCCCAGAAGGCCGGCTTACGTTATGGTAGGCCGGCTTAAGACGAAAGGCATGAGGAATATCTCCCTTACAAGGAATCAAGACCCGGACTTGTACCCGGCTTGTAGTAGAAGATAGGCTAGTATTAATCCTATTTGGACTCCACATGTAACCTGCCCCTCTAACTTATATTAGGAGGGGCAGGGCACCCCAAAGGGGGAGGGAGCAGCAAGAAACAATCTCTAGGTCTAGACACAAAGAGCCAGCTTACCGGCGACTCTCTCATGATCTTAGTGAGACCTAGCCACAAACAGCATGTAGGGCTATTACCGGATGATGTTTCCCGGGGCCTGATGCTTTCTGAATCCTTTGCTTGTGTGTTGCGTCTCTCGATTCCGCCCAACCCCTCTCAAGCTACTGCATAGATGCGTCGGCCTCGCGACTAAGTCCTCACACTAAGGACATCTGCCGTGACAATTCCACGACAGGTATTACAAGAGTAGATCTACCACAAGATCAGAGAGGCTAAACCTTAGAAGCTAGCCTATGGTATGATTGTTGTTCGTCCTACGGACTAAAACCCTCCGGTTTATATAGAAATAGAAGAGGGCTAGGGTTACACAGAGTCGGTTACAATGGGAGGAGATCTACATATCCATATTGCCAAGCTTGCCTTCCACACCAAGGAAAGTCCCATCCGGACATGGGACGAAGTCTTCAATCTTGTATCTTCATAGTCCAGGTGTAACGCCCCGGATCCGATGCGCCATGTGTCTGCCAGTTATTCGCCGTTGTTGCCATGTCATTTGCTTGCGTGTTGCATATTGCCATGTCATCATCTGCATTTCATCTGCATGTTTTTCAAAACTTGCATCCGTTCGGGTTCTCCCGGTTCTCTCCGTTGTCCGTTCGGAGTCCAGACCTCTCGCCGTGCCCCGTCGCCCCTATCAGACCTTGTTTTCGTGAGCGGGTTATAAACGTTCTCGGAATGGACCGAGGTTTGCCAAGCGGCCTTGGTATAGCACCGGTAGACCGCCTGTCAAGTTTCATGCCATTTGGAGTCCGTTTGATACTCCAACGGTTAACCGAGGGGCCAAAAAGGCCTCGTGTGTGTTGCAGCCCAACACCCCTTCAAAGTGGCCCATAACCCATCCAAACCCCCTC
>NC_041391.1:77410177-77426605 GCF_002162155.2 Triticum dicoccoides
CGACCGCGAGCTCCCGTCGCCCCGCGCCGCTCCTCCGTGCCCAGCCGGCCCCGCGGCCGGCTCCGTCGCCCCATCGCGCCGCCCTGGCGCCCCCCTCGACGGCCCCCTCCTCTCCGGCGATCCTCGTCGTCCGTTCCCGTTCCAGATCTGGAAGACGAAGGTTGACCCCGAAAATTCCACCGTCCCCGAATATTTGCATATTTTAGCTCATATTCATCGCACCATAACTCTCTGCAAACTACTCCGTTTTGTGTGCATAATATATCCAAATGTTCGTCATGAGATGCTCTACATTTCATTCCATTGTACCATGTTAATTTGAGCTCATCTAGATGTCTGAATCATTGTTGCAAGAGTGCTATATAATGTTGTCTGCTGTCTGTTAACAGAACTTGCTCATTTGTCATTTTTCCCATGATTGATGTGTGCATTCTATGAGCATGAGCTCTATACGTGTTTTGTGCTACATCATGCCATATTTAGAGGGGTGTATGCCATTTATTTTTGTGATCAATGTGGTGACTAGAAAAAGCATGCAAACTAGGATTCGTGATGTTGCTGATTTCAGTCCCTTTTCTGCTGTTATTTTTATGCCATGTAAACTTGATGCTACAGAGAGATCCAAGCTTATTTTGAGATACTTCAGTAAGGATGTTTTGAACATATGGTTATTCTATATTCAGTCATGCCCCTGTTTGCAATTATGGAGTAGTCTAGCATGTCAGTTTCTTGCTCTACTTTTGCTATAAAATGTTTCCTGGCAGATTGTTTACATGTTATTCAATGTTGCCATGATTGTTGTTAGTGATCCAAGCATGCTATGAACTTGCTCTTGCCATTCTTAGCTTCACAAATATTCCATCTTACTGTTGGTTGCCTTGCCATGCCATGTATTGCTCTGTGGTGAGTTGTACGAGCTCACCAACACGCCTACTTATTGTTGTTCCTGCCATGTATGAATCTGTCATATAACTTGCTATGTTTACATGGGTGCCATCATATCTTCTGATCCTTTTTGGCTCATGGTCAGTAAAGGACTTTTGTTATATGCTATTAGTAGGTTCATGCCATGCCTTTGTTTGCCATGATAAGTTACTGTAACATGTTTTTTATAGCTCTAAACGTTGCAACCTGATGTTATTTCTGTTAAAGTCTGAAACTGTTATTGATTGCAATCTTGCCATGTGTTTTTGAGCATGTTATAGTGGTTTCTGGAGATAACTCAGTGTTCATGTTTTGTTATGCTTTACCTGTACATCATGTCCATGCCTTTTGTTTTCCTATGGTGGTACTGTAGCATGTTGTTTTGATGCTTGCAATATGCCTAGTTGCTGTTTTGGACAGCTTGTCCTTTAAACTTGTTTCATGTGTGTGTTGAACCGTTGCTCTGTTTTGAGTGTGCTCTATATGAAAATTTCTTGATTTTGCATGTAGTTTCATATTGTCATGTGCATCCTTGGGTTGAGGTGTTTGCTTGATGTTTGCATGCATTTTTCATCAAGGTCATGTTCAACTTGTTTTGCTCATATCTTCTAGGCCGTAGCTCCGAATTAAATGAACTTTATATGTAATTTGACTAGAATCTCGTGTAGATTATCCTGGTGCATTTTAACTTGCTGTTTAACAACTTGAACATAAGGTTTATTCAGATCTGGACCAATTTCGAAATTTGCATATGAGGACTTACTGGAATTGTTATATGTTGTTTCCGGCCTCATTTAAATTTGCTTTGATGTGTTGCTCTTGTTTGCATCATCTCTTGCCATGAGTAGCCTCATCTGGCTTTGTCATGCACCATGCTTGTTGTGCATCATGTCTCGTATATGTGTGGTGTGTTTACTATGTTGTGTGTTTCTTCTCGATAGTTCCTGTTTCGTTGCGATCGTGAGGATTCATTCGTCTACGCTTGGTTCGTCTTCGTGGTTCCATCTTCTCCATGGACTCGTTCTTCTTCCTTGCGGGATTTCAGGCAAGATGACCGCTACCCTGGATCTCACTACTATCATTGCTATGCTAGTTGCTTCGTTCTATCGCTTTACCACGCTACCTATCTCTTGTTGATCAAGCCTCCCAAATTGCCATGTCAGCCTCTAACCTTTTCACCCTTCCTAGCAAACCATTGCTTGGCTATGTTATCGCTTTTTCTCAGCCCCTCTTATAGCGTTGTTAGTTGCAGGTGAAGTTGAAGATTGCTCCATGGGGGACAGGGTTATGTTGGGATATCACAATATCTCTTATTTAATTAATGCATCTATATACTTGGTAAAGGGTAGAAGACTCGGCCTTATGCCTGGTGTTTTGTTCCACTCTTGTCGCCCTAGTTTCCGTCATACCGGTGTTATGTTCCCGGATTTTGCGTTCCTTACGCGGTTGGGTGATTTATGGGACCCCCTTGACAGTTCGCTTTGAATAAAACTCCTCCAGCAAGGCCCAACCTTGGTTTTACCATTTGCCTCACCACCACCTACTTTTCCCTTGGGAGTCGCTCTCTCGAGGGTCATCTTTATTTTAGCCCCCCCGTGCCAGTGCTTGTCTAAGTGTTGGTCCGAACTGAGTAGCCTGCGGGGCCACCTCGGGGATACTCGAAGTCTGGTTTTACTCGTACCTTGACTTATCCGGTGTTTCCCTGAGAACGAGATATGTGCAGCTCCTATCGGGATTGTCGGTGCATCAGGCGGCTTTGCTGGTCTTGTTTTACCCTTGTTGAAATGTCTTGTAAACCGGGATTCCAAGTCTGATCGGGTCTTCCTGGGAGAAGGTATATCCTTCGTTGATCGTGAGAGCTTATCATGGGCTAAGTTGGGACACCCCTGCAGGGTCTTATATTTCGAAATCCGTGCCCGCGGTTATGGGCATATGGGAATTGGTTAATGTCCGGTTGTAGATAACTTGACACCAGATACGAATTAAAACGCATCAACCGCGTGTGTAGCCGTTATGGTCTCTTTTCGGCGGAGTCTAGGAAGTGAACACGGTTTTGGGTTATGTTTGACGTAAGTAGGAGTTCAGGATCACCTCTTGATCATTGATAGCTTCACGACCGTTCCTTTGCTCTCTTCTCGCTCTCATTTGCGTATGTTAACCACCATATATGCTTAGTCGCTGCTGCAACCTCACCACTTTACCCCTTCCTTTCCCATTAAGCTTTGCTAGTCTTGATACCCATGGTAATGGGATTGCTGAGTCCTCGTGGCTCACAGATTACTACAATAACAGTTGCAGGTACAGGTTATGCGATGATCATGACGCGAGAGCGATGTTTGCTTGTGTTGGAGTTCTTCTTCTGCTTCTTCTTCGATCAGGGGATAGGTTCCAAGTCGGCAGCCTGGGCTAGTAGGTTGGATGTCGTTTGAGTTTCTGTTTATGTTTCATCCGTAGTCGGATGATGCTCTTATGTATTGTGATGTTGTATTCGTTTGGCATTGTATGCATTTTGTATGTATCCCCATCTATTATGTAAGGTTGATGTAATGATATCCACCTTGCAAAAGCGTTTCAATATGCGGTTCTATCCTTGGTGGGACCTTCGAGTCTCTTTAGGATAGTATCGCATATTGGGCGTGACACCAGGAGTCCGGCCAAAGGTCATAGTCCGGCTATCCGAACACCCCCTAATCCGGGACTCCCTCACTTGCCATGGGAGAAGTGCTTAGCTTTGGGTTCAATCTTGCGGTGTTCTTACCCAGTGACAGAAAGGGTTGCAAGACACGTATTGTATTGTTGCCATCGAGGATAACAAGATGGGCTTTATATCATATTGCATGAGTTTATCCCTCTACATCATGTCATCTTGCTTAATGCGTTACTCTGTTCTTATGAACTTAATACTCTAGATGCAGGCAGGATTCGGTCGATGTGTGGAGTAATAGTAGTAGATGCAGGCCGGAGTCGGTCTACTTGTTATGGACGTGATGCCTATATACATATGATCATGCCTAGATAATCTCATAACTATGCGCTTTTCTATCAATCGCTCGACAGTAAGTTGTTCACCCACCGTAATACTTATGCTATCTCGAGAGAAGCCTCGAATGAAACCTATGCCCCCCGGGTCTATCTCTTATCATATTTGCTTTCAATCTACTTTATTTGCATCTTTACTTTTTGCATCTATATTATAAAATACCAAAAATATATTTATCTTATCTTACTATCTTTATTAGATCTCACTTTCGCAAGTGGCCGTAAAGGGATTGACAACCCCTTTATTGTGTTGGTTGCGAGTTCTCAGTTTGTTTGTGTAGGTGCGTGGGACTTGTGAGGAGCCTCCTACTGGATTGATACCTTGGTTCTCAAAACTGAGGGAAATACTTATGCCACACTTGCTCCATCACCCTCTCCTCTTCGGGGAAAACCAACACTAGCTCACGGTGTAGCAAGAAGGATTTGTGGCGCCGTTGCCGGGGAGGTCTTCGCTCAAGTTAAGACATACCAAGTACCCATCACAAACCCATCTCCCTCGCATTTACATTATTTTCCATTTGCCTCTTGTTTTCCTCTCCCCCACTTCACCCTTGACGTTTTATTTGCCCTCTCTTTCCCAATCTCCTCCTCTCTCTTTCGCTTTCCTTCTTTAGTGTGCTTGTTTGCTTGTTTGACCTTATGGCCGCGCCTAAGGGTCGTGACCACCTTCTCAGAAGGATGGATGAGATTGAATCAAATATTAGAAGCCTTTTGAATTTGCAATTTGAGCATAATAATTTCTTTAGAAAAGATCTTAAGTAACAAAGAGCTTGATGATATGAATAAAGAATTCTATGGCGTTAACGCTCAAATTGTTGGGGAATGTAGTAATTTAAAAAAAAATCCTACGCAGACGCAAGATTATGGTGATGCATAGCAACGAGAGAGGAGAGGTGTCCACATACCCTCGTAGACCGAAAGCGGAAGCGTTATAACAACGCGGTTGATGTAGTCGTACGTCTTCACGGCCCGATCGATCAAGCACCGAAACTAAGGCACCTCCGAGTTCTAGCACACGTTCAGCTCGATGACGTCCCTCGAACTCCGATCCAGCCGAGTGTCGAGGGAGAGTTCCGTCAGCACGACGACGTGGTGACGATCTTGATGTTCTACCGTCGCAGGGCTTCGCCTAAGCACCGCAACGATATTATCGAGGTGGACTATGGTGGAGGGGGCACCGCACACGGCTAAGAGATCCAAGGGATCAATTGTTGTTGTGTCTAGAGGTGCCCCCCTGCCCCCGTATATAAATTATCAAGGGGGAGGGGTCGGCCGGTCAGGTGGAGGCGCGCCAAGGAGGAGTCCTACTCCAACCGGGAGTAGGATTCCCCCCTTCCAAGTAGTATGAGTAGGAGTCAAGGAAAGGGGAAAGAGAAGAGAAGGAAGGAGGGGGCGCAGCCCCTCCCCCTAGTCCAATTCGGACTAGGCCTTGGGGACGTGCCCAGCCTCTCCTCTCTCTTTCCCCTAAAGCCCAATAAGGCCCATATACTCCCCGCCGAATTCCCGTAACTCTCCGGTACTCCAAAAAATACCCGAATCACTCGGAACCTTTCCGAACTCCGAATATAGTCGTCCAATATATCAATCTTTACGTCTTAAACATTTCGAGACTCCTCGTCATGTCTCCGATCTCATCCAGGACTCCGAACTCCTTCGGTACATCAAAACTCATAAACTCATAATATAACTGTCATCAAAACCTTAAGCGTGCGGACCCTACGGGTTCGAGAACTATGTAGACCTGACCGAGACATGTCTCCGGTCAATAACCAATAGCGCAACCTGGATGCTCATATTGGCTCCCACATATTCTACGAAGATCTTTATCGGTCAGACAGCATAACAACATACGTTGTTCCCTTTGTCATCAGTATGTTACTTTCCCGAGATTCGATCATCGGTATCCAATACCTAGTTCAATCTCGTTACCGGCAAGTCTCTTTACTCGTTACGCAATGCATCATTCCGTAACTAACTCATTAGCTACATTGCTTGCAAGGCTTATAGTGATGTGCATTACCGAGAGGGCCCAGAGATACCTCTCCGACAAATCGGAGTGACAAATCCTAATCTTGAAATACGCCAACCCAACATGTACCTTCGGAGACACCTGTAGAGCTCCTTTATAATCACCCAGTTACGTTGTGACGTTTGGTAGCACACAAAGTGTTCCTCCAGTAAACGGGAGTTGCATAATCTCATAGTCATAGGAACATGTATAAGTCATGAAGAAAGCAATATCAACAAACTAAACGATCAAGTGCCAAGCTAACGGAATGGGTCAAGTCAATCACATCATTCTTCTAATGATGTGATCCCGTTAATCAAATGACAACTCATGTCTATGGTTAGGAAACTTAACCATCTTTGATCAACGAGCTAGTCAAGTAGAGGCATACTAGTGACACTATGTTTGTCTATGTATTCACACATGTATTATGTTTCCGGTTAATACAATTCTAGCATAAACTTTTATCATGAAATAAGGAAATAAATAATAAATTTATTATTGCCTCTAGGGCATATTTCCTTCACAAATTACCCGGCCTGAAAATGCTATAGCCAAACTTTCTGACAAGCAAGCCACCTTAGTCAATAAGATGGCCGCTAAACCAGAAAAATTACATGAAAATAATGATGAGGATCTTAAAGTTATTAATGCATCTCCTATTAGATCAATGTTTTGCAATATGAATTCTGATGATTATGGGACTAATGATGAATCAACTTTGCCTAGAAGGCGTCCCAAGAATTCGGAGTCTTTAGATCTTGATGCTAAATTTTGTAAAAGTGAGATTGGAGAATCCTCAACTTCTAATAACATTGAATATACTATCTCGGATTTCAAGGAATTTGATTATGATAATTGCTCTTTAAAAGGTTGTATTTCCTTGTTGCAATCCGTTGTTAATTCTCCTCATGCTTATAGTCAAAACAAAGCTTTTACCAAACATATTGTTGATGCCTTGATGCAATCTTATGATGAAAAACTTAATTTGGAAGTTTCTATACCTAGAAAAGTTAATGATGAGTGGGAACCTACTATAAAAATTAGAATTAAAGATTATGAGTTTCTTGCTTTGTGTGATTTGGGTGCTAGTGTTTCCACGATTCCGAAAACTTTATGTGATATTCTAGGTTTCCTTGATCTTGAAGATTGCTCTTTAAATCTGCACCTTGCGAATTCCACCATTAAAAAGCCTATGGGGAGGATCAATGATGTTCTTATTGTGGCAAATAGAAATTTGGTACCCGTAGATTTTGTCGTTCTTGATATAGATTGCAATCTTTCTTGCCCTATTATTCTTGGTAGACCTTTCCTTAGAACGATTGGTGCGATTATTGATATGAAGGAAGGGAACATTAGATTCCAATTCCCTTAAAGAAAGGCATGGAGAACTTTCCAAGAAAGAAAGTCAAATTACCTTATGAATCTATCATGCGTGCTACTTATGAATTTAGTGCCAAAGATGGCACTACTTATATCTATCTTCGCTTTTATGCCTAGCTAGGGGCGTTAAACGATAGCGCTAGTTGGGAGGCAACCCGATTATCTTTATATTCTTTGTTTTGTTCCTGTTTAGTGTTAAATTTTTGTTTCTACTTTCTGTTTAGATGTGTTTTCATTTTTTATTTAGTGTTTGTGCCAAGTAGAACCTATAGGATAAACTATGATGATAGTTGATTTGATTCTGCTGAAAAACAGAAACTTGGCGCTCACGAGAAAAAAATCAATAAATCACAGAAACGAGCTTTTGCATTGATTCTTTTTTATGATGATCAATAAACAAATTGTACAGTACTTCCTATTTTGGTAGGATTTGTAGAGTTCCATAAGTTTTCTTTAGTTACATATTGCTACAGACTGTTCTGTTTTTGACAGATTCTGTTTTTCGTGTGTTGTTTGCTTATTTCAATGCATCTATGGCTAGTAAATTAGTTTATAAACCATAAGGAAGTTGGAATAAAGTAGGTTTAACACCAAAATAAATAAAGAATGATTTCATTGCAGTAACTTACGTGGTGATTTTGTTTTATTTCACTAATGGAGCTTATAAGATTTCCTGTTGAGTTTTGTGCTGTGAAGTTTTCAAGTTTTGGGTAAAGCTTTTATGGACTATGGAATAAAGGGTGGTGTCGGTGTCAAAACCGGCGGATCTCAGGTAGGGGGTCCCGAACTATGTGTCTAGGCGGATGGTAACAGGAGACAAGGGACACGATGTTTTACCCAGGTTCGGGCCCTCTTGATGGAGGTAAAACCCTACGTCCTGCTTGATTGATATTGATATTGTGGATGTTTACAAGAGTGGATCTACCACGAGATCAAGGAGGCTAAACCCTAGAAGCTAGCCTATGGTATGATTGTAATGGTTGTTGTTGTGTCCTACGGACTAGAGCCATCCGGTTTATATAGACACCGGAGAGGGCTAGGGTTACATAGAGTTGGTTACAATGGTAGGAGATCTACGTATCCGTATGGCCAAGCTTGCCTTCCACGCCAAGGAAAGTCCCATTCGGACACGGGACGAAGTCTTCAATCTTGTATCTTCATAGTCTTGGAGTCCGGTCGATGATGATAGTCCGGCCGATGATAGTTCGGCCGATGATGGTAGTCCGGCTATCCGGACACCCCCTAATCCGGGACTCCCTCAGTAGCCCCTGAACCAGGCTTCAATGATGATAAGTCTGGCGCGTATATTGCTTGGCATTGCAAGGCGGGTTCCTCCTCCGAATGATAGAAGATGGTGAACACCAGGATAGTGTCCGGCTCTGCAAAATAAATTCCACATCCCACCGTAGAGAGAATAATATATACACAAGTTTAGTCTGCTGACATTTTTTGCGGCATGACGTCACGCCACTACCAAGCCATTACTTGAATCGTTTTTACTCTACCACCTCAGCGCATTTAGCGAAGCGGTTTCCTTGGCACGTCTTGTCGAAGCAGAGATCGTGTTCCCCCTTAATCCGGGATTCTCATCAATACAGATGTGGGTAACCCAACCGTGCCCGTCGCCACGCCCCCTCTATCGAAGGTGAGTCCCAAACGGTCATGGAGACGGCTCTCGGTATTCTCCCTCTTTATAACGGGACCAAGGCTCGTTTCTTTTCTTCAATCCTCCAGCGAATCCTCTCCCCTCTCCAAGTTCCAGCACCTAGAGCTCCAGATTCGAGCGCTTCGGACCTTCAACGATGTCCGGTTCCGACCTCCAGGGCCGGTGGATGCCCTCCTCTGTCACGGAGGAGGACGTGCTAAAGCTGCAGGAGGCCAAGTACCTGGCTTATGAGATTTCGCACAGGTTGCCTGCCGAAGGGCAGGCCATCCCCACCCCCGAGCCCGGCGAGTACGTCGTTTTTGTATCCCACCTCCGTCGGGGTTTAGGCTTCCCGATGGATCCTTTTGTGAGAGGGCTCATGTTTTAATATGGGTTGGAATTCCATGATTTGGCTCCGGAGTCCATCCTCCATATTTCCGCATTTATTGTCGTCTGCGAAGCCTTCCTCCGCGTCACCCCTCACTTCGGCCTGTGGCTGAAGACCTTCAATGTGGCACTGAAGATGATCGGGGGGCGTCAAGTGGAGTGTGGCGTGGCGGCCCTAAGTAGGAGGACCGATGCCCCGTGGCCCGCTGGCTCCTTCCAAGAGGAGCTCGGCCCGTGGCAGCAAGAGTGGTTCTATATTACTGTTCCGAGGGGCCACAGACAAAAGCCGCCGCCCTTATTCCGCCCAGGACCTCCATGACGGTTGATGTTGTGGGTCACCCAAGGGCTCAACCGGGGGCCGTCAAAGGACGTGTCCCTACTGCAGGGCCAGATTCGAGATCTCCAAACGAGGGATGTGGATATGGTGGTGGTTATGCTGATTAGGCGTCTCCCGCCCTGCAAACGCCGCCCTCTCCGGCTGTGGGAGTTCTATCCGGAGGGCCCACGGATTCTTCAACACTTCATGGGCATGACACCCCTAGAGATGTACGACTGCAAGTAACTCTTTTGAGGTGGCGCACACGAGTCCACATATTCACCATATCAATACACCACTATGGATCCGCTCCCGTCTCCCTACGAGAACGCCATCCATAGCACTCACGCTTATCTTGCGTGTTTTAGAGTATCCACTTTCACTTGTCTATGAACTATGCAAGGGGTCCAAGTTTCCATATCCGAGGAATCCGGCTATTCGAATAGATAGTGATGACCCTGCAGGGGTGTACTTCTTCACACACGCTCTCGCCACTTATCGCCCTGTACACGTCATGTACCTCGGCAACCTTCAAGCGGAAGCCGGGCGAGGGAGTCGGCCACGACCTGACTAACCAAACAAGTCTCTCGTCCAGGTTTATCGCCTATTCGGGTTCCATCCGCAAGGAGATCCGGCCGGGGTGTCGCTAACGGCCCCAAACGATGTGAGCAAGGTTCCCAAGCCCACCATCTGGGTGCCACTTGGTACACCGTGCCACTTTTCCTAGTCTGTCCCAAGCCCACCTGTACCGGGTGCCACTTGGTAGACTACTAACACTACCTACAAACACCAGAAACTAGTTGCAACTCCTGGACAGAGATCATGTTGATTAATAAGTCGAGAGGGGTCGAGTTACCGGAACCCAATTTGTGGTAGTAACTGGTCATGGATCACAAACACAGAACTCAGTTCCTGAAGACGGCTGCAATGAGACAACCCACCATGTACTCCTACATGGCCTCTCACCGCTACCTTTACCAAATCGTGTTCACACACTTAGCTCTCAACGGTAGGGCATATTCACACACCTCTGATTCATCCCCGGTGAATCAGACCTGACTCAACTCTAAGCAGTAGCAGGCATGACAAACAAGCATGAATGAGTAGGCACAACAGGGCTCAAACAACTCCTACTCATGCTAGTGGGTTTCATCTATTTACTGTGGCAATGACAGGTCATGTAGAGGATAAAGGGGTTCAACTACCACAGCATGTAACAGTTGAATCGGTGTTGTCCTAATGTAGTAAAAGAGAGCAGGAGCGAAAGAGTGGGATTGTATCAGAATGAACAAGGGGGTTTGCTTGCCTGGCACTTCTGAAGATAGTATAGCTCTTCATCGGTGTCATCGAACTCATCGTCGAACCACGTCTATCGAGAGGGGACAAACACCGGCAACAGAGAAAGAACACAATCAATGCAATGCAACAATATGATCCATGAGTGTGACATGGCAATATGCTGTGGTTTGAGCTAATGCAACTAGCAACAAAGTTAAATGAAGTTGGTTTGAACCCTAAGTTCAAAACCAAACTCCATATGTGAAATTCAAATGTCATTTATATGATTTGTGCTAAACAGCAGCTATAAGTTGTTCTAACATGCATGAAAATGGTACAGATGGATAGATTGGATTTTTCTAATCATTTTTCATATATAAATTATTTCATTTGGAGTTACGGTTGAATTTCTATGAATTTTTGAAGTTTTGGATATTTTCTGAAATAAATAAATCATTTCTGATTTATTTAAAACTCCAGAAAACATTTACTGCGTCAGCATGACATCACCCTGACGTCATCAGGTCAACAGGGCGGGTTCAGGTCAAACCTGACCAGTGGGCCCACTGGTCAGTGACTCAGTTGGTTAACTGGGTTGATTAGGGTTAAACTAATACTAACGAAAATGTCAGCAGGGCTGGGCCCACATGTCAGTGGCTTAATTAATTAACTAAATTAATTAGTGTTAACTAATCTAACACCTAAACTAACAGGGCAATTAGCACTAATTAAAATCCTACACTAATTCAGTCAAACGCCGGCCCCACATGTCATGGACACAGGGGGGGGTCCCGCCGTGGACAAAGTGGGTCAAACCCACCGGCGTTTAGCCGCCGGCGGTGGGGCACTCGGGAACGGACTGTGGTGCCCCGTTCGCAGCGGGGTTGGGCTCATTCGAGAGCCCAGACCAGCGCGCGTCGAGTGGTGGAGCCAGCCGGGCCTGGGGCAGTCGGAGGCGATGGCGGGGAGCTCGGTTGGGGCCGCCAGAGTTCGTGATAGCGCGGGCGTGGGGCTGCAGCTCGCGTTCGAGCGAACGGAGAGCACAGGCGGTAGCTACGGGCAGCAGGAGCACGTCGGAGCTACTACGCGAGGCGGAGGTGCTCGGGGGCACAGAGCTCGCCGGCCATGGCGGGCGGCGGCTTCGGGCGCTCGTGGGGCAGCGGCTACAGGGCACGCGCGAGAGAGAGAGGTGAGGGGAGAGGAAGAGGGGCTTACGGTGGACTCGCAGAGCAGGCCAGTGTGCTCGGGGACGTCCTGCGTGCGGCAAATCGACGGCGGTGGTGGTCGGAGCCCGAGGTGGAAGACGACGGCGATGGCAACGTTCCAGGCCCTCCCGGCTTGCGTGGCTCATCGAGGATGAAGAAGACAACGTGGCAGAGCTTCTGGGCGCGTCGGGATTGCGTGGGGTGGCCAGTGGCCGCGGCTATGGCGAACGGCAGCGACGGGCTCCGCTCGGTGGCTGCGTGCGAGAAACAGAGGAGGGGGGGAAGGAGCGAGGAGAGTGAGAGAGAGCCAGGGGCTGCGTGGCGCTCCGTGGCGTCGTCTAGGAGGGGCCGGGGAAGCAGGAGGTGGCCGGGGAAGCAGGAGGTGGCCGGGGCAGCGTCGGCGCCCGCCACGCACCTGTTCGTCCTCCTGGCAGAGGAGGAAGATGACAAGGGGGGCGCTGGGCTGGGCCGGCCAGATGGGCTGGCCAGCTGGGCTGCGACAGGTGAGTCCAGGTAAGTGCTCTGTTTTATTTTCTGTTTGTTTTATTTTTTTAAATTTGTTTTGCCACTGTTTTGAATTTAAAATAATTCAAACAATGCCAAAAACTCCTCTGAATATTTTTATTTTGCTAGATGGACTTTTCCAAAAGCTCATAAAATATTTCAGGGGTATTTGAAATTATATTCTAATTATATGAATATAATTCAAATTCAAATAGCTAATGATTTAAATTCAAAGTCCCAAGATTAAGTCCTTAAAAATGTTCAATATTTTGGTTGGGACCAGAACCCTTGCCAAAAATTATCAAACATTTAAGAAGAGCATTTTGGAACAATGAATGAGATTTTAGGGTTTTTGCCCTTCTTTTATTTAAGTTTCTGAGGCTTCCAAATTTCCTCAGTTCAAGTTTCAAAAATTTAAACATGATGCAAACACTAGGCAGCACCAGAAGCTAGGGATGTGACACTCCAGTCTATTTCCATTTTTTGAAGGGTTTCCTCATAAATGAGGTTCAATCCGCTGCCACCGTCCATGAGTACCTTGGTAAGGCAAAAGCCGTCCACTATTGGACTCAGGACCAATGCGGCTGGTGCTCGGGCTGTTTGGAATTTGGGTTCATCACTGGCATTAAAGGTGATAACCGTGTCACTCCATGGGTTTATTGTTGCTACTTGATAGACTTCGGCAAGGCTGCGGTGTGTTCGTTTCTGCATATTATTTGATGCGGAAGTCTCAAAGACTGTTAATACCGTACTGGTATCCCTGGGCTGGTGCTCTTTGAATTCTGGAGCTAGAAGCTCCTCGACACTCCTGGCCACCTGCCGGAGTATCCAACATGCTCTAAGGCTATGATTTGGTGTGGCGCCCTCTGAACTATGAATTTTACAGGGTCCATTGAGCCATCCCTCCAGTACGGTTCCATGCCCTATAGAGGGTTTTTGCTTTTTGGTGTTTAACCCAGGTGCCTGGTGATAATGCACCCTTTTATTTCGGACTGGGGTTATATTCAGGGCCAGATTGGCCCAAAATTTTATTTCGGTTTTCCAGGCGCTTTCCATCGCACAGTACTTTCGTACTATGGATGCCAAGTCGGCGAAGCGTGTAATTTCACGGTGACTTATGGCATTGAGGATTCCATTATCCGTGCAATTATTGCAGAAGAATGAAATTGCATCCTCCTCGCGGCAGTCCTTTATCCTGTTCATAACCAGGAGGAATCTGGACCAGTAATGGTGTATTGTTTCTGCGGGCTCTTGCCGAATTCAGGATAGATCCCTTATATTTGGGTGGGCGGGTGGAATGAAATCCGGAACCTCACCCAATCTGAGACTCAGGGGCCAAGGAGTTTCCGAGCTCGGAAGCTTGGGTTCTTGGATGTTATCCAATGAATCTACCCCACTGCCTGACTTTAGGTTCAGGGCTTGAGTGACGTCCTCCCCTCTGTGGGTATCTGTCTTGGAGGGGTCGGGAATCCGTACATAACTAGTCCTTAAGATAGATGAAGACTTGCCGCATTGTTCCTCCACCACTGCGACGTGGTGGGTGACCTGGGGAGAGTTAATCTCTCTCGGATTGGGTTTAAGCCCAATCTGATCGTAGTCTGTAGTGACTCCCAGGGCGGCGACGAGATCCAAGAGCTCCTTTAAGAAAGAGAGCTCCATCGGATCTAACTGCCCGGCGAGTTCCGAGTTGACGTGGAGATTGCTTTCGATGACCCGAGAAGTCATCGTCGGCGCGGCGGCCGAACAGGCGGTCATAAGAAAACCGCTTAGCCGGAGAGTTTGGCTGATAGCCAAAGCTCCTTTAGTGACAGCGCCGTCTTTAAAAACGGGATGAGGCATCCTTCCTGATGGCGACGGCACAATGGAACTCTCAATGAAAGCACCAATGTCGGTGTCTAAACCGGCGGAACTCGGGTAGGGGGTCCCGAACTGTGCGTCTAAGCGGATGGTAACAGGAGACGAGGGACACGGTGTTTTTACCCAGGTTCGGGCCCTCTCGATGGAGGTAAAACCCTACTCCTACATGATTAATATTGATGATATGGGTAGTGTCGGGGATATACCCCGCAGTGTAACCCGGCCGGAAGTATAACCCGGCTAGACTTGGCGACTCACTAATGACCCGCCCTAATGGCACGACACACTAAGTGACCCGCCCGATCCTGGCGACTTATGGGTGACCTGGCAAGCGGATCAGAGGAGCGACAAGACCCGGGGGCCCAGGAGGCTCAAGGCCCAGAAGGCCGGCTTACGTTATGGTAGGCCGGCTTAAGACGAAAGGCATGAGGAATATCTCCCTTACAAGGAATCAAGACCCGGACTTGTACCCGGCTTGTAGTAGAAGATAGGCTAGTCTTAATCCTATTTGGACTCCACATGTAACCTGCCCCTCTAACTTATATTAGGAGGGGCAGGGCACCCCAAAGGGGGAGGGAGCAGCAAGAAACAATCTCTAGGGCTAGACACAAAGAGCCAGCTTACCGGCGACTCTCTCATGATCTTAGTGAGACCTAGCCACAAACAGCATGTAGGGCTATTACCGGATGATGTTTCCCGGGGCCTGATGCTTTCTGAATCCTTTGCTTGTGTGTTGCGTCTCTCGATTCCGCCCAACCCCTCTCAAGCTACCGCATAGATGCGTCGGCCTCGCGACTAAGTCCTCACACTAAGGACATCTACCGTGACAATTCCACGACAGGTATTACAAGAGTAGATCTACCACAAGATCATAGAGGCTAAACCTTAGAAGCTAGCCTATGGTATGATTGTTGTTCGTCCTACGGACTAAAACCCTCCGGTTTATATAGAAATAGAAGAGGGCTAGGGTTACACAGAGTCGGTTACAATGGGAGGAGATCTACATATCCATATTGCCAAGCTTGCCTTCCACACCAAGGAAAGTCCCATCCGGACATGGGACGAAGTCTTCAATCTTGTATCTTCATAGTCCAGGTGTAACGCCCCGGATCCGATGCGCCATGTGTCTGCCAGTTATTCGCCGTTGTTGCCATGTCATTTGCTTGCGTGTTGCATATTGCCATGTCATCATCTGCATTTCATCTGCATGTTTTTCAAAACTTGCATCCGTTCGGGTTCTCCCGGTTCTCTCCGTTGTCCGTTCGGAGTCCAGACCTCTCGCCGTGCCCCGTCGCCCCTATCAGACCTTGTTTTCGTGAGCGGGTTATAAACGTTCTCGGAATGGACCGAGGTTTGCCAAGCGGCCTTGGTATAGCACCGGTAGACCGCCTGTCAAGTTTCATGCCATTTGGAGTCCGTTTGATACTCCAACGGTTAACCGAGGGGCCAAAAAGGCCTCGTGTGTGTTGCAGCCCAACACCCCTTCAAAGTGGCCCATAACCCATCCAAACCCCCTCCATGCTCTCGGTCGTTCGATCACGACCACGTGGCTGAAAACCGTGCCTCATTTGGACTCTCCTAGCTCCCAGAATCTATAAATAGATGCCCTCCCCTGAAATTCCCGGTGCAAACCCTAGCCCCTTCTCCACCGCGCCGCCGGACATGTCCATCCGCACCGGACATGTCCGCCGGACACGTCGCGCGGACCAATGGCGTGTCGCCATGTCATCGCCGCCGCCTCCAGAGCCAATCCCCGCCGGCCACCTCACCCTCTCTCTCCTCTCCCCACCGCACGGCCCGCGGGACCCAGATCGGGCCCGCGCGAGCGCGCTCCGCCGCCGCCGTCCGCCCGCCTGGCCCGGCCGCCTCGCCCCGGCGCCGC
>NC_041391.1:77427246-77486185 GCF_002162155.2 Triticum dicoccoides
TGCCTCCGGCGCCTCCCAGGCCGGACCGTGCCTTCCCGGCGACCGCCGCCGCCGGTCGCCCGACCGCGAGCTCCCGTCGCCCCGCGCCGCTCCTCCGTGCCCAGCCGGCCCCGCGGCCGGCTCCGTCGCCCCACCGCGCCGCCCTGGCCAGATCCGGCCGCGGGAAGGCCGGATCCGGCGCCCCCCTCGACGGCCCCCTCCTCTCCGGCGATCCTCGTCGTCCGTTCCCGTTCCAGATCTGGAAGACGAAGGTTGACCCCGAAAATTCCACCGTCCCCGAATATTTGCATATTTTAGCTCATATTCATCGCACCATAACTCTCTGCAAACTGCTCCGTTTTGTGTGCATAATATATCCAAATGTTCGTCATGAGATGCTCTACATTTCATTCCATTGCACCATGTTAATTTGAGCTCATCTAGATGTCTGAATCATTGTTGCAAGAGTGCTATATAATGTTGTCTGCTGTCTGTTAACAGAACTTGCTCATTTGTCATTTTTGCCATGATTAATGTGTGCATTCTATGAGCATGAGCTCTATACGTGTTTTGTGCTACATCATGCCATATTTAGAGGGGTGTATGCCATTTATTTTTGTGATCAATGTGGTGACTAGAAAAAGCATGCAAACTAGGATTCGAGATGTTGCTGATTTCAGTCCCTGTTCTGCTGTTATTTTTATGCCATGTAAACTTGATGCTACAGAGAGATCCAAGCTTATTTTGAGATACTTCAGTAAGGATGTTTTGAACATATGGTTATTCTATATTCAGTCATGCCCCTGTTTGCAATTATGGAGTAGTCTAGCATGTCAGTTTCTTGCTCTACTTTTGCTATAAAATGTTTCCTGGCAGATTGTTTACATGTTATTCAATGTTGCCATGATTGTTGTTAGTGATCCAAGCATGCTATGAACTTGCTCTTGCCATTCTTAGCTTCACAAATATTCCATCTTACTGTTGGTTGCCTTGCCATGCCATGTATTGCTCTGTGGTGAGTTGTACGAGCTCACCAACACACCTACTTATTGTTGTTCCTGCCATGTATGAATCTGTCATATAACTTGCTATGTTTACATGGGTGCCATCATATCTTCTGATCCTTTTTGGCTCATGGTCAGTAAAGGACTTTTGTTATATGCTATTAGTAGGTTCATGCCATGCCTTTGTTTGCCATGATAAGTTACTGTAACATGTTTTTTATAGCTCTAAACGTTGCAACCTAATGTTATTTCTGTTAAAGTCTGAAACTGTTATTGATTGCAATCTTGCCATGTGTTTTTGAGCATGTTATAGTGGTTTCTGGAGATAACTCAGTGTTCATGTTTTGTTATGCTTTACTTGTACATCATGTCCATGCCTTTTGTTTTCCTATGGTGGTACTGTAGCATGTTGTTTTGATGCTTGCAATATGCCTAGTTGCTGTTTTGGACAGCTTGTCCTTTAAACTTGTTTCATGTGTGTGTTGAACCGTTGCTCTGTTTTGAGTGTGCTCTATATGAAATTTTTTTGATTTTGCATGTAGTTTCATATTGTCATGTGCATCCTTGGGTTGAGGTGTTTGCTTGATGTTTGCATGCATTTTTCATCAATGTCATGTTCAACTTGTTTTGCTCATATCTTCTAGGCCGTAGCTCCGAATTAAATGAACTTTATATGTAATTTGACTAGAATCTCCTGTAGATTATCCTGGTGCATTTTAACTTGCTGTTTAACAACTTGAACATAAGGTTTATTCAGATCTGGACCAATTTCGAAATTTGCATATGAGGACTTACTGGAATTGTTATATGTTGTTTCCGGCCTCATTTAAATTTGCTTTGATGTGTTGCTCTTGTTTGCATCATCTCTTGCCATGAGTAGCCTCATCTGGCTTTGTCATGCACCATGCTTGTTGTGCATCATGTCTCGTATATGTGTGGTGTGTTTACTATGTTGTGTGTTTCTTCTCGATAGTTCCTGTTTCGTTGCGATCGTGAGGATTCATTCGTCTACGCTTGGTTCGTCTTCGTGGTTCCATCTTCTCCATGGACTCGTTCTTCTTCCTTGCGGGATTTCAGGCAAGATGACCGCTACCCTGGATCTCACTACTATCATTGCTATGCTAGTTGCTTCGTTCTATCGCTTTACCACGCTACCTATCTCTTGTTGATCAAGCCTCCCAAATTGCCATGTCAGCCTCTAACCTTTTCACCCTTCCTAGCAAACCATTGCTTGGCTATGTTATCGCTTTTTCTCAGCCCCTCTTATAGCGTTGTTAGTTGCAGGTGAAGTTGAAGATTGCTCCATGGGGGACAGGGTTATGTTGGGATATCACAATATCTCTTATTTAATTAATGCATCTATATACTTGGTAAAGGGTAGAAGACTCGGCCTTATGCCTGGTGTTTTGTTCCACTCTTGTCGCCCTAGTTTCCGTCATACCGGTGTTATGTTCCCGGATTTTGCGTTCCTTACGCGGTTGGGTGATTTATGGGACCCCCTTGACAGTTCGCTTTGAATAAAACTCCTCCAGCAAGGCCCAACCTTGGTTTTACCATTTGCCTCACCACCACCTACTTTTCCCTTGGGAGTCGCTCTCTCGAGGGTCATCTTTATTTTAGCCCCCCCGTGCCAGTGCTTGTCTAAGTGTTGGTCCGAACTGAGTAGCCTGCGGGGCCACCTCGGGGATACTCGAAATCTGGTTTTACTCGTACCTTGACTTATCCGGTGTTTCCCTGAGAACGAGATATGTGCAGCTCCTATCGGGATTGTCGGTGCATCAGGCGGTTTTGCTGGTCTTGTTTTACCCTTGTTGAAATGTCTTGTAAACCGGGATTCCAAGTCTGATCGGGTCTTCCTGGGAGAAGGTATATCCTTCGTTGATCGTGAGAGCTTATCATGGGCTAAGTTGGGACACCCCTGCAGGGTCTTATATTTCGAAATCCGTGCCCGCGGTTATGGGCATATGGGAATTGGTTAATGTCCGGTTGTAGATAACTTGACACCAGATACGAATTAAAACGCATCAACCGCGTGTGTAGCCGTGATGGTCTCTTTTCGGCGGAGTCTAGGAAGTGAACACGGTTTTGGGTTATGTTTGACGTAAGTAGGAGTTCAGGATCACCTCTTGATCATTGATAGCTTCACGACCGTTCCTTTGCTCTCTTCTCGCTCTCATTTGCATATGTTAGCCACCATATATGCTTAGTCGCTGCTGCAACCTCACCACTTTACACCTTCCTTTCCCATTAAGCTTTGCTAGTCTTGATACCCATGGTAATGGGATTGCTGAGTCCTCGTGGCTCACAGAGTACTACAACAACTGTTGCAGGTACAGGTTATGCGATGATCATGACGCGAGAGCGATGTTTGCTTGTGTTGGAGTTCTTCTTCCGCTTCTTCTTCGATCAGGGGATAGGTTCCAGGTCGGCAGCCTGGGCTAGCAGGTTGGATGTCGTTTGAGTTTCTGTTTATGTTTCATCCGTAGTCGGATGATGCTCTTATGTATTGTGATGTTGTATTCGTTTGGCATTGTATGCATTTTGTATGTATCCCCATCTATTATGTAAGGTTGATGTAATGATATCCACCTTGCAAAAGCGTTTCAATATGCGGTTCTATCCTTGGTGGGACCTTCGAGTCTCTTTAGGATAGTATCGCATATTGGGCGTGACACCAGGAGTCCGGCCAAAGGTCATAGTCCGGCTATCCGAACACCCCCTAATCCAGGACTCCCTCACTTGCCATGGGAGAAGTGCTTAGCTTTGGGTTCAATCTTGCGGTGTTCTTACCCAGTGACAGAAAGGGTTGCAAGACACGTATTGTATTGTTGCCATCGAGGATAACAAGATGGGCTTTATATCATATTGCATGAGTTTATCCCTCTACATCATGTCATCTTGCTTAATGCGTTACTCTGTTCTTATGAACTTAATACTCTAGATGCAGGCAGGATTCGGTCGATGTGTGGAGTAATAGTAGTAGATGCAGGCCGGAGTCGGTCTACTTGTTATGGACGTGATGCCTATATACATATGATCATGCCTAGATAATCTCATAACTATGCGCTTTTCTATCAATCGCTTGACAGTAAGTTGTTCACCCACCGTAATACTTATGCTATCTCGAGAGAAGCCTCGAATGAAACCTATGCCCCCCGGGTCTATCTCTTATCATATTTGCTTTCAATCTACTTTATTTGCATCTTTACTTTTTGCATCTATATTATAAAATACCAAAAATATATTTATCTTATCTTACTATCTTTATTAGATCTCACTTTCGCAAGTGGCCGTAAAGGGATTGACAACCCCTTTATTGTGTTGGTTGCGAGTTCTCAGTTTGTTTGTGTAGGTGCGTGGGACTTGTGAGGAGCCTCCTACTGGATTGATACCTTGGTTCTCAAAACTGAGGGAAATACTTATGCCACACTTGCTCCATCACCCTCTCCTCTTCGGGGAAAACCAACACTAGCTCACGGTGTAGCAAGAAGGAATTGTGGCGCCGTTGCCGGGGAGGTCTTCGCTCAAGTTAAGACATACCAAGTACCCATCACAAACCCATCTCCCTCGCATTTACATTATTTTCCATTTGCCTCTTGTTTTCCTCTCCCCCACTTCACCCTTGACGTTTTATTTGCCCTCTCTTTCCCAATCTCCTCCTCTCTCTTTCGCTTTCCTTCTTTAGTGTGCTTGTTTGCTTGTTTGACCTTATGGCCGCGCCTAAGGGTCGTGACCACCTTCTCAGAAGGATGGATGAGATTGAATCAAATATTAGAAGCCTTTTGAATTTGCAATTTGAGCATAATAATTTCTTTAGAAAAGATCTTAAGTAACAAAGAGCTTGATGATATGAATAAAGAATTCTATGGCGTTAACGCTCAAATTGTTGGGGAATGTAGTAATTTAAAAAAAAAATCCTACGCAGACGCAAGATTATGGTGATGCATAGCAACGAGAGAGGAGAGGTGTCCACATACCCTCGTAGACCGAAAGCGGAAGCGTTATAACAACGCGGTTGATGTAGTCGTACGTCTTCACGGCCCGATCGATCAAGCACCGAAACTAAGGCACCTCCGAGTTCTAGCACACGTTCAGCTCGATGACGTCCCTCGAACTCCGATCCAGCCGAGTGTCGAGGGAGAGTTCCGTCAGCACGACGACGTGGTGACGATCTTGATGTTCTACCGTCGCAGGGCTTCGCCTAAGCACCGCAACGATATTATCGAGGTGGACTATGGTGGAGGGGGCACCGCACACGGCTAAGAGATCCAAGGGATCAATTGTTGTTGTGTCTAGAGGTGCCCCCCTGCCCCCGTATATAAATTATCAAGGGGGAGGGGTCGGCCGGTCAGGTGGAGGCGCGCCAAGGAGGAGTCCTACTCCAACCGGGAGTAGGATTCCCCCCTTCCAAGTAGTATGAGTAGGAGTCAAGGAAAGGGGAAAGAGAAGAGAAGGAAGGAGGGGGCGCAACCCCTCCCCATAGTCCAATTCGGACTAGGCCTTGGGGACGTGCCCAGCCTCTCCTCTCTCTTTCCCCTAAAGCCCAATAAGGCCCATATACTCTCCGACGAATTCCCGTAACTCTCCGGTACTCCAAAAAATACCCGAATCACTCGGAACCTTTCCGAACTCCAAATATAGTCGTCCAATATATCAATCTTTACGTCTTAAACATTTCGAGACTCCTCGTCATGTCTCCGATCTCATCCAGGACTCCGAACTCCTTCGGTACATCAAAACTCATAAACTCATAATATAACTGTCATCAAAACCTTAAGCGTGCGGACCCTACGGGTTCGAGAACTATGTAGACATGACCGAGACATGTCTCCGGTCAATAACCAATAGCGGAACCTGGATGCTCATATTGGCTCGCACATATTCTACGAAGGTCTTTATCGGTCAGACCGCATAACAACATACGTTGTTCCCTTTGTCATTGGTATGTTACTTACCCGAGATTCGATCGTCGGTATCCAATACCTAGTTCAATCTCGTTACCGGCAAGTCTCTTTACTCGTTACGTAATGCATCATTCTGTAACTAACTCATTAGCTACATTGCTTGCAAGGCTTATAGTGATGTGCACTACCGAGAGGGCCCAGAGATACCTCTCCGACAAATCGGAGTGACAAATCCTAATCTTGAAATACGCCAACCCAACATGTACCTTCAGAGACACCTGTAGAGCTCCTTTATAATCACCCAGTTACGTTGTGACGTTTGGTAGCACACAAAGTGTTCCTCCGGTAAACAGGAGTTGCATAATCTCATAGTCATAGGAACATGTATAAGTCATGAAGAAAGCAATAGCAACATACTAAACGATCAAGTCCTAAGCTAATGGAATGGGTCAAGTCAATCACATCATTCTTCTAATGATGTGATCCCGTTAATCAAATGACAACTCATGTCTATGGTTAGGAAACTTAACCATCTTTGATTAACGAGCTAGTCAAGTAGAGGCATACTAGTGACACTATGTCCGTCTATGTATTCACACATGTATTATGTTTCCGGTTAATACAATTCTAGCATAAAATTTTATAATGAAATAAGGAAATAAATAATAACTTTATTATTGCCTCTAGGGCATATTTCCTTCAGTCTCTCACTTGCACTAGAGTCAATAATCTAGTTCACATCGCCATGTGATTTAACACCAATATTCCCATCTGTATGTGATTAATACCCATAGTTCACATCGTCATGTGATCAACACCCAAAGGGTTTACTAGAGTCAATAATCTAGTTCACATCTCTATGTGATTAACACCCAAAGAGTACTAAGGTATGATCATGTTTTTCTTGTGAGAGAAGTTTAGTCAACAGGTCTATCATATTTAGAGCCGTATGTATTTTGCAAATATTCTATGTCCACAATGCTCTGCACGGATCTGCACGGAGCTACTCTAGCTAATTGCTCCCACTTTCAATATGTATCCAGATTGAGATTTAGAGTCATCTGGATTGGTGTAAAAGCTTGCATCGTTGTAACTTTTTACCACGGGCTCTTTTATCACCTCCATAATCGAGAAACATCTCCTTAGTCCTCACTAAGGATATTCTTGACCGATGTCTAGTGATCTACTCTTAGATCAAAATTTTATTCCTTTGTCAAACTCAGAGCAAGGTATACAATAGGTCTGGTTCACAGCATAGCATACTTTATAGAACCTATGACTGAGGCATAGGGAATGACTTTTCATTCTCTTTCTATTTTCTGCCATGGTTGGGTCTTGAGTCTTACTTAATTTCACACCTTTTTATCACAGGCAAGAACCTCTTTGACTGTTCCATTTTGAACTATTTCAAAAATTTATCAAGGTATGTACTCATTGAAAAATCTTATCAAGCGTCTTGATCTATCTATATAGATCTTGATGCTCAATGTGTAAGCAGCTTCACCGAGGTCTTGCTTTGAAAAACTCTTATTCAAGTAATCTTTCATGCTATCCAGAATTTCTATATTATTTCCAATCAACAATTTGTCATCCACATATAATATTAGAAATGCTACAGAGCTCCCACTCACTTTCTTGTAAATACAGGCTTCTCAAAAAGTCTATATAAAACCATATGCTTTGATCAACTCATCAAAGCGTATATTCCAACTCCAAGAGGCTTGCACCAGTCCATAAATTGATCGCTGGAGCTTGCACACTTTGTTAGCACCTTTAGGATTGACAAAACCTTCTGGTTGCATCATATACAACTCTTCTTTAATAAATTCAATAAGGAATGCAGTTTTGACATCCTTTTGCCAGATTTCATAAAATGTGGCAATTGCTAACATGATTCAGACAGACTTAAGCATCGATACGAGTGAGAAAATCTCATTGTATTAACATCTTGAACTTGTCGAAAAACCTTTCACAACAAGTTGAGGTTTGTAGATAGTAACACTACTATCAGTGTCCGTCTTCCTCTTGAAGATCCATTTATTTTCTATGGCTTGTCGATCATCGGGCAACTCAATCAAAGTCCACACTTTGTTTTCATACATGGATCCCATCTCAGATTTCATGGCCTCCAGCCATTTCGCGGAATCTGCGCTCATCACCGCTTCCTCATAGTTCGTAGGTTCATCATGGTCTAGTTACATGACTTCCAGAACAGGATTACCGTACCACTTTGGTGCGGATGTTATTCTGGTTGACCTACGAGGTTCGGTAGTAACTTGATCTGAACTTTCATGATCAATATCATTAGCTTCCTCACTAATTGGTGTAGTGGTCACTGGAACTGATTTCTGTGATGAACTACTTTCCAATTCGGGAGAAGGTACAATTACCTTATCAAGCTCTACTTTCCTCCCACTCACTTCTTTCGAGAAAAACTTCTTCTCTAGAAAGGATCCATCTTAGCAACGAATAAATTGCCTTTGGATATGTGATAGAAGCTGTACCCAGTAGTTACCTTTGGGTATTCTATGAAGACGCACTTCTCCGATTTGGGGTCGAGCTTATCAGGTTGAAAACCTTTTTTCATATAAGCATCGCAAATCCAAACTTTAAGAAACGACATCTTAGGTTTACTGCTAAACCATAGTTCATACGGTGTCATCTCAATGGATTTAGATGATACCCTATTAAATGTGAATGCAGCTATCTCTAATGCATAACCCCAAAACAAAAATGGTAAACCGATAAGAGACATCATAGATCGCACCATATCTAGTAAAGTACGATTACGACGTTCGGACACACCATAACATTGTGGTGTTCCAGGTGGCGTGAGTTGCGAAACTATTTCAGAATGTTTCAAATGAAGACCAAACTCGTAACTCAAATATTCGTCTCCACGATCAGATTGTAGAAACTTTATTTTTCTTGTTACGATGATTTTCCACTTCACTCTAAAATTCTTTGAACTTTTCAAATGTTTCAGACTTATGTTTCATCAAGTAGATATACCCATATCTGCTCAAATCATCTGTGAAGGTCAGAAAATAACGATACACACCGCGAGCCTTAACACTCATCGGATCGCATACATCGGTATGTATTATTTCCAATAAGTCAGTAGCTCGTTCCATTGTTCCGGAGAACGGAGTTTTAGTCCTTTTGCCCAAAAGGCACGGTTCGCAAGCATCAAATGATTCATAACCAAGTGATTCCGAAAATCCATCTTTATGGAGTTTCTCCATGCGCTTTACACCGATATGACCCAAACGGCAGTGCCACAAATAAGTTGCACTATCATTATTAACTTTGCATCTTTTGGCATCAATATTATAAATATGTGTATCACTATGGTCGAGATCCAACAAACTATTTTGATTGGGTGTATAACCATCGAAGGTTTTATTCATGTAAACTGAACAACAATTATTCTTTGACTTTAAATGAATAACTGTATCGCAATAAACATGATCAAATCATATTCATGTTCAACGCAAATGCCAAATAACATTTACTTAGGTTTAACACTGATCCCAAAAGTATAGGGAGTGTGTGATGATGATCATATCAATCTTGGAACTACTTCCAACACTCATCGTCACTTCCCCTTCAACTAGTCTCTGTTTATTCTATAACTCCTGTTTCGAGTTACTAACCTTAGCAATCGAACAAGTATCAAATACTCAGGGGCTACTATAAACACTATTAAGGCACACATCAATAACCTGTATATCAAATATACCTTTGTTCACTTTGCCATCCTTCTTATCCACCAAATATTCAGGGCATTTCCGCTTCCAGTGACCATTTCCTTTGCAGTATAAGCACTCAGTTTCAGGCTTTGGTCCACCTTTGGTCTTCTTCACGGGAGTGACAACTTGTTTGACATTCTAATTGAAGTTTCCCTTTCTTTCCCTTTGCCCTTTTCTTGAAACTAGTGGTCTTGTCAATCATCAACACTTGATGCTCTTTCTTGATTTCTACCTTTGTCGATTTCAACATCACGAAGAGCTCAGGAATCGTTTTCGTCATCCCTTGCATACTATAGTTCATCACGAAGTTCTAGTAACTTAGTGATGGTGACTAGAGAATTCTGTTAATCACTATCTTATCTGGAAGATTAACTCCCACTTGATTCAAGCGATTGAAGTACCCAGACAATCTGAGCACATGCTAACTAGTTGAGAGATTCTCCTCCATCTTTTAGCTATAAAACTTCTTGGAGACTTCATATCTCTCAACTCGGGTATTTGCTGGAAATATTTAACTTCAACTCCTGGAACATCTCATATGGTCCATGACGTTCAAAACGTCTTTGAAGTCCTGATTCTAAGCCGTTTAAGCATGGTGCACTAAACTATCAAGTAGTCATCATTTTGAGCTAGCCAAACATTCATAATGTCTGCATCTGCTCCTGCAATAGGTTTGTCACCTAGTGGTGCATCAAGGACATAATTCTTCTGTGCAAGAATGAGGATAAACCTCAGATTACGGATCCAATCCGCATCATTGCTACAAACATCTTTCAACACAGTTTTCTCTAGGAACATATCAAAATGAAAGCAACAACGCGAGCTATTGATCTACAACATAATTTGCAAAATACTACCAGGACTAAGTTCATGAAAAATTAAAGTTAAATTAATCATATTACTTAAGAACTCCCACTTAGACAGACATATCTCTAGTCATCTAAGTGATCACGTGATCCAAATCAACTAAACCATGTCCGATCATCACGTGAGAAGGAGTAGTTTTCAATGGTGAACATCACTATGTTGATCATATCTACTATATGATTCACGTTCGACCTTTCGGTCTCCGTGTTCCGAGGCCATATCTGTATATGCTAGGCTCGTCAAGTTTAACATGAGTATTCCGCGTGTGCAACTGTTTTGCACCCGTTGTATTTGAACGTAGAGCCTATCACACCCGATCATCACGTGGTGTCTCGGCACGAAGAACTTTCGCAACAGTGCATACTCAGGGAGAACACTTCTTGATAATTAGTGAGAGATCATCTTAAAATGCTACTGTCAATGAAAGCAAGATAAGATGCATAAAGGATAAACATCACATTCAATCAATATAAGTGATATGATATGGCCATCATCATCGTGTGCTTGTGATCTCCATCTCCGAAGCACCGTCGTGATCACCATCGTCACCGGCGCGACACCTTGATCTCCATCGTAGCATCGTTGTCGTTTCACCATCTATGGCTTCTACGACTATCGCTACCGCTTAGTGATAAAGTAAAGCAATTATAGGGCACTTGCATTTCATACAATAAAGCGACAACCATATGGCTCCTGCCAGTTGCCGATAACTCGGTTACAAAACATGATCATCTCATACAATAAAACATAGCATCACGTCTTGACCATATCACATCACAACATGCCCTGCAAAAAAAATTTAGACGTCCTCTACTTTGTTGTTGCAAATTTTACGTGGCTGCTACGGGCTGAGCAAGAACCGCTCTTACCTACGCATCAAAACCACAACGATAGTTCGTCAAGTTAGTGTTGTTTTAACCTTCACAAGGACCGGGCGTAGCCACACTCGGTTCAACTAAAGTTGGAGAAACAGACACCCGCTAGTCACCTGTGTACAAAGCATGGCGGTAAATCCAGTCTCGCGTAAGTGTACGCGTAATGTCGGTCCGGGCCGCTTCACCCAACAATACCGCCGAACCAAAGTATGACATGCTGGTAAGCAGTATGACTTGTATCACCCACAACTCACTTGTGTTCTACTCGTGCATATAATATCAACGCATAAAACCTAGGCTCGGATGCCACTGTTGGGGAACGTAGTAATTTCAAAAAAATTCCTACGCACATGCAAGATCATGGTGATGCATAGCAACGAGAGGGGAGAGTGTGTCCACGTACCCTCGTAGACCGAAAGCGGAAGGGTTATAACAATGCGGTTGATGTAGTCGTACGTCTTCACGGCCCGACCGGTCAAGCACCGAAACTATGGCATCTCCAAGTTCTAGCACACGTTCAGCTCGATGACGTCCCTCGAACTCCGATCCAGCCGAGTTTCGAGGGAGAGTTCCGTCAGCATGACGGCGTGGTGATGATCTTGATGTTCTACCGTCGCAGGGCTTCGCCTATGCACCGCAATGATATTATCGAGGTGTACTATGGTGGAGGGGGCACCGCACACGGCTAAGAGATCCAAGGGATCAATTGTTGTTGTGTCTAGAGGTGCCCCCCTGCCCCCGTATATAAAGGATCAAGGGGGATGGGGCGGCCGACCAGGAGGAGGCGCGCCAAGGAGGAGTCCTACTCTAACCGGGAGTAGGATTCCCCCCTTCCAAGTAGTATGAGTAGGAGTCAAGGAAAGGGGGAAGAGAAGAGAAGGAAGGAGGGGGCGCAGCCCCTCCCCCTAGTCCAATTCGGACTAGGCCTTGGGGAGGCGCCCAGCCTCTCCTCTCTCTTTCCCCTAATGCACAATAAGGCCCATATACTCCCCGCCGAATTCACGTAACTCTCCGGTACTCCAAAAAATACCTGAATCACTCGGAACCTTTCCGAACTCCGAATATAGTCGTCTAATATATCGATCTTTACGTCTCGACCATTTCGAGACTCCTCGTCATGTCCCCGATCTCATCCAGGACTCCGAACTCCTTCGGTACATCAAAACTCATAAACTCATAATATAATTGTCATCGAAACCTTAAGCGTGCGGACCCTACGGGTTCGAGAACTATGTAGACATGACAAAGACACGTCTCCGGTCAATAACCAATAGCGGAACCTGGATGCTCATATTGGCTCCCACATATTCTACGAAGATCTTTATCGGTCAGACAGCATAACAACATACGTTGTTCCCTTTGTCATCAGTATCCAATACCTAGTTCAATCTCGTTACCGGCAAGTCTCTTTACTCGTTACGCAATGCATCATTCCGTAACTAACTCATTAGCTACATTGCTTGCAAGGCTTATAGTGATGTGCATTACCGAGAGGGCCCAGAGATACCTCTCCGACAAATCGGAGTGACAAATCCTAATCTCGAAATACGCCAACCCAACATGTACCTTCGGAGACACCTGTAGGGCTCCTTTATAATCACCCAGTTACGTTGTGACGTTTGGTAGGACACAAAGTGTTCCTCCAGTAAACGGGAGTTGCATAATCTCATAGTCATAGGAACATGTATAAGTCATGAAGAAAGCAATATCAAAAAACTAAACGATCAAGTGCTAAGCTAACGGAATGGGTCAAGTCAATCACATCATTCTTCTAATGATGTGATCCCGTTAATCAAATGACAACTCATGTCTATGGTTAGGAAACTTAACCATCTTTGATCAACGAGCTAGTCAAGTAGAGGCATACTAGTGACACTATGTTTGTCTATGTATTCACACATGTATTATGTTTCCGGTTAATACAATTCTAGCATAAACTTTTATCATGAAATAAGGAAATAAATAATAAATTTATTATTGCCTCTAGGGCATATTTCCTTCACAAATTACCCGGCCTAAAAATGCTATAGCCAAACTTTCTGACAAGCAAGCCACCTTAGTCAATAAGATGGCCGCTAAACCAGAAAAATTACATGAAAATAATGATGAGGATCTTAAAGTTATTAATGCATCTCCTATTAGATCGATGTTTTGCAATATGAATTCTGATGATTATGGGACTAATGATGAATCAACTTTGCCTAGAAGGCGTCCCAAGAATTCGGAGTCTTTAGATCTTGATGCTAAATTTTGTAAAAGTGAGATTGGAGAATCCTCAACTTCTAATAACATTGAATATACTATCTCGGATTTCAAGGAATTTGATTATGATAATTGCTCTTTAAAAGGTTGTATTTCCTTGTTGCAATCCGTTGTTAATTCTCCTCATGCTTATAGTCAAAACAAAGCTTTTACCAAACATATTGTTGATGCCTTGATGCAATCTTATGATGAAAAACTTAATTTGGAAGTTTCTATACCTAGAAAAGTTAATGATGAGTGGGAACCTACTATAAAAATTAGAATTAAAGATTATGAGTTTCTTGCTTTGTGTGATTTGGGTGCTAGTGTTTCCACGATTCCGAAAACTTTATGTGATATTCTAGGTTTCCTTGATCTTGAAGATTGCTCTTTAAATCTGCACCTTGCGAATTCCACCATTAAAAAGCCTATGGGGAGGATCAATGATGTTCTTATTGTGGCAAATAGAAATTTGGTACCCGTAGATTTTGTCGTTCTTGATATAGATTGCAATCTTTCTTGCCCTATTATTCTTGGTAGACCTTTCCTTAGAACGATTGGTGCGATTATTGATATGAAGGAAGGGAACATTAGATTCCAATTCCCTTAAAGAAAGGCATGGAGAACTTTCCAAGAAAGAAAGTCAAATTACCTTATGAATCTATCATGCGTGCTACTTATGAATTTAGTGCCAAAGATGGCACTACTTATATCTATCTTCGCTTTTATGCCTAGCTAGGGGCGTTAAACGATAGCGCTAGTTGGGAGGCAACCCGATTATCTTTATATTCTTTGTTCTGTTCCTGTTTAGTGTTAAATTTTTGTTTCTACTTTCTGTTTAGATGTGTTTTCATTTTTTATTTAGTGTTTGTGCCAAGTAGAACCTATAGGATAAACTATGATGATAGTTGATTTGATTCTGCTGAAAAACAGAAACTTGGCGCTCACGAGAAAAAAATCAATAAATCACAGAAACGAGCTTTTGCATTGATTCTTTTTTCTGATGATCAATAAACAAATTGTACAGTACTTCCTATTTTGGTAGGATTTGTAGAGTTCCATAAGTTTTCTTTAGTTACATATTGCTACAGACTGTTCTGTTTTTGACAGATTCTGTTTTTCGTGTGTTGTTTGCTTATTTCAATGCATCTATGGCTAGTAAATTAGTTTATAAACCATAAGGAAGTTGGAATAAAGTAGGTTTAACACCAAAATAAATAAAGAATGATTTCATTGCAGTAACTTACGTGGTGATTTTGTTTTATTTCACTAATGGAGCTTATAAGATTTCCTGTTGAGTTTTGTGCTGTGAAGTTTTCAAGTTTTGGGTAAAGCTTTTATGGACTATGGAATAAAGGGTGGTGTCGGTGTCAAAACCGGCGGATCTCAGGTAGGGGGTCCCGAACTGTGCGTCTAGGCGGATGGTAACAGGAGACAAGGGAAACGATGTTTTACCCAGGTTCGGGCCCTCTTGATGGAGGTAAAACCCTACGTCCTGCTTGATTGATATTGATATTGTGGATGTTTACAAGAGTGGATCTACCACGAGATCAAGGAGGCTAAACCCTAGAAGCTAGCCTATGGTATGATTGTAATGGTTGTTGTTGTGTCCTACGGACTAGAGCCATCCGGTTTATATAGACACCGGAGAGGGCTAGGGTTACATAGAGTTGGTTACAATGGTAGGAGATCTACGTATCCGTATCGCCAAGCTTGCCTTCCACGCCAAGGAAAGTCCCATCCGGACACGGGACGAAGTCTTCAATCTTGTATCTTCATAGTCTTGGAGTCCGGTCGATGATGATAGTCCAGCCGATGATAGTTCGGCCGATGATGGTAGTCCGGCTATCCGGACACCCCCTAATCCGGGACTCCCTCAGTAGCCCCTGAACCAGGCTTCAATGACGATAAGTCTGGCGCGTATATTGCTTGGCATTGCAAGGCGGGTTCCTCCTCCGAATGATAGAAGATGGTGAACACCAGGATAGTGTCCGGCTCTGCAAAATAAATTCCACATCCCACCGTAGAGAGAATAATATATACACAAGTTTAGTCTGCTGACGTTTTTTGCGGCATGACGTCACGCCACTACCAAGCCATTACTTGAATCGTTTTTACTCTACCACCTCAGCGCATTTAGCGAAGCGGTTTCCTTGGCACGTCTTGTCGAAGCAGAGATCGTGTTCCCCCTTAATCCGGGATTCTCATCAATACAGACGTGGGTAACCCAACCGCGCCCGTCGCCACGCCCCCTCTATCGAAGGTGAGTCCCAAACGGTCATGGAGACGGCTCTCGGTATTCTCCCTCTTTATAACGGGACCAAGGCTCATTTCTTTTCTTCAATCCTCCAACAAATCCTCTCCCCTCTCCAAGTTCCAGCACCTAGAGCTCCAGATTCGAGCGCTTCGGACCTTCAACGATGTCCGGTTCCGACCTCCAGGGCCGGTGGATGCCCTCCTCTGTCACGGAGGAGGACGTGCTAAAGCTGCAGGAGGCCAAGTACCTGGCTTATGAGATTTCGCACAGGTTGCCTGCCGAAGGGCAGGCCATCCCCACCCCCGAGCCCGGCGAGTACGTCGTTTTTGTATCCCACCTCCGTCGGGGTTTAGGCTTCCCGATGGATCCTTTTGTGAGAGGGCTCATGTTTTACTATGGGTTGGAATTCCACGATTTGGCTCCGGAGTCCATCCTCCATATTTCTGCATTTATTGTCGTCTGCGAAGCCTTCCTCCGCGTCACCCCTCACTTCGGCCTGTGGCTGAAGACCTTCAATGTGGCACTGAAGATGATCGGGGGGCGTCAAGTGGAGTGTGGCGGGGCGGCCCTAAGTAGGAGGACCGATGCCCCGTGGCCCGCTGGCTCCTTCCAAGAGGAGCTCGGCCCGTGGCAGCAAGAGTGGTTCTATATTACTGTTCCGAGGGGCCACAGACAAAAGCCGCCGCCCTTATTCCGCCCAGGACCTCCACGACGGTTGATGTTGTGGGTCACCCAAGGGCTCAACCGGGGGCCGTCAAAGGACGTGTCCCTACTGCAGGGCCGGATTCGAGATCTCCAAACGAGGGATGTTGATATGGTGGTGGTTATGCTGATTAGGCGTCTCCCGCCCTGCAAACGCCGCCCTCTCCGGCTGTGGGAGTTCTATCCGGAGGGCCCACGGATTCTTCAACACTTCATGGGCATGACACCCCTAGAGATGTACAAATTATTCTTCGGATCGCAAGAGGCGCGTCCGAAATTGACCGAGGATGCTGGCCTAAGCTGCAATCACCCGGATACTCAAGTAAGTAGTTCCAAGTCCGGACATACCGTTTGTTTGCCTTTCGATGATTCGCCTTATGACCAACTTCCTTCTACACAGGAGTAGATAGCGGAAGCAAAATTGATATGGTGTCCGGCCCCCCTCCCCGAGACCGCGCCGGATTCCGTGCTGGTCCGGATGCTTGAGGTTGCGCCTCCAGAGGAAGGCGAAGGGGAAAGCAGGAAAGCTACTGCCTCTCCTAAGGAGGCTCTTGAAAGAGGGGGGGTCGAGAATCCCTCCCTCCAAGGGGAGAAGAGGACTGCCTCCGAGGACCCGGGGGCAAAAGCCCCTAAACGGGGGAAGAAATCTTCGCCAGAGGGTCCTGCGTCCGGGGAGGCCCCGGCCGCACAATCTCCCTTAAAGAATCAGCCCTCCAACGAGCCGTAAGTAGAAAGAAAGGAGTTTCATAATAAGGGACATCCCTATTTGTGCTTCTGAGGATAACTAAAGTTATTACCTTGTAGTTCGGATCTCCGTCCTTCGCAAATGAGCTCGTCTTCAGGGGACCTTCATCCGGAGATGATGGAGAGTGAGATGCCTCCGTCCGGGGCGCCGTCGGATAGGGCAGACGAGCCTGACGTGTCGTCACGGAGGGAGCCCCCGGGTTGGCAAAGCCAGATAGTTCGGCGCCAACTGGTGTACGGCTGAAGGATCTGCTTGAGAAGGCGTCTATCTCAGAAGATCACCATGCATTGATGAGCATGGTGATTGAAAGGATTTCGTCCGCCGAAGGCGGGTTGCATAATGCCGTCAGGACTTTGCTGGCGGGGTTTGATGTATGTAAAAATGACACACCTCTTAACAGTTTTGCATATAGAATGCGCCCTGTATAGATAGTAGCCCCTAAGACTCGGTAGGTTGTCGAAATCGACAGCGTGCCGAGGATCAAAATCACAGGTTTAAATTTCCGCCATGCCGATGCAGGTGGCAGGTCGTCCGGGGGCCAGCCGGACTGATGGAGTTGCTGAACTAAAGCGGCAACTCGCTGTTGCGGATGCGGACATCACGCTGGTCAACAGGCGACTTGATGAGTTGCAAGGTAAGTGTTTCTGTGCGGTCACTTGGTAAGGGAGCCGAAGCCAGCTCCTTACAACATGTGTGTGAAATGCAGATAGTGCTGCTGCTGTGGAGAGCCTTCGGACCGAACTTGCTCAAGCCAAGGAGCAGGCCAGAAGGAGTAATGCGGCGGCCTCGAGGGCGGCCGAGGAGTTAGCGGCCGAAAGGTCTGCACACTGCCGGAGCAGGGAAGAGATGGCCGAAATGGCCGTGAAGTTAAAAGATGCTACCGACCGCAATGAGGCTCTTGGGAAGGAGCGCCTAGCGGGGCAAGAAGACCTGGGGAAGGCCACCGCCGAAGCCAAGGATGCCCGCTCTGCAATGCGGGCTATAAAGGAAGAGTTGCGCCAGGCCGGAGAGATTGTAGCTGGCAAGCCTTTTCTGCTGCGCCGAAGGTTTACGGATCCAAAGTATGCTCAGCTGGGCCAACTGTGGGGTCTAGAGGACCCTTATATGGACTTAGCAGCGAGTGCGGCGGATGTCGTTGTGCATTTTCGAAGCCAGAAGGATCTCAAGATGGAAGAGTTGTTCTGGTCTCAATTCCATAGTCCGGAGTGTTCACTTCCGCTGACCGACCGTTTTGCCGAGTGGGCTGAGCTAAATAGGTTGTCCGGGCTTGCTATGACGGATATAGTGACCCATGTCTGGCCGGATTGGCCCGAGCCGAAGAGTTACTTTGGCTTATTGCAGCAATTTCTTGGAGCGGTGCCGCATATCAAGGCGATGAAGCGGTCGGCCTGCATAGAGGGTGCGCGGATGGCACTCGCCCGTGTGAAGACACATTGGACAGAGATGGATGCCACCGCTGTTGTGACCCCGGGTTCGGACGATAACCGGTTACCCGCCGAGCACTATTTTGGCGAAGTGCTGCGTGGTGCTCATGTAATAGAGTCGCAGTGCTCAAAAAATGTTACGTTCGAATGAATGTTTTTATGATGTAAAACAATATTTATGATGTAAGCGCCTTTTATACTTGTGCGTTCAAGTAATAGAATATCTCCTATGCGGCCGTTCATGTATACGTGTGTATAACCTGAAAGATGGCAGTCGTCGGCTTCAGCCCCCACGCACAAGGTGCGGGGGTGTTCGCAAAAAATAGCGCGTTTTCACACTTAATCCGACGTCTCGGTCCTGTAAAGGAGGTGGTAGCGTAGCAAACGAGGCAACCGGACTATAATGCTTTATCACTTTCACTTAGCCATGGAGTTCGAGGGTGGGGCTACGACATAGCCCCTGGGGGCACCGCGCTCTCCGAATTTGGGGCGCGTATGTGCCTAACCAGGAAACGGCCCTTCGTCAAAGCGGAGGAATTCTAAACATTCCCATGGTCGATCGAGTGGTTGACCAGTCTCTCGCTATATCATGACAGTCAGTTTTCGGCTTGCTCTACTGAGGTGCTCGCCCAGCCGAACTGGGGCACAATTGCAGTAGTTCTCCTGGTGCCGCGTTAGCCGATGATACGGAACGTAAGGCAGCAAAACATAGGAGCCGGGCAAACCCAACATTTGACCAAAGACATGATTCGGAGTTGATGCATATAAGGCCTAACTCGAGAGCCCGAACACTCCCGAAGGTGTTCAGTCTTTACAATAGCGGGCAAAACAATGCCCTAAGCCCCTTATGTCCAGGTACGGGCAAGTTCTTCTGGCGCGGCCGATGCCAAAACGCCAGTCTCCACTCTGGTTATAATGAGAAACCAGGGGATTATAGCAACAAGAGACAGTAAGAAAGGTTTACGTAGGGTCTTAGTCTGAAAAGAGTCCTTGCAACGGTTCCCTACTGCACGTCTGCGCATGTGTCTCCGTTGTGCCGTATCCTGGACGGGTGTGCACGCTGTTCATCTGTAAAAAGAGAGGAACTTAGTTTGAAAAGAAATTGTGCGAGAAAGTGCATAAAAAATTGAAATATAGATTAATAAAGCTGAGCCTATGCTAGCTCATTATGGCTTATATGTACAAACCCTTGTGAATGGGTGTGTGGCTAGGTAGCCCCTAGCTAATTTATTCCGGACTCGTCCAGCCGTGTCCGGGGTCTCACGCGACCTTTTAATGAAATGATGCCATGTGGACCGGGCATTTTAAGCGTAAGAGACGCGTAATGTGGTTTTGCATTGAAGCGGACGAAAGCTTCCCGTCCAAGTGATGCTTGATAGCTACTTTTAAATGGGGCGACATGAAAGGCTAGCTTTTCTCATCGGAAGTTGACAGGTGACCCGAACACAACTTCTAGTAATAATGAAACTGTGCACCTGGCGTAAGGTCCTGGCGCCACTCCTTTGAAGAAAGTGCGGCTATGCCGAATTGTACTAGGGTCTATCCCAACTTGCGGATTGTGTCCGGATATAGCAGGTTTAAGTCACTGCCGCCGTCCATCAAAACATGCGTGAATTGCAGTCCGTCTATTATGGGATCCAATATCAAGGCAGTCTATCCTGCGTTCCGGATACTTCTGGACTAATCCAGATGGTCGAAAGTGACTGGTTTTGACATCCAATCTCGGTGTTCCGCTGGGGTGGACCGTGCGACACTTGTCTTAGCGAGTGCCGTGTTGGTTTTCCGTACTATCACATGAAGTGAGTTTACTGTTTTGACTTCTTGTGGGAAATTCTTTTGACTTCCGGTGCTCTGCTGGTGGGGTTCGTCATCGTCCTCGCTTGGCGCATCGAGCCCCTTGTGTCTGGCGTTGAGTCTGCCGGACTGTTTAAAAACCCAACAATTTCGGTTGGTATGGTTTGCAGGCCTTCCGGAGGTACTGTGGATTTGACATATTCGATCTAAAATTTTGTTTAGATTTGATAGCTCGTCGCTGTTGTCCTTAAGAGGCAGTGTTTTATTGTTTGGCCGCGAGCTTTTGAATCCGGCGTTGACCGCCGTGCCCTTTGGGCTTTTTTCTTTATTCCAGCGCTGATCTTTCCTGCGCCGAGATTTTCCGTTTCCATCTCTAATCTCGGATGTACTCGGGTCGCTGGTGCTGCATCTTGCTAGCCAGCTGTCTTCTCCTGCGCAAAAGCGCGTCATGAGGCTTGTTAGCGCGGCCATTGTTCTTGGCTTCTCTTGGCCGAGGTGTCTGGTGACCCATTCGTCTCGGACGTTGTGTTTAAAAGCTTCTAAGGCTTCCGCGTCCGGACAGTCGACTATTTGGTTCTTTTTGGTAAGGAACCTGTTCCAGAATTTGCGCGCTGACTCTCCGGGCTGTTGGGTTATATCACTCAGATCGTCTGCATCCGGAGGGCGGACATAAGTCCCTTGAAAATTTGCTCTAAATGCGTCCTCAAGCTCTTCCCAACTTCCAACAGTGTTTTCTGGGAGGCTTTTGAGCCAATGCCGAGCTGGCCCTTTGAGCTTGAGCGGTAGGTATTTTATGGCATGGAGATCATCTCCTCTAGCCATGTGTATGTGTAGTATGTAATCTTCTATCCGGACTCCTGGGTTTGTTGTGCCGTCGTATGCCTCTATGTTCATGGGTTTCAACCCTGCTGGAAATTCATGATCCAGCACCTCATCGGTAAAACATAGCGGGTGTGCGGCGCCCCTGTATTTGGGTGTGCCGCTGTCTTCGAACACTTGTCGTGTTGTGTTACTTCCTGGGGCCCTCATTTTTGGCACGTAGATGGACCTAGTTGGGCCGTCCGTTTTCCCAGGATCACGAGTCGGCTTGTGTGCGGCGCCGCTTGTCGCTTTTGGCCTGTCATCTGGCCGTCTATCCGGCCAGGCGGCCTCTTTATTTTTTGACTGTGAGGGCTCTATGGCTTCCTCGTCAAATTCTGGCAGCAGCTTGCGCTTCGGGTAGCTCTTTGTTTGATGGCCATTGCCATATTTGTCTGCGGTCTTGAGTATTTTGCTCCACTTCATTCTGAGTATGTCTTCCGCTGTTTTGAGCTTCCGTTTTTCGTTCTTCAAACTTCTTGCAGTGGCGACAAGTCTTTTGTGCTCCGGTGGTGTGTCCGGACTATTGATTGCTCCGTGAAGGAGTTGATTATCCGGTTCGTCCTGTTCGGATGGATGCTTGGTTGTATGTTCGTCGTCCGCTGGTTTGCCCTGCTCTATCGCTGGGTCGTTGGGAATGCTGCTTTGATCGAGGCGGGACCTAGGGCGGCGTCTACGTCGTCGTTTTGGTTGTTTATCGGTGGGGTTATCCTCTGTCGCGTCCCGTTATTCCTCGGTATCGCTTCCCTTTGGGGTGTCCACCATATGTATGTCATGTGACGAGATGGCCTTCTAGTGCCCTGTAGGCGCTGGTTCTTGATCGTCTTCGGCATCATCGTCCATACCGTTGATGTCTTCGGAGTCATAGTTTAGCACGTCGGTTAGATCGTCGATGGTGGCTACGAAGTGGGTGGTGGGTGGGCTCTGAATTTCTTCATTGTCCGCGTCCCGACCATCCTGGCCGTAGTTCGGCCAGGGCTCTCCGGATAGTGAGAGATGCTTCAGCGAATTTAAGATATCGCCGAAGGGCGAGTGCTGAAAGGTGTCCGCAGCGGTGAATTCCATGATCGGCGCCCAATCGGATTCGACTAGCAGGGGCGCAGGAGGTTCGGAGTCCGGCAGGGGGTCCGGCACCTCGGAGTCATGGGCTTTATGCGGGACAAGATAAGTGTTCGGCTCCATCGCCGTAGAAGTTGCAGCTCCCGAGGCGGTGTCCAGCCATCCATCCTCGATCTGAGCGATCGGCTCCGGACTATGGGTCGGAGCGGATTCGTGTGCGGCCTCCAAGGTGCTGTCCGGCGGCAGAGTTAGGTCGTGCCCATCGTGACAGCGCGGCACGCTCGGCTGTGGCTCAGATCCATCGATGATCAAGTCTCCGCGGATATCGGCCGTGAAGTTTAGGCTTCGAAACCTGACCTGACGGCCAGGGGCGTAGCTTTCGATCTGCTCCAGATGGCCAAGTGAGTTGGCCTGCAGTGCGAAGCTGCCGAATACGAAGATTTGTCCAGGGAGAAAAGTCTCACCCAGGATTGCGTCATTGTCGATTGAAGAGTCCATCAAGCCTATCGGTGACGACACAGAGGAACTCTCAATGAAAGCACCAATGTCGGTGTCAAAACCGGCGGATCTCGGGTAGGGGGTCCCGAACTGTGCGTCCTGGCGGATGGCAACAGGAGACAAGGGACACGATGTTTTACCCAGGTTCGGGCCCTCTTGATGGAGGTAAAACCCTACGTCCTGCTTGATTGATATTGATATTGTGGATGTTTACAAGAGTGGATCTACCACGAGATCAAGGAGGCTATACCCTAGAAGCTAGCATATGGTATGATTGTAATGGTTGTTGTTGTGTCCTACGGACTAGAGCCATCCAATTTATATAGACACCGGAGAGGGCTAGGGTTACATAGAGTCGGTTACAATGGTAGGAGATCTACGTATCCGTATCGCCAAGCTTTCCTTCCACGCCAAGGAAAGTCCCATCCGGACACGGGACGAAGTCTTCAATCTTGTATCTTCATAGTCTTGGAGTCTGGTCGATGATGATAGTCCGGCCGATGATGGTAGTCCAGCTATCCGGACACCCCCTAATCCGGGACTCCCTCAGGTGGCAAGATCCTAAGCTTGGGGATGCCCAAGGCACCCCAATATATTCAAGTATATCCAAAAGCCTAAGCTTGGGGATGCCCCCGGAAGGCATCCCCTCTTTCGTCTTCGTTCATTGGTAACTTTACTTGGAGCGTCGTGTATTATATTAGTCTGTGCTTTTTAGTTTGCCACAATCATACTTGCTGTACACACCTTTTGGGAGAAGCCTATTTGATTAGAATTTGCTATAATACTCTATGTGCTTCACTTATATCTTTTGAGCTTGACAGTTTTTGCTCTAGTGCTTCACTTATATCTTTTAGAGCATGGTGGTATCTTAATTTTGAAGAAATTGCTAGTCTCTCATGCTTCATTTATATTATTTTGACAGTCTTTTATAACAGCATGGTTTTTGCTATTATCATAAAGTTGGTCCTAGAATGATGAGCATCCAAGTTGGGTATAATAAAAACTATCATAGAAAATGAATTGGATGCTATGATCAATTTGATGCTTGATAATTGTTTTGAGATATGGCGGTAGTGATATTAAAGTCATGCTAGTTGGGTGATTATGAATTTAAAGAATTCTTGTGTTGAGGTTAGCAATTCCCATAGCATGCATGTATGGTTAAAGTTATGTAACAAATTTGAAACATGAAGTGTACCTAGCTTGTGCATCCTTATGAGTGGCGGTAGAGGACGAGCGATGGTCTTTTCCTACCAATCTATCCCCCTAGGAGCATGCACGTAGTACTTGATTTTTGATGACTTATAATTTTTTGCAATAAGTATATGAGTTCTTTTGACTAATGTTGAGTCCATGGATTATACGCACTTTTACCTATCCGCCTTTGCTAGCCTCTTCGGTACCGTGCATTGCCCTTTCTCACCTTGAGAGTTGGTGCAAACTTCGACGGTGCATCCAAACCCCGTGATACGATATGCTCTATCACACATAAACCTCCTTATATCTTCCTCAAAACATCCACCATACCTACCTATGGCATTTCCATAGCCATTCCGAGATATATTGCCATGCAACTTTCCACCGTTCCATTTATCATCGTCATGACATACATTACTTTTGTCATATTGCCATTGCATGATCATGTAGTTGACATCGTATTTGTGGCAAAGCCACCATGCATTATTTTTCATACATGTCACTCTTGATTCATTGAACCATCCCGATACACCGCCGGAGGCATTCATATAGAGTCATATCTTGTTCTAGTTTCGAGTTGTAATTCATATGTTGTAATCAATAGAAGTGTGATGATCATCATTTTTTTAGAGCATTGCCCAAAGAAAAAAAAAGAAGAAAGGCCAAAAGAAAAAAAGGCCCAAGAAAAAAAATTAAAAAAAGAAAAAAAGAAAAAGAAAAAGAAAAAAAAGAAAATAAATAAATAAAAAGGGCAATGCTACTATCTCTTTTTCCACACATGTGCTTCAAAATAACACCTTGTTCTTCATGTAGTGTGTCTCATATATTGTGCTTCAAAGTAGCACCATGTTTTTCATATAGTGAGTCTCATAAGTTGTCTTTTTCATACTAGTGGGAATTTTTCATTATAGAACTTGGCTTGTATATTCCTACGATGGGCTTCCTCAAATGCCCTAGGTCTTCGTGAGCAAGCAAGTTGGATGCTCACCCACTAGTTTTCTTTTGTTGAGCATTTATTTATAGCTGTGGTGCATCTGTTGCATGGCAATCCCTACTCCTGATGTTGACATCAATTGATGGGCATCTCCATAGCTTAATGCGTTACTCTGTTCTTATGAACTTAATACTCTGGATGTAGGCAGGAGTCGGTTGATGTGTGGAGTAATAGTAGTAGATGCAGGCAGGAGTCGGTCTACTTGTTATGGATGTGATGCCTATATACATGATCATGCCTAGATAATCTCATAACTATGCGATTTTCTATCAATTGCTCGACAGTAATTTGTTCACCCACCGTAATACTTATGCTATCTCGAGAGAAGCCTCGAGTGAAACCTATGGCCCCCAGGTCTATCTCTTATCATATTTGCTTTCAATCTACTTTATTTGCATCTTTACTTTTTGCATCTATATTACCAAAAATATATTTATCTTATCTTACTATCTTTATTAGATCTCACTTTCGCAAGTGGCCGTAAAGGGATTGACAACCCCTTTATTGTGTTGGTTGCGAGTTCTCAGTTTGTTTGTGTAGGTGTGTGGGACTTTTGAGGAGCCTCCTACTAGATTGATACCTTGTTCTCAAAACTGAGGGAAATACTTACGCTACACATGCTGCATCACCCTCTCCTCTTCGGGGAAAACCAACGCTAGCTCAAGACGTAGCAGTGCGTTACCGTGTCAGTGAGGAGGACGCGCATGTCCGTCGCTACTTGTTTTCGTTGGAGCACAGGTTCTCCAATACCTTGCAGGTTCTCCAGGGATCTCACTGGAGTTATGATCCGTGATGGTTCCTTCTTTGTGATTTTCCACCGCCCGCGCTGATAGCCATCGTGTGCTAGGGTTTTAGTTGTATTAGTGATGTTATATGTATGACACTATTCGGGATGTATTTGTGATAATATTCGACGATGTACGGACGCATGAGATGATTTACTTTTGCTTATTGAATGCATGCTAATTTCAGTCCTATAAGATATTTTGAAATGTATATCTTGTGTTTCTCAAATAGGATATGTGCTTGCCCAAGTGGCCGGTCATGTTTGCAGGTTACACCTCTGAGTGGCCTATGTTTTGCCGGAGTGTTGATTCATTTCCGTTCCGGCAAATTTGAGGCGCTCGATATGTCCTATTTTAGCAAAGGTCATGCCAGATTTTTCCGTGAATTTTGGCATGACTTGTGCCAGAATATGTAGGAAATATCGAGTGCCCCGGATTTGTGTGTTGAGTATCCTGGTAGTTGTCTTCGATCGATTTTCAATTAATGTTACAACTATGTGTTGGAAATATGCCCTAGAGGCAATAATAAAAGGATTATTATTATATTTCGTTGTTCGTGATAATTGTCTTTTATTCATGCTATAATTTTATTATCCGAAAATCGTAATACACGTGTGAATACTTAGACCACAACATGTCCCTAGTGAGCCTCTAGTTGACTAGCTCGTTGATCAACAAATAGTCATGGTTTCCTGACTATGGACAGTGGATGTCGTTGATAATGGGATCACATCATTAGGAGAATGATGTGATGGACAAGACCAAATCCTAAGCATAGCACAAGATCGTGTAGTTCGTTGTGCTAGAGCTTTTCCAATGTCAAGTATCTTTTCCTTAGACCATGAGATCATGTAACTCCCGGATACCGTATGAGTGCTTTGGGTGTACCAAACGTCACAACGTAACTGGGTGACTATAAAGGTGCACTACAGGTATCTCCGAAAGTGTCTGTTGGGTTGACACGGATCGAGACTGGGATTTGTCACTCCGTATGACGGAGAGGTATCTCTGGGCCCACTCGGTAATGCATCATCATAATGAGCTCAAAGTGACCAAGTGTCTGGTCATGGGATCATGCATTACGGTACGAGTAAAGTGACTTGCCGGTAACGAGATTGAACGAGGTATTGGGATACCGATGATCGAATCTCGGGCAAGTAACGTACCGATTGACAAAGGGAATTGTATACGGGGTTGCTTAAATCCTCGACATCGTGGTTCATCCGATGAGATCTTCGAGGAGCATGTGGGAGCCAACATGGGTATCCAGATCCCACTATTGGTTATTGACCGGAGTGCCGTCTCGGTCATGTCTACATGTCTCCCGAACCCGTAGGGTCTACACACTTAAGGTTCGGTGACGCTAGGGTTGTATGAATATGAATATGCAGCAAACTGAAAGTTGTTCGGAGTCCCGGATGAGATCCCGGATGTCACGAGGAGTTCCGGAAGGGTCTGGAGGTAAAGAATTATATATAGGAAGTGATGTTTCTGCCATCGGGAAAGTTTCGGGGTCCACCGGTATTGTACCGGGACCACCGGAAGGGTCCCGGGGGTCCACCGGGTGGGGCCACTTATCCCGGAGGGCCCCGTGGGCTGAAGTGGGGAGGGGACCAGCCCCTGGTGGGCTGGTGCGCCCCCCTTGGGCCCCCCTGCGCCTAGGGTTGGAAACCCTAGGGTGGGGGGCGCCTCCACTTGCCTTGGGGGGCACTCCACCCCCTGGCCGCCGCCCCCCTTGGGAGATCCAATCTCCAGGGCTGGCGCCCCCCCAGGGGGCCTATATAAAGGAGGGGGAAGGGAGGGCAGACACACCCTGAAGTCTTGGTGCCTCCCTCTCCCCTGCTATACCTACTCCTCCCATAGTAGCTTGGTGAAGCCCTGCCGGAACCCTGCTGCATCCATCACCACGCCGTCGTGCTGCTGGATCTTCATCAACCTCTCCTTCCCCCTTGCTGGATCAAGAAGGAGGAGACATCATGCTGACCGTACGTGTGTTGAACGACTCCCTCAACCTCGTTCTCTTGAACGCTTCCGCACACGATCTACAAGGGTATGTAGATGCATCTCTCTCTCTCGTTGCTAGATGAACTCATAGATTGATCTTGGTGAACATAGGAAATTTTTTAGTTTATGCAACGTTCCCCAACAGTGGCATCATGAGCTAGGTCTATGCGTAGTTCTCTATTGCACGAGTAGAACACAAATCTGTTGTGGGCGTAGATCTTGTCAACTTGCTTGCCACTACTAGTCTTATTTTGCTTCAGCGTTATTGTGGAATGAAGCGGCCCGGACCGACCTTACACGTAAGCTTACGTGTGACAGGTTCCACCGACTGACATGCACTAGTTGCATAAGGTGGCTAGCGGATGTCTGTCTCTCCCACTTTAGTTGGAGCGGATTCGATGAAAAGGGTCCTCATGAAGGGTAAATAGAAGTTGACAAAATCACGTTGTGGTTATTCGTAGGTAAGAAAACGTTCTTGCTAGAACCCAATTGCAGCCACGTAAAAGATGCAACAACAATTAGAGGACGTCTAACTTGTTTTTGCAGCAATTGCTATGTGATGTGATATGGCCAAAAGTTGTGATGAATGATGAATGATATATTGTGATGTATGAGATCATGTTCTTGTAATAGGAATCATGACTTGCATGTCGATGAGTATGACAACCGGCAGGAGCCATAGGAGTTGTCTTAATTATTGCATGACCTGCGTGTCAATGATTTAACGCCATGTAATTACTTTACTTTATTGCTAAACCGTTAGCCATAGTAGTAGAAGTAATAGTTGGCGAGCAACTTCATGGAGACACGATGATGGAGATCATGATGATGGAGATCATGGTGTCATGCCGGTGACAAAGATGATCATGGAGCCCCGAAGATGGAGATCAAAGGAGCTATATGATATTGGCCATATCATGTCACTACTATATAATTGCATGTGATGTTTATTATGTTTATGCATCTTGTTTACTTAGAACGATGGTAGTAAATAAGATGATCCCTTATAATAATTTCAAGAAAGTGTTCCCCCTAACTGTGTGCCGTTGCTAAAGTTCGTCGTTTCGAAGCACCACGTGATGATCGGGTGTGATAGATTCTTATGTTCACATACAAAGGGTGTAAGACAATTTTACACATGCAAAAACACTTAGGGTTAACTTGACGAGCCTAGCATGCACAGACATGGCCTCGAAACACAGAGACCGAAAGGTCGAACATGAGTCGTATGGAAGATACAATCAACATGGAGATGTTCACCGATGACGACAAGTCCATCTCACGTGATGATCAGACACGGCCTAGTCGACTCGGATCATGTAACACTTAGATGACTAGAGGGAAGTCAAATCTGAGTGGGAGTTCATTAAATAATTTGATTAGATGAACTTAATTATCATAAACTTAGTCTAAAATCTTTGCAAAATATGTCTTGTAGATCGAATCGCCAACGCTCATGTCAACATGAACTTCAACGCGTTCCTAGAGAAAACCAAGCTGAAAGATGATGGCAGCAACTATACGGACTGGGTCCCGAACCTGAGGATCATCCTCATAGTTTCCAAGAAAGCATATGTCCTAGAAGGACCGCTAGGTGAAGCACCCTTCCCAGAGAACCAAGACGTTATGAACGCTTGGCAGTCACGTGCTGATGATTACTCCCTCGTTCAGTGCGGCATGCTTTACAGCTTAGAACCGGGGCTCCAAAAGCGTTTTGAGCAACACGGAGCATATGAGATGTTCGAGGAGCTGAAAATGGTTTTCCAAGCTCATGCCCGGGTTGAGAGATATGAGGTCTCCGATAAGTTCTACAGTTGTAAGATGGAGGAAAACAATTCTGTCAGTGAGCACATACTCAAAATGTCTAGGTTGCACAACCGCCTGTCCCAGCTGGACATTAACCTCCCGGACGAGGCGGTCATTGACAGAATCCTTCAGTTGCTCCCATCGAGCTACAAGAGCTTTGTGATGAACTACAATATGCACGGGATGGTGAAAACTATTCCTGAAGTATTTTCAATGTTGAAGTCAGCAGAGGTAGAAATCAAGAAAGAACATCAAGTGTTGATGGTCAATAAAACCACCAAGTTCAAGAAGGGCAAGGGTAAGAAGAACTTCAAGAAGGACGGCAAAGATGTTGCCACGCCCGGTAAGCCAGTTCCCGGGAAGAAGTCAAAGAATGGACCCAAGCCTGAGACTGAGTGCTTTTATTGCAAAGGGAAGGGTCACTGGAAGCGGAACTGCCCCAAATACTTAGCAGACAAGAAGGCCGGCAACACTAAAGGTATATTTGATATACATGTAATTGGTGTGTACCTTACCAGTACTCGTAGTAACTCCTGGGTATTTGATACCGGTGTCATTGCTCATATTTGTAACTCACAGCAGGAGCTACGGAATAAGCGGAGACTGGCAAAGGACGAGGTGACGATGCGCGTCGGGAATGGTTCCAAGGTCGATGTGATCGGCGTCGGCACCTTACCTCTACATTTACCTACGGGATTAGTTTTAAACCTCAATAATTGTTATTTAGTGCCCAGTTTGAGCATGAACATTGCATCTGGATCTCATTTAATGCGAGATGCTTACTCATTTAAATCCGAGGATAATGGTTGTTCTATTTATATGAGAGATATGTTTTATGGTCATGCCCCGATGGTCAATGGTTTATTTTTGATGAATCTCGAACGTAATGTTACACATATTCATAGTGTGAATACCAAAAGATGTAAAGTTGATAACAATAGTCCCACGTACTTGTGGCACTGCCGCCTTGGTCACATTGGTGTCAAGCGCATGAAGAAGCTCCATGCTGATGGACTTCTAGAGTCTCTCGATTATGAATCATTTGACACATGAGAACCATGCCTCATGGGCAAAATGACCAAGACTCCGTTCTCCGGAACAATGGAGCGAGCAACCAACTTATTGGAAATCATCCATACTGATGTGTGTGGTCCAATGAGCGTTGAGGCTCGCGGAGGATATCGTTATGTTCTCACTCTCACTTATGACTTAAGTAGATATGGGTATGTCTACTTGATGAAACACAAGTCTGAAACCTTTGAAAAGTTCAAGGAATTTCAGAATGAAGTAGAGAATCAACGTGACCGAAAGATAAAATTCTTACGATCAGATCGTGGAGGAGAATATTTAGGTCACGTATTTGGTACACACTTAAGAAAATGTGGAGTCGTTTCACAACTCACGCCGCCTGGAACACCTTAGCATAATGGTGTGTCCGAACATCGTAATCGCACTCTATTGGATATGGTGCGATCTATGATGTCTCTTACCGATTTACCGCTATCATTTTGGGGATACGCTCTAGAGACAACTACATTCATTTTAAATAGGGCACTGTAATCCGTTGAGACGACACCGTATGAATTATGGTTTGGGAAGAAACCTAAGCTGTCGTTTCTAAAAGTTTGGGGAAGCGATGCTTATGTCAAGAAACTTCAACCTGAAAAGCTCGAACCCAAATCGGAAAAATGTGTCTTCATAGGATACCCTAAGGAAACCATTGGGTATACCTTCTACCTTAGATCCGAAGGCAAGATCTTTGTTGCCAAGAACGGATCCTTTCTGGAAAAAGAGTTTCTCTCGAAAGGAGTAAGTGGGAGGAAAGTAGAACTCGATGAAGTACTACCTCTTGAACCGGAAAGTAGTGCAGCTCAGGAAAATGTTCATGTGGTGCCTACACCGACTGGAGAGGAAATTAATGATCAAGGTACTTCGGATCAAGTTGCTACTGAACTTCGTAGGTCCACAAGGACACGTTCCACACCAGAGTGGTATGGCAACCCTGTCCTAGAAATCATGTTGTTAGACAACAGTGAACCTTCGAACTATGAAGAAGCGATGGTGGGCCCAGATTCCAACAAATGGCTTGAAGCCATGCAATCCGAGATAGAATCCATGTATGAAAACAAAGTATGGACTTTGACAGGATTGCCCGATGATCGGCGAGCGATAGAAAACAAATGGATATTTAAGAAGAAGACGGACGTGGATGGTAATGTTACCATCTATAAAGCTCAACTTGTCGCTAAGCGTTATCGGCAAGTTCAAGGGGTTGACTACGATGATACTTTCTCTCCCGTAGTGAAGCTAAAGTCCGTCCGAATCATGTTAGCAATTGCCGCATACTATGATTATGAGATGTGGCAGATGGACGTCAAAATGGCATTCCTTAACGGCTATCGTAAGTTAGAACTGTATATGATGCAGCCGGAAGGTTTTGTCGATCCTAAGAATTCTAACAAGGTGTGCAAGCTCCAGCGATCCATTTATGGGCTGGTGCAAGCATCTCGGAGTTGGAACATTCGCTTTGATGAGATGATCAAAGTGTTTGGGTTTATGCAGACTTATGGAGAAGCCTGCGTTTACAAGAAAGTGAGTGGGAGCTCTGTAGCATTTCTCATATTATATGTAGATGACATACTTTTGATGGGAAATAATATAGAACTTTTGGACAACATTAAGGCCTACTTGAATAAGTGTTTTTCAATGAAGGACCTTGGAGAAGCTGCTTACATATTAGGCATCAAGATATATAGGGATAGATCGAGACGCCTCATAGGTCTTTCACAAAGCACATACCTTGATAAACTTTTGAAGAAGTTCAAAATGGATTAGTCCAAGAAAGGGTTCTTGCCTGTATTACAAGGTGTGAGATTGAGCTCGGCTCAATGCCCGACCACGGCAAAAGATAAAGAAGAGATGAGTGTCATCCCCTATGCCTCGGCCATAGGATCTATTATGTATGCCATGCTATGTACCATACCTGATGTAAAACTTGTCGTAAGTTTGGTAGGAAGGTACCAAAGTAATCCCGGCAAGGAACACTGGACAGTGGTCAAGAATATCCTGAAGTACCTGAAATGGACAAAGGACATGTTTATCATTTATGGAGGTGACGAAGAGCTCGTCGTAAAGGGTTACGTCGACGCTAGCTTCGACACAGATCTGGATGACTCTAAGTCACAAACCGGATATGTGTATATGTTGAATCGTGGAGCAGTAAGCTGGTGCAGTTGCAAGCAGAGCGTCGTGGCAGGATCTACATGTGAAGCGGAGTACATGGCAGCCTCGGAGGCAGCGCATGAAGCAATATGGATGAAGGAGTTCATCACCGACCTAGGAGTCATACACAATGCGTCGGTTCCAATCACTCTCTTCTGTGACAACACTGGAGCCATTGCCCTTGCCAAGGAGCCCAGGTTTCACAAGAAGACCAGGCACATCAAGCATCGTTTCAACTCCATCCGTGAAAATGTTCAAGATGGAGACATAGATATTTGCAAAGTACATACGGATCTGAATGTCGCAGATCCGTTGACTAAACCTCTTCCGCGAGCAAAACATGATCAACACCAGAACTCTATGGGTGTTCGATTCATCACAATGTAACTAGATTATTGACTCTAGTGCAAGTGGGAGACTATTGGAAATATTCCCTAGAGGAAATAATAAAAGGATTATTATTATACTTCCTTATTCGTGATAATTATCTTTTATTCATGCTATAATTGTATTATCCGGAAATCATAATACACGTGTGAATACTTAGACCACAACATGTCCCTAGTGAGCCTCTAGTTGACTAGCTCGTTGATCAACAGATAGTCATGGTTTCCTGACTATGGATATTGGATGTCGTTCATAACGGGATCACATCATTAGGAGAATGATGTGATGGACAAGCCCCAATCCTATGCATAGCACAAGATCGTGTAGTTCGTTTTGCTAGAGCTTTTCCAATGTTAAGTATCTTTTCCTTAGACCATGAGATCGTGTAACTCCCGGATACCGTATGAGTGCTTTGGGTGTACCAAACGTCACAACGTAACTGGGTGACTATAAAGGTGCACTACAGGTATCTCCGAAAGTGTCTGTTGGGTTGACACGGATCGAGATTGGGATTTGTCACTCCGTATGACGGAGAGGTATCTCTGGGCCCACTCGCTAATGCATCATCATAATGAGCTCAAAGTGACCAAGTGTCTGGTCACGGTATCATGCATTACGGTATGAGTAAAGTGACTTGCTGATAACGAGATTGAATGAGGTATTGGGATACCGACGATCGAATCTCGGGCAAGTAACATACCGATTAACAAAGGGAATTGTATACGGGGTTGCTTAAATCCTCGACATCGTGGTTCATCCGATGAGATCATCGAGGAGCTTGTGGGAGCCAACATGGGTATCCAAATCCCGCAGTTGGTTATTGACCGGAGAGCCGTCTCGGTCATGTCTACATGTCTCCCGAACCGTAGGGTCTACACACTTAAGGTTCGGTGACGCTAGGGTTGTATGAATATGAGTATGCAGCAAACCGAAAGTTGTTCGGAGTCCCGGATGAGATCCCGGACGTCACGAGGAGTTCCGGAAGGGTCCGGAGGTAAAGAATTATATATAGGAAGTGCTGTTTTGGCCATCGGGAAAGTTTTGGGGTCCACCGGTATTGTACCGGGACCACCGGAAGGGTCCCGGGGGTCCAACGGGTGGGGCCACCTATCCCGGAGGGCCCCGTGGGCTGAAGTGGGGAGGGGACCTGCCCCTAGTGGGCTGGTGCGCCCCCCATGGGCCCCCCTGCGCCTAGGGTTGGAAACCCTAGGGTGGGGGGGCGCCTCCACTTGCCTTGGGGGGCACTCCACCCCCTGGCCGCTGCCCCCCTTGGGTGATCCAATCTCCAGGGCAGGCGCCCCCCCAGGGGGCCTATATAAAGGAGGGGGGAGGGAGGGTAGTCGGACACTGAAGTATTGGCGCCTCCCTCTCCCCTGCTACACCTCCTCCTCCCGTAGTTGCTTGGCGAAGCCCTGCCGGAACCCTGCTGCATCCATCACCACGCCGTCGTGCTGCTGGATCTTCATCAACCTCTCCTTCCCCCTTGTTGGATCAAGAAGGAGGAGACGTCACGCTGACCGTACGTGTGTTGAACACGGAGGTGCCGTCCGTTCGGCGCTAGGATCTCCGGTGATTTGGATCACGACGAGAACGACTCCCTCAACCCCGTTCTCTTGAACGACTCCGCACGTGATCTACAAGGGTATGTAGATGCATCTCTCTCTCTCGTTGCTAGATGAAATCATAGATTGATCTTGGTGAACGTAGGTAATTTTTTATTTTATGCAACGTTCCCCAACACTATGAACATAGGAAATGTGTGACGACGAAAAGGATTCGGTACATGCAAATATGTCACGACCGGTTTTTCCGGGTAATAAATTTCCAGAAAAGACCGCCGTGCTCATCAGCCGCAGGATTACTGTTAGCTGATGAGGCTCCAACTTGATACAGAAATTCCAAGCAAAATACAAAATATGTAGTACAAGACCATTCTGGCCAGTGAGTACAACAAATGGTTTCTAGTGGTTGATGGCGGAAGCGGGTTGTGAAACATCAGTGCCTATGGGACTCCATTTCCCACGGGAACAGCTGACCAGGTTAAATCCTATCTTCGCGAGGCTGCTATCTCCATTGAGTGGGTTCCGGGGCTGGCATCGCGTCGCTCCTCTCCGAGCAAGAAAATCTGGCCAAGACAATAGCCAGGGACAAGCCAGTGAGTACTTTGAATGTACTCGCAAACATTATGAACACATGTATAATATAACCATGATGTGCTAAAAATATTATAAGCTCATGACGTCAGTCACAATGAAAATCAGATGCGTGCAAGCAAGTTATCTATAAAAATGCAATAACATGGTAGTATAAAAATTTATGAAACAAATAGCAAGCAATGCCACAGTCGGGCGTCTTAGCGACACCACATAAAGGGCTTTAAAAGAAATGCCACAGTTGGGCGTCTGAGCGACACCACATAAAGGGCTTTAAAAGAAATGCCACAGTTGGGCGTCTGAGCGACACCACATAAAGGGCTTAAAAGAAATGCCACAGTCGGGTGTCTGAGCGACACCACATAAAGGGCTTTAAAAGAAATGCCACAGTCGGGCGTCTGAGCGACACCACATAAAGGGCTTTAAAAGAAATGCCACAGTCGGGCGTCTGAGCGACACCACATAAAGGGCTTTAAAAGAAATGCCATAGTCGGGCGTCTGAGCGACACCACATAAAGGGCTTTAAAAGAAATAATCATAATGAATATCCCGGAGGTAGAACCATCCCAGAGATACTCGGTAATAACAATAATTTCACGGGTTAGTCAACAATAATAATAATCATAGATATCACAAGTCACGAGTAGTAATTCCATTCCTGGTTAACCGTTTCACCTCCGAAGACCGACACTAAGACCGATACCTGACCCATCCCAGACTGTAATCCTTTACCATGGACACGGCTATTCGAATAGGTTTAATATCTCTGCAGAGAGTGTAGTCTTTACCCACGAGTAACGGATTCCTTTAGTCCATCGGACTAATTCCGTCTACGGTCTTTTAATTGAAACACACCTGACTTGCACACACCAGCTTTCACTCGTGTCTGGAATCACCCATGACTCCTGTTAAGCAAAACTCTAAGTGGGGAGGCTACAACCTCGCGTAGCATGGGATCAAATTTCTATCGCGCGCTCTAAGGGGTGCCCCCCTCTCGGTCCCAACCGGATACACCCATGCCCCCGGACCAGGTGGCATGCCTACCGGCTACAACCGGTATCTTCCACCATGGCCTCTCTGTACGGTGTGTGCCAAGACAAGGGTTAACAACTTACTGAACCATACCCCACCTACGGTAGGGACCAGTGGCAGTACGAAAACAAGTATGGGGGTTACTGGAACAAGACTCGATCTATGGCCGACTCAGGAGGCTTATGAGTTCCCTGCATGACATGTATAACAAATATATTTCAACCGAAGAAATCACCACTCAATGTACCTTACCATGCCATACTGGACATAACCGTCCCGACGGGGACCGGCAACAAGCTCACGCCTACCCAAGGCTGAGGCTTTCCCGGATTCCTTCCCGGCATGCATGCAAGGCACATGAGGAGGATTACCATCACAATAATATTCATTTCCAACAGCAAGGAAATCACTGATATACTTCCAAGCAAATGATCATGTCACATGAAATAACAAGTCCTCCGAAGTAAGGTGGTGTTATAAACGTGTCAAATAACACAACCAAAAACATTATGCCAGGGTTCAGAATGCTTGCCTTCATGGTGTGGAGAGGTGGGGGTGCTCTCCAAAATTTTTTGAAAGCTTCTTTCTCTCCCAAAAATCCTATTTTCAAGAATATGCAAATAACACCTATTTCAAAAACAGTACAAAAAAGTTGTTTGGAAAATATTCAAATAAATCTTAAAATAAACTAGACAATATTTGAGAGATGTAGGAAAAAGAATTAATTCATTTGGAGTTATATTTAAAAAGTTATAGCTAGTCAAAGTTCTGGTCAAATCTGTTATTTAAATTAAAACAGAAAAGAAAACGTTTCGGAGGGGAATACGCTTTCGGAGCGGGGAAAACGTACTAGGCGGATTACGTCTTCACTTAATCCCACGTGGACAGGCACGGGGTCGCTGACAGTGGGTCTAGGGGGCCCACTAGTCAGGTTTGACTAGTCTCTTTCCCTCTCCTTCCTCTGTCCCGAGCGGAGGCGGAGCTCCGGCGATTGTCGCCGGCGACTGGCGGCTCCTCGCGGGGCCCTAAGGGCGGGGATGGATCCGCCACTCCAGTGCAGTCCTCCCGGTGGTCGCAGGGTAGCTGGAGGTGGAGGGAGCTGCCGGCGGCGAGCTCCTCGGCGGAGGAAAGCTTCGGTGGCGAAGTGACATTGTGGCGGCGATGGTTCCGGATCAGAATCAAGTAGTGGGAAAGGTTCATGGGAGGATGAGGAAGTTCCTGGCGAGGAGAACGGAGAGGGGGAGGTACTGGAGGTGCCGGATTGGCCGGGGCGGTGGCGGCGGCCGGAGTTGCCGGAGATGAGGAAGGAGGCCTCCCCGGGTTGAATGCGAGGTAGGGGAGCGCCATGGGGGTAGCATAAGGTCGCCTGCGTGCTCGGGGAAGCTCGGGGGGTCCATTTATAGCACTCCAAGGTCGGTTCCGCGGCGGTGGGGATAAGCTCTCCGGCGAACCGTCTCTCTGTAGCTAGGGCGACGTGGCGGCGATGAACGCTAGCGGACACCCGTGTGGATGAGCTCGGGCTGTGCCGGGGCCAGGTGGCGAGCCGGGGTGGCTTGGGCGGTGCTGAATGGAGCAGGGGCTGTCGGCAGCGGCGGCGGCTAGCTCTTGGCCTGCCGGGCGTGGCGGGGGCTGCTTGGCGCGTTGCGGTGAGAAGGGTAGCGCGTGGCGAGGTGCTGCAGAGCGAGCCAAAACCGTGGGGGCCAGCGTGTCGGCTCGTGTGCGCGGCTGCAATATGCGCGCTCTGGGCGTGCCCAGAGCACGCCGACCATCTGTTCGGCGAAATGCCCTGGCCTGCTAGATGGCTTGGTTGGAGCTGAGGATTAGCAGTTCTAGGCTATGGCTTGCAAGGGGATCAGTAGACAAGCTGGTTTGGTCAGGAGATCAGGTTCACAGTGCAAACCAAAAATTCATGCCAAAACAGGTCATGCCCATATGGTGTTTGACAAAATGCTAAGGGCACTTAGGCATTTCTTGGAGTGGCCAAAATCTCCAAATCAGTGTCTCTGTGGATGAAAGAGAGGGTGGTGATGTTAGTTGGTGAAATGCACAAACTTGTTAGTGCAAGTCTAGCAGAATTTCAATTCTGGACAGGAAATAAATGGCATTATTTCATGAACCAAAATTAATCCAATGGGTGCATGCTCCTGGACTTAAGGGTTTGGCAAGGGGGACTACCAGTAGAAAAAGTAATCATGGATATAGGAGCAATTAAAATGGTGGTTGCTGTACAAATCATCAAGTTGGTCTAGAATGGAAATGAGGTTGATTCACTCAATATTTTCAAAGAACAACCCTGGATTTTTGCACAAAATGGAATAATATGCTCCTACTGACCTCCCCTAATTTTGGAAGAAGTTTTAAAGAAATATATAAAAGGGTTGTAGTGCAAAATGCACTCTGGACCAGAGAAGAAAAACTGAGTGTAGGGCTCAAAATATTTCATGAATGAAATATATTTTTGCATAAAAGTGGTTTAAAAACATCACATGACATCTCCAAATTTTTGTGGAAATTTTAAGTGAATCTATCAAATGGTTGTAGTTCAAATATGGCCATATAACCTTGAAAAACTATTTTCAAGAAGGTAAAGATCAAGCAATTAACTTAGTTAATTAGTTATACAGATAAAAGGAAAGTTTTTCTTGAGAGGTTAAACAAGTCCAAAAACATATTTGAAAAGTTTTCTCTTTGGAAAAAACTCATCATAACAGGGAAGGAAATGATTTAAAAATCAAAATCGAGCTCAGAAATCCAAAGTTTTAATTCCTAGCAAAATTTTAATTTAATAAAACAAGGCCAAATTTTTGGGGGTGTCACAATACTATCCCCCTTAAGAAAAATCTCGTCCTCGAGATTTGCTAAGAGCCGTTGTGAAAAACAAAAGTTCCATATGCATTCGAGCGGTTGTGAGACTGCTGCTGTGGTGCTGTGTGAAATTAAATAATCCGCGTCGTGAAGTGGTAGGTGTAGCAATTCAGGAAAAAGAAGTCTCACTCCAGGATTTTGCGAGGGAAAAATAGTTAATTTTTAGGAGCATAATCCACAACAAAAACTACACACATTAGTAGAAGCCAAATAATTGACTCGTCGTACAAACTCAGGGTATCACGCATAAGTCACACACATAAATAAATGTTGCAAGGAACAAATACAATAGCGATGTCTAAAATGAAAATGGTAACTGGGTGGGGTCCTGATAAAATGTCTCTGGTAAAGGGATACATTCCTCTTCTATCGGAGGAAGTGGATTGACCAGTCGATGTATGCGTCTATCCGGGTCGGGTCTCAGTGGTCTGCCGATGGCAATCTGAGGATTTAAATCTGCGAGGCTCTGGAGATAATCCATCACTCGCTGGTTCAAATGCTCTTGAGCAATGATGTACTGGATAAGGTTGGCCAGAACTGGGTCTCTCTCAATACGTCCACCGGGAAAAGATGTTACTTCTCCGGGTGCTACACGACTCGGAAAGTAATAATATCCTCGTTCGCGGGCATAGGGTACTGCGGATCGAAGACGAGCAATCGCTTCTTTCGCAACAGCTTCTATGGCCAGGTGTGGGGTTGGCATACATTTCCCCACGAAGGAAACTTCTATTGGATCTTGGTTGGGGTCTACAGGAGGAATGTGTACTGCTGCCCAATATTCCGAGGTGGATGGGGTGATCCTCGATTTGAACAGCTCGTACTGAGGTGGCTGGGTAGAACCCATGGTACTGCGGGTAAAATCCCACAATATTTTGACAAAGCTACCTCGGGTTGCATCTGGGGTTCTCAGATGAATGCTGGGGCTCGGCATGACAGGAAAAAGCGTGAGTGTTGTGCACAAAGTGAAGGTTGTTGGGTAAGGTCACAAGGTGGTCTTTATATAGTAATGGAGCCGGGTCGTTTTACCGTGGTGAAAGGTAATAAATTTGCCAGCTTAGCTCCAAAGGTCAGGTCAGTGTCAGAGATACACATATCTCATAAAGAGACGTGTTACTGTGGTTGTCGTCGGGCTGGTTTTGGTAGTTGTGCCCGGAAAATATGCAGCTATGCGCTGACTAAAAAAATGCAAGGCTACTATTAAAGCAGAGGCACAAAGACAGGCTGCGTTAAAATACGCGGTCGCAGGATTACAAAGCGAGGATACATTGAAACTTGGTGCTGCTCATACGGCTTAGTCTACCTTGTTCATGTCTAAACGGGCGTGCCTGGTGGATGTCGAGGCTTCTCCACGTGTCTCACTGCCGGGATTAGTCGGAGATGGCGGGGGAACTGCAGGGCCGGGGTAGTGATCATGACCATCGCGGGGATTGTTGGCCACAACTCCGTTGGAGTGTGCTCCCAAAATGCGACGAAGCACCTCTGGGGTTATCGCAGCACCTTGGCCGATGGCTGGGGCAGATCTTGGGGTCTCGATCGGTTGTCCAAACAGCACGACTGGGTTGTCGGCGTTGGGCTCGTTTTCTCCTCTCGCCGGGGCTCGACGAACCAGCTCTCCACGAGCTGCAATTAAATCAATAGTGATCTGGTCGAACAGTGCCTCTAGTGCACTTAGATAGCGCACTAGGTGCAACAATGCGGGGTCCGTCTCGTGATCTCCGTTGGCAACTTGGGGTGGTCTACCATACCCTTCACGTCTGGGGTAGTAGTGGAACGAGCGACAGTTAACTCTGGGCGACAAGTGCCTGAGATGAACTATAGCCTCTCGAGCGGCTAGCTGGATGGCTTGTGGCTCAAAGGAAGTTGTCCTTCCAGTGAACCTGTAGGGGCGCTCGGGTGCTAGACCCCTACCGTAGATGTGCACAGTGGCCCAGAATTGACGGTCTTCACCGCTCATGGGTCCTTGATACACAACATATTCTGGTGGCTCCTCTAACGCGTAGGCACGACGGGTGAGGTTTGCGAGGATGGTCACAAAACCTCCAAGGTTGGTTGCTGTGGTTTCATTGTGCACTATAGGTCCAGGCATTGTGGCTCGGTTTGGGGTAGCGGCTGTGCTGTGCTGGGTTGAGGCTAGCGTGCCCTTTTTATAAGAAAAAGGGGACGGAGTCTTCCTTCGCAGGCTTGCGAGAAAGGACTATTTAGGGGCCAGTCACTGGCGCATGAGTGACAGGTTAGGTTGATAGGTTAGGCACCGACTACCAAAAAGGTGTTGGGTCACTGTGTGGCTATCTTGCACGAGAAGCTTGGCTGGGGTTTGGCTAAGGTCTAGTGGGTTGGTTTGCCTAAGTTTATTGACCTGGCTAAGATAGGATTAGCCAATGGTCAGCCTGGCTCTGATACCAAGTCTGTCACGACCGGTTTTTCCGGGTAATAAATTTCCAGAAAAGACCGTCGTGCTCATCAGCCCCAGGATTACTGTTAGCTGATGAGGCTCCAACTTGATACAGAAATTCCAAGCAAAATACAAAATATGTAGTACAAGACCATTCTGGCCAGTGAGTACAACAAATGGTTTCTAGTGGTTGATGGCGGAAGCGGGTTGTGAAACATCAGTGTCTATGGGACTCCATTTCCCACGGGAACAGCTGACCAGGTTAAATCCTATCTTCGCGAGGCTGCTATCTCCATTGAGTGGGTTCCGGGGCTGGCATCGCGTCGCTCCTCTCCGAGCAAGAAAATCTGGCCAAGACAATAGCCAGGGACAAGCCAGTGAGTACTTTGAATGTACTCGCAAACATTATGAACACATGTATAATATAACCATGATGTGCTAAAAATATTATAAGCTCATGACGTCAGTCACAATGAAACTCAAATGCGTGCAAGCAAGTTATCTATAAAAATGCAATAACATGGTAGTATAAAAATTTATGAAACAAATAGCAAGCAATGCCACAGTCGGGCGTCTTAGCGACACCACATAAAGGGCTTTAAAAGAAATGCCACAGTTGGCCGTCTCAGCGACACCACATAAAGGGCTTAAAAGAAATGCCACAGTCGGGCGTCTGAGCGACACCACATAAAGGGCTTTAAAAGAAATGCCACAGTCGGGCGTCTGAGCGACACCACAAAAAGGGCTTTAAAAGAAATGCCACAGTCGGGCGTCTGAGCGACACCACATAAAGGGCTTTAAAAGAAATGCCACAGTCGGGCGTCTGAGCGACACCACATAAAGGGCTTTAAAAGAAATAATCATAATGAATATCCCGGAGGTAGAACCATCCCAGAGATACTCGGTAATAACAATAATTTCACGGGTTAGTCAACAATAATAATAATCATAGATATCACAAGTCACGAGTAGTAATTCCATTCCTGGTTAACCGTTTCACCTCCGAAGACCGACACTAAGACCGATACCTGACCCATCCCAGACTGTAATCCTTTACCATGGACACAGCTATTCGAATAGGTTTAATATCTCTGCAGAGAGTGTAGTCTTTACCCACGAGTAACGGATTCCTTTAGTCCATCGGACTAATTCCGTCTACGGTCTTTTAATTGAAACACACCTGACTTGCACACACCAGCTTTCACTCGTGTCTGGAATCACCCATGACTCCTGTTAAGCAAAACTCTAAGTGGGGAGGCTACAACCTCGCGTAGCATGGGATCAAATTTCTATCGTGCGCTCTAAGGGGTGCCCCCCTCTCGGTCCCAACCGGATACACCCATGCCCCCGGACCAGGTGGCATGCCTACCGGCTACAACCGGTATCTTCCACCATGGCCTCTTTGTACGGTGTGTGCCAAGACAAGGGTTAACAACTTACTGAACCATACCCCACCTACGGTAGGGACCAGTGGCAGTACGAAAACAAGTATGGGGGTTACTAGAACAAGACTCGATCTATGGCCGACTCAGGAGGCTTATGAGTTCCCTGCATGACATGTATAACAAATATATTTCAACCGAAGAAATCACCACTCAATGTACCTTACCATGCCATACTGGACATAACCGTCCCGACGGGGACCGGCAACAAGCTCACGCCTACCCAAGGCCGAGGCTTTCCCGGATTCCTTCCCGGCATGCATGCAAGGCACATGAGGAGGATTACCATCACAATAATATTCATTTCCAATAGCAAGGAAATCACTGATATACTTCCATGCAAATGATCATGTCACATGAAATAACAAGTCCTCCAAAGTAAGGTGGTGTTATAAATGTGTCAAATAACACACCAAAAACATTATGCCAGGGTTCAGAATGCTTGCCTTCATGGTGTGGAGAGGTGGGGGTGCTCTCCAAAATTTTTTGAAAGCTTCTTTCTCTCCCAAAAATCCTATTTTCAAGAATATGCAAATAACACCTATTTCAAAAACAGTACAAAAAAGTTGTTTGGAAAATATTCAAATAAATCTTAAAATAAACTAGACAATATTTGAGATATGTTGGAAAAAGAATTAATTCATTTGGAGTTATATTTAAAAAGTTATAGCCAGTCAAAGTTCTGGTCAAATCTGTTATTTAAATTAAAACAGAAAAGAAAACGTTTCGGAGGGGAATACGCTTTCAGAGCGGGGAAAACGTACTAGGCGGATTACGTCTTCACTTAATCCCACGTGGACAGGCACGGGGTCGCTGACAGTGGGTCCAGGGGGCCCACTAGTCAGGTTTGACTAGTCTCTTTCCCTCTCCTTCCTCTGTCCTGAGCGGAGGCGGAGCTCCGGCGATTGTCGCCGGGGACTGGCGGCTCCTCGCGGGGCCCTAAGGGCGGGGATGGATCCGCCACTCCAGTGAGGTCCTCCCGGTGGTCGCAGGGTAGCTGGAGGTGGAGGGAGCTGCCGGCGGCGAGCTCCGCGGCGGAGGAAAGCTTCGGTGGTGAAGTGACATTGTGGCGGCGATGGTTCCCGATCAGAATCAAGTAGTGGGAAAGGTTCATGGGAGGATGAGGAATTTCCTGGCGAGGAGAACGGAGTGGGGGAGGTACTGGAGGTGCCGGATTGGCCGGGGCGGTGGCGGCGGCCGGAGTTGCCGGAGATGAGGAAGGAGGCCTCCCCGGGTTGAATGCGAGGTAGGGGAGTGCCATGGGGGTAGCATAAGGTCGCCTGCGTGCTCGGGGAAGCTCGGGGGGTCCATTTATAGTGCTCCAAGGTCGGTTCCGCGGCGGTGGGGATAAGCTCTCCGGCGAACCGTCTCTCTGTAGCTAGGGCGACGTGGCGGCGACGAATGCTAGCGGACACCCGTGTGGATGAGCTCGGGCTGTGCCGGGGCCAGGTGGCGAGCCGGGGTGGCTTGGGCGGCGCTGAATGGAGCAGGGGCTGTCGGCGGCGGCGGCGGCTAGCTCTTGGCCTGCCGGGCGTGGTGGGGGCTGCTTGGCGCGTTGCGGTGAGAAGGGTAGCGCGTGGCGAGGTGCTGCAGAGCGAGCCAAAACCGTGGGGGCCAGCGTGTCGGCTCGTGTGCGCGGCTGCAATATGCGCGCTCTGGGCGTGCCCAGAGCACGCCGACCATCTGTTCGGCGAAATGCCCTGGCCTGCTAGATGGCTTGGTTGGAGCTGAGGATTAGCAGTTCTAGGCTATGGCTTGCAAGGGGATCAGTAGACAAGATGGTTTGGTCAGGAGATCAGGTTCGCAGTGCAAACCAAAAATTCATGCAAAAACAGATCATGCCCATATGGTGTTTGACAAAATGCTAAGGGCACTTAGGCATTTCTTGGAGTGGCCAAAATCTCCAAATCAGTGTCTCTGTGGATTAAAGAGAGGGTGGTGATGTTAGTTGGTGAAATGCACAAACTTTTTAGTGCAAGTCTAGCAGAATTTCAATTCTGGACAGGAAATAAATGGCATTATTTCATGAACCAAAATTAATCCAATGGGTGCATGCTCCTGGACTTAAGGGTTTGGCAAGGGGGACTACTAGTAGAAAAAGTAATCATGGATATAGGAGCAATTAAAATGGTGGTTGCTGTACAAATCATCAAGTTGGTCCAGAATGGAAATGAGGTTGATTCACTTAATATTTTCAAAGAACAACCCTGGATTTTTGCACAAAATGGAATAATATGCTCCTACTGACCTCCCCTAATTTTGGTAGAAGTTTTAAAGAAATATATAAAAGGGTTGTAGTGCAAAATGCACTCTGGACCAGAGAAGAAAAACTGAGTGTAGGGCTCAAAATATTTCATGAATGAAATATATTTTTGCATAAAAGTGGTTTAAAAACATCACATGACATCTCCAAATTTTTGTGGAAATTTTAAGTGAATCTATCAAATGGTTGTAGTTCAAATATGGCCATATAACCTTGAAAAACTATTTTCAAGAAGGTAAAGATCAAGCAATTAACTTAGTTAATTAGTTATACAGATAAAAGGAAAGTTTTTCTTGAGAGGTTAAACAAGTCCAAAAACATATTTGAAAAGTTTTCTCTTTGGAAAAAACTCATCATAACAGGGAAGGAAATGATTTAAAAATCAAAATCGAGCTCAGAAATCCAAAGTTTTAATTCCTAGCAAAATTTTAATTTAATAAACAAGGCCAAATTTTTGGGGGTGTCACAAAATACTGCGAAGACGAGCGTGGCCTGTGCGACGGAATCTTCCTAGATGATGATAGGCGCTTCAGCATCAAGCTGGACGAGAACTTCGAAGTGGATACAGTAAGTCACAACGACAATTGTTTTTCGTAATTAAGCATGACATATGCTTCATTTGCTTGAACTTATAATTTATTTATTTTTACTATTCTACTAGCATGTCCCCTGCCATGCAAGAGCTTTTGTATTGGATAAGATAGGTTTCAGTCATACTATGGAGGTAAAGAAAGTTTACTTGAAGACCGAGCATGGTTATATTTTCAATGTAAAATTATACAATTCATATGACTACACCTATTTTGGATGCAAAACATGGTGAGCACTATGCAAGACTTATGCATTTGAGCCTGATATGGTTATCACCTTTGATATACATCTAGAAGGTGATATTTAAGGTAATACCGACATCTGGGTCGATGTGCAGACGCCTCCAGTTATAGCATTATGTAAGTTTCTCAACCATATTTATGTCTTTGATATTGTTTATTCAAAAATAGTTGACAACTAATTTGTATTGTCAACTTATTTCGGTGCAAGCAAACATGTCCAGCGCTTGGTAGACAGGACCGTATACTGTGCCGAGGCTGAACTCAACTGCAAGGAGCTCAGTCATTATGTTTCATGGCTTGCGGATCTTGATACTGTCAAGACAAATTTTCTTCCTGCATTTAGAAATGTTAGTACTGAAAATGTGCGACCAATAGTGTTCGTAATGAACTACGGTCACATCTATTTAGGAAGGATGGTAAGATTTTTACTATTTGTCCTCAATGCATCTTTTCCATACATTAGTTTTGAAGCTAAACTTCATTGATAAGTATGTTACCATACGATGTTCTTCAACACGGACTGCCAATGAATGTTGTGTCTTATGGGATCGAGATTAAAGGTACCATGAGTATTATTAGCTTACGGCCAAGATATCCGACAGATTACTTTAGTGCATTCAAGATTAGCGACGGATTCTTAATAGTGCAAGACTGGACCAAATATGTGATGGGGGAGCGCAGAGAAGTACTAGGGGGCAGCAAACAGATGCGCTACCCACGATTAGGAGACATGTTCATCTGCATGCTCCAACTTGATCAAGGAGGATAGCTATACATGTTTTATGTTATTTTACCTAAGAGAGAGCAGCAGGAGTGATTAGCTAGCTAGAAATGAGTTTGAAGATGATTATGTGCTACACTATTACTATGATTATAAAATAGCTAGTGTTGGTGGTAATGACTATGATGATTATTATTAGCTAGTGTTAGTGCTTATTAAATAAATAATGTTGGTGGTAGTGACTATGATGATGATTAAATAGCTTGTGCTGGCAGATTAGATTCAAGTGGGGCAACATGTGGTGCACATCGAAAGTACTACTAGTCCAAACTAGATCAAGTTTGGATTAGTAGTATACTTTTGACATGCACCACATAATGCCTCCACCTGAACCTAATCCACCTTCATTTGACACACTGTTATGGACATAATGATGTAAACCTCATCACTGGTATTGTACCAATATTTGTACAATGGCGCATAAATACACTAAAAATAAAAAAATAAAAAAACAATATTAGTAGCGATGGAGAGAAAACACGCTGCCACTAGTTACATTAGCAGTAGCGTGGGAGTGAACAGACGCTGCAGCTATTTGTCCTAGCAGTAGCGCGTGCGGGCACGCGTTACTGCTAAGCAATAGCTATAGCTCCTTATTAGTAGCGCGCCTATCCGCACTACTAGTGAGCACAAAACCAGCGCTACTGCTAGGGTTTTCCCTAGTAGTGAAACCGGAGGGTTTAGTCTGTAGGGCAAGAAAAACAATCATACCATAGGCTAGCATCTAGGGTTTAGCCTCTATGATCTCATGGTAGATCAACTCTTGTAATACTCATATCATCAAGATCAATCAAGCAGGAAGTAGGGTATTACCTCCATCGAGAGGGCCCGAACCTGGGTAAAACATTGTGTCCCCAGTCTCCTGTTACCATTAGCCTTAGACGCACAGTTCGGGACCCCCTACCCTAGATTCGCCAGCTTTGACACCGACAGCGGCGACCTGACATTTACAAACGAGGTTGGGGCTCTCTCCACAACTGAATTGGAGGCTCCCAACGAAACCACGGAGCTTCACCTCAATGGAATGTGGCTCCGAGGTGACCTCCACAGTCTAGGATTCTCGAACCCCCAAGAGTACCAAAATCCACACAAGAAAGTATGGGGGAATCAAATATCCTTTGGTGGAAGTGTAGATCTAGGTCTCATCCTTCAAGCCCTTGCAAATCATCAAGTTTGAGTGGCTAGAGAGAGAGATCGGGCAAGAAAGCTTGAAGGTATCAATGGTGGTGAGAGAGAGGCAAGAGGTGAATATGGTAGGTAGAAGAACCACCCTTGTATAGCAAACCCTAAAATCCAACCGTTACTGCAAAAACAACACTGCAGCGATACAACCGCTCCTAGTCCCGGTACAACCGGGACTCACTGGTAACCTGCAGAAACCCTCTCAAGTGGTACAACCGGGCAGATGGGTAGTAGTACCGGTTGTGGAGAACAACTGGAACAACCGCCCAGCCACCGCTCAACCACCGCCTTGAAACAGTAGGGAGTCACCCCTGTGGGCGGTAATCGAGCGGTATAGCACCGGTGCAACTGCTTGGCCCTGGACACTTGGGTGGCTAAGTCCCAAGCGGTAGAACCGCTTAGGCCACCGGTAGTACCGATTTGCGGGGCACAACCAGACCAACCGGGCCACCACCCCCAAGTACCACATCAAAACATAACCCGGGCCGGTTGTTCAGCAGTACTTGGTCGGTACAACCACCATAGACACCCACAGTCAATGTTAAGCTTGGTGGCGGTACAACCGCCCGGGAACAGCGGTACAACCGCTTGGTCATGACTGGGTTGTCCATCCCCAGGGTATCACCCCTGGGGTGGCGGTTGGGTAAGTGCCAGGTGCGAGCGGTACAACCTCTCGAATGAGCGGTACAACCGCTGGGAGAACACAGTAGGCAGTTGGAAAAGAAGGGGAGCTCTCACTCACACAAAACATAGAAGGCAGCGGAGGGTGTGGCAGAAGTGTACGTGCAATGATTCCCTCAACTCCTTCCAATGTGGATTCCCTCTCATAGTACGGGTTCCCTACGACCAAAGAGATAAATACGTAGAAAACCATCGTCTTCGATCTTTTCCTTCCAGAGAGAATACCGAACCGATGTAAGCCTAATCACCGAGAACCTGAAGCACTTAGAGCAAGATTAGACCAACAAGGGGTTGTCATCATCATCCAAAACAGAGAGTAGGGAAATGCCCTTACAATCTCCCCTTTTTTGGTGGATGGTGACAACAACATGATTTGCAAGAGAGAGAGGTCTACAAAATATAGACGGGACTCCCCCTAGATTTTATGCACCCACCACTCTTACTAGACATGCGAAGATAAGCGATAAGCATATAATAAGAGAGTAAAGACTACATGGGATTAATAAACAACATTAATGAAAATAATGATAAATAGAAGAGCGCATGTCTCACACCATGCAAGTAGATAAGCAACAGGGTCCACGAACTTAAGTTCAACACGACACACGAAAGAACAAAACACAAAACCAAGCAAAAAAAACCCATACAAATCTCGACACCTAATAGAACTCTCTCCCCCTTTGGCATCAAGACACCAAAAAGGAAAAGAGCAAAGCTAGCAGCCGAGAGCTCAGTCGTCCTCCTCTGACTCCTCGGTTGCATCTAGATCCTCATCCCCATCAGAATCTTCATCATCGTCCCTATCCACGTCGTCCATGATATCATCATTAGCAGCAAAGGAGGTAGAGGGCTGGCAGGGAGCCTCCTCATCAGACCAAGTGTTGTGTGCTATCCATCGCTCCTCCGGTGTGATGCTCTTCTCGGAGCCACTCTGAACAAGCATGTTGAGATGCTTCATCATAGCAATCTGATGACGCCTAGCATGCTTCTCATTTACATGGGCCTCATACACCTTCATCTCAATGTCAGTCTGGAGGTAGAAAGTCTTCTTCACCTTGGCAGTGAGCTTGGCCACCCAAGAGGGCTCGGCCCCTGGCTCCATCTCATCCTCTGAAGTGGCATAGATATCCTCGGGATTATCAGCAGGAAAGCGGGGCTCGGCATGCTTCTTCTTTTTGAGTAGCTTGACCTCATGGATGGTGAAATTATTTGGAGAAGTGAGAGCGTCTCTAGGACGGCGAATAGCCCAAATGGAGTTCAGAATGCTCATGACAAATGGAGCATAAATAGGGACCTTTCTGTATATGACCATGTTGTACATCTCGTGCCACAGCCAGTTGGACACGTCAAACGTTGCACCAGAGCCCACATTCATCTTCATAGCAACCATCAAGTCAACAAGGTAGCCATGAATTTCGTGTTGATTGCCCACCTTTGGCAAAAGCACATTGCGAAACACTCGATGCATGATGTCATAGGCCTTCTCAAGATCCTTGGATTCTCCAATAATTCCACGGCCTCGAACATATAGAGGAGCAAGCTTTTCTTTAGGCATGGATTCAAGAAAGTCGTGAGGACATATGCCACCATTCCCTTCAAGACCGGTATCGTCATACCCAATAGCATTGCATAAAGCCTTCCATGGAACTTGAAAGAGCTCATCATGACACATGAACATGAGTGTGCGAGCATCATCTTCTCCCAAGTGAACAGTGGCATAAAACTGATGGATAATCTAGACATCAAAGTCACAGTTGGCACACATGAGCTTGACTAGATGGAACTCCTCATAGAGAGCCAAAGCCTCACCAAATACTCCAAGTTGTTCCTCCAATGGTCAAGATCAATGGTCCACTGCTTGGCATACCTATTATTGTTGTGCCCAAAGAGTTCATGAACAATCCATACTTTCATCTCATTCCAGAACTGAACGATGGTCCAACGAGGCGCAATGGGAACCTCGTAAGGATTTTTTGAACAGAAGGCTTCCCAATCCTTGGCTTTCCATCGGTGCAAGGGAAAAACCACACGTTGCTTGGCAGCGACAGACTTCTCATGGCGAGTGGGCTTGGTGGGAATCACGACCTCTTCTTCTTCATCAGACGCAGCCGGGCGCTTGCATCTCCTAGCCCTCTTCTTGGTCTTGCAAGGAGCATAGCGAGAACTAGAGCCACCTGAAAAAACACACACGAGAAGAACACAAGAAACCCAGCAAAGATGAGAGGATTGTACACACGAGCAGAGGAATGGATAGATTGCAAAATAGAGAAGACAGAATAGTGCTACGTGGTTCAGATACCGCGGTTGTACCGGTTCTTCGACCGATAGTACCGCTCTCGCGGTTGTACCGCTCCATCGAGTGGTAGAACTGTTGGAAGTGTGGCACTACCAGTTGGAGAAGATCTAACCATGAGAACTGAATCACACCAACTATATTCTAACTCCTAAGAAATGCAAACTAAGTCGGAGGCATAGACGAATCTCTTGCACCCAAAACATTGAACAATAAACGCAAATGAGAAGTAATGCCCTAGACGAAGGGAAAGAACCCTAGAACGAAGAACATAAGAAATGAGGCATTACCGACATCCATGGGAAGAGATTGGGAAGAAGGGGGCCTCCACGGAGCGGATCCACGGAGAGCCCACGGACCCGGAGCACAACAAGCACCCCGGGGCAGTGGCAATGGCGACCGGCGGCTAGGGCAGGAGTAGGGGAGGAAAGGGGAGGGGAAAAGAAAACCCCTTCAGCCCAGATCCTATTTATAAGCCCGTACCCGCGAAGAGTTTGTACCGCATCAAGGGGCAGTTGTACCGCTTCCTGGTACTAGCCAGTGGTTGCGTGCGGTACTTCCGTTGCTTGGAAGGTAGCGGTAGTACCGCCTGGAACCGACCGGTAGTACCGGCTAGAAGTCCAGCCTGGGGTCAAGCGGTGGAATCGCTTACACCCCTGGAAGACCTCCAGGGATGATACAAACCAAGTGCGCCAGCGGTTGAACCGCTCGTGGCACTGGTTGTACCGCCCGGTCAGCATTACCAATACCAAGAACAATATGTGTGCAATTGGATTAGACAGTTTTAAGGGAAGGATAAAGGCTTGGGATAGAGCACGACATTGGAAAGTGGTGAGATGGTCTCCAAGAGAACAAAAAGCAACCAGCGAGAGAAAACCCCAACTAGGAGACCACACCAGCTAGGGCCTAACAAGACTAAGGCAAGACAAACAAAGAAAAAGAAACACGAAACACAACCTCTCCCTAGAGAGGGCGGTGGCCGGAGCCACCTATGTTTGAGTCAATTGGTATGGCACCGCGAAGAATTATCCTTGGGCCCATGACCAAAACTCGTCTTTGAAGCACAAGTACCATCAAACATGGCTAATGTGGAAGAGTTGATCAATTTATGCATAATGTGGGGAGGAAGAGTTCATTGAGAGAACAATACCCCCCTATGTCCATGCCTACACCTAGAACAAGACATCATGATGAGTATGGTGGGGTGTGCACGGGTTCAAACCACATTTCTCGAATCAATGATATTTAGCTCGTGCCTTAACTCGCGAAATCTTGCTTCATCCAAGGGCTTCGTGAAAATATCTGCAAGGTTATCATGAGTGTTGACATACTTGAGCTTGGTCTCTCCTCGCCTAATGTGATACCGGATGAAGTGATACCGAATCTTAATATGCTTCGTCTTGAGGTGTTGCACCGGGTTGAGAGAGATCTTGATGGCACTTTCATTGTCACACCAAAGAGGCACTTCGTCACAAGTGACACCGTAATCCTGCAAAGTTTGCCTCATCCATAGAAGTTGAGCACAACAACTACCGGCAGTGATATACTTCGCTTCGGTGGACGAGAGAGTTACATAACTTTTCTTCTTAGAAGACCAACTCGCCAAAGAGCAACCAAGAAATTGGCACCATCCGGAGGTGTACTTCCTATCCACTTTGCACTACAAAAAAAATACACTTCCGTGACGACACGTGTTTGTCACAGTAGGTTGCGTTTTTTTTCATGCATATACATCCATGATGATTTTATGACAGAATCAAGATAGTCATACTTGTGTTTTCGTAGAAGTGTTCCATGACATTACCAAAATTATCATCACGGAAGTGTCCACTTCCATGACAATAAATCGCATGTCACAGAAGTGCTTTCGTCAAGGGTGACCGACACGTGGCATCCACCGTAACGGAATGCTGTTAAGCTATCGGGTCCGGCTTTGGATCCGATAACCCGTTAACAGCCTGGACCAATGGGGATTTTCCACGTGTAAAATCATCATTGGCCGCAGGAAACACGTGTTGCCTCACCGTTGGGACAGATGTCATCCACTCATTGGACAGGAGGCTCCTATGATAGGTCGACACGTGGCACGGCCCAACAGTGGTCCATTCCGGTGAAAAAGGTCGGCCCAGTAAAAATTAGCAGGCCAGCCCATATAAGGCCTACTTCTGTCAGGTCCATTTAAGCCCACGGCCCATACGAGATGTGCCCGTTAAAGATTTGACACCATTGCAGCCCATCGTCAGTTCGAGCCCGTTAACAGCCCGCTATATATTTGGGCTCAATATTGGCCCGATGAGATTTCGGCCTGTTAACGGCCCATTTAATGAATGGGCCAATTTTCAGGATGTACGTCTTTCGGCCTTTTAGTGAACCATTTAAATGTTGGGCTAATTTTCTGCCCGGTGTGTCTTTCAGCCTATTGACGGCCCATAAATCTGATGGGCCATTTGTAGTCGGACCTGAGTTTCGGCCTTTTAGTGGCCCATTTAAGTGTTGGGCCAATTTCTGGCCCGGTGTCACTTTCAGCCTGTTGACGGCCCATAAATCAGTTGGGCCATTTGTAGTCGGAACTGAGTTTTGGCCTTTTAGCGACCCATTTAAGTGTTGCGGCCCTGTGTGCCTTTCGGCCTGTTAACGGACCATAAATGAGTTGGGCCATTTGTAGTCGGACCTTAGTTTTGGCCTTTTAACGGCCCATGCCCGTCATGGTCCAATACCAGCCCGGTTTCTCTTTCGGCCTGCTAAAGGCCCACAACACAGTTGGGCCATTTACAATATGACCGGACTTTCGGCCTGTTAGCGGCCCATGCTCTTCATGGTCCAGTACAAGCCCGATGTCTCTTTCGGCCTGCTAAAGGCCTATAGTATAGTTGGGCCATATGTAGCCCAAACTAAGTAACGTCCTGTTAACGGCCCATGAAATAAATTGGGGCCACCTGTTGCCGGCTTTGATGTCTGCATGTTAACGACTCGGGAGGTAAGAGGGACGACCATTAACTTTTGGCCTAGTAACGGCCCATTAACTTAATGGGCCCACTAAAGTTCATACATGTCTTCAGGCCAAATTAGATAATTTGAGCCCATTACGACGAGGAATTATGCACAGGACCAAAACCGATCAAGCAAAGGTACGGCATACAGGGAATAACGTTGCACATCCAGCATATATTACAAGAAATTACATCCACCGGGCAATCAAAGATTGATGCCAGTGCAAATAAATGAGCAGAACCTAACCATCTACAACGTCACAATCTGCAAACCTCAACACAGATGACGCACATAAGCATGTGGGCAAGTTCTTGCTGCTTTGCTACACTCTCTCTGAAAACATTGATCAGTTATTGTGTCGCACGACTCTGCACCTCTGATTCATCCACCATTTCCATCATTGCTTCAGCCATTAATTGGTTCACAAACATACATTTATTCCGTTGCATTCGAGACAGAGGATACTGAACAGATTCAGATGGCGATTTTGGCAGGCTTGTATTATTGATAGTGGAGAGTGCCTCGACCACTGCTTCATAACATAAATTAGGGCGGGAACCAAACAAATTCATCATGAGTTATTGCCATATTACCTGGCGTAGATTTATTGGAAAGAAACAATGGGGTTGCCTTGCTGTTTTCAGAGTTTGTCTTCTTGTCTTCAACAGCCTGCACAAAATTAACACACTAGCATTGCTATCATCGGCCAAGTCAGATAATAGGAAAGCAACATTGAAACAACGAACGTTTGGGCAACTAGCCTACACCAAATTAACACAATATGGCACAGCTATCATCAGCCAGGTAAGGTAGTACGAAAACAACATTGACACAATGAATGAATGGGCAACCAGAGAAGCACTACAATTCAGTAATGTGCGTGATATGAGATAGTACATTAATGCAGCTCAGTATGCAAAGCTACCAGGCAGTTTTTCTTACAAAAAATCAACATTGGCGCCTTTAACATTTTGCTACAACTAATTTTGGATCAGATAAAGGTTAGATTCACGCCGATTAACAAAATACATGTTGATGTAAAAATATAGTGATATACAACAGGTACTTACATCAGCATTGGAGCACAGAGAATTCCCGCAAGATATTTTCCTCAAATACAATCCCAATGGAGGAAGTCTTCTGTCGTTTAACCTTGTTTTCTAAAAGAGAGATGGGTAAGAAACATGTACAAAATATGATCAGAATGCTATAAAATTTCATGATGCGAGGATATGCACACGCTTCTTAGAATGGAGTTTACATTCTTTTGCTGGACTGGAGCGGCCTAGTTCTTTGGCCACTGGAATCTGCTTATTATCAGTGGGAGTTGGGTTTCTCTGTGCTGGAGCAGTATCTATGAAAAATGGAGTTGGTTTATTATCTCCTGGCGTTTGGATCTTTTGCAAAGACCTGGTTTGTAACCCTTTAGATTCTAACATAGCCGTCTTACCCTTGCATGCCTTATATAGAAGAATGGTGATTCAGTTATAAAACATGCTACATTACTAAATAGGTACTGAAGAATAGAAAGGCATGACATATTGACATGTATTCCCTCCATCCGGAAATAAATGGATGGGTCTAGGCGTATTTCACTTCTAGATACATCCAGTTTTATCCATTTCTGCGACATTTAATCCGGACAGAGGGAGTATGATGTAAGAGCTAGGGATACGATAGGACAAAAAAACACTGCAAAACCCACTGCAGAACCAAAGTATTCAAACCCACTAATATGAGATAGTACACTCGTGCAGCTCAGGATGCAAAACTACCAGGCAGTTTTCCTTACAAAAATCAACATTGTGGCCTTTAATCATACATTTTGCTATAACTAAATTTAGATCAGATAAAGGTTGGATTCACACCGATTAACAAAATACATGCTGATGTAAAAATATAGTGATATACAACAGGTACTTACATCTACATTGGAGCACAGAGAATTCCTACAAGAATCTTTCCTCATAAACGATACCATTGCAGAGATTCTTCTATGTGTTAAGCTTATTTTCTAAAAGAGAGATGGGTAAGAAACATGTAGAAAATATGATCAGCATGCTATAAAATTTCATGATGCATGGATACGCACACGCTTCTTAGAATTGAGTTGACATATTTTTGCTGGACTGGAGCGGAGTAGTTCTTTGGCCACTGGAATCTGTTTATTATCAATAGGAGTTCGGTTTCTCTATGCTGGAGCAGTATCTATAAAAACTGGAGTTGGTTTATTATCTCCCGGAGTTTGGATCTTTTGCAAAGGCCTTGTTTGTAACCCTTCAGATTCTAACATAGTCGTCTTCCCCTTGCATGCCTTGTATAGAAGAGTGGTGCTTTAATTATAAAACATGCGACAACAGAGAGATGGAATAGGTACTGAAGAATATAAAGGCATGACATATTGACTTGTATTACCTCCATACAGAAAAAAATGGATGGGTCTAGGCATATTTCAGTTCTAGATACATCCTCTTTTATCCATTTCGGCAACATGTAATCTGGACGGAGGGAGTATGGTGTAAGAACTAGGGATACGACAGGACAACACAGCAAAAAAACGCTAGTTGAATGTAAAACTATATGCTAGCGGAATACGTACAGAAATAACTAAGGCAACATATACGTGTATGATTGGGAAAATAAGATGGCATTGCAACAGAGCACTGGAACAACACTTCAATGTAAAGAAACATGGTATGGCAGACAAATGAAGTACATACATGTTATCATGAATGGAATAGGTACTGAAAAACAGGAAGGCATGACATATTTACATGCATGATCAGCATGCTAAGCACATGGCATTGCAATAGAGTAGATACACTCCAGGACATTATATGCATGTTGTACCCATATCACAGGCCAAGTTAGAGCAAGGACCTTGTGGGGTGAAGAGGATTCATCATCTTTCTGCAAGTCTTCTGAAGAACTGCCTTTAAATGTTCCATCATATTGGGTATCATTGACATCAAGTTTATTGGCCTTTACATTGCTCCGTGAGGTTCTTGTGGATATATCAGTGTGTGTAATTATATCTGACATGCATGGAAGACAACTAGTAGTTAGATTTATGTAATGAGTGCCTGTAGGTGATGACATAAATAGTGGGACTGGGGTTAACTAGCAGCTACAGGTCTCATAAACTAAAGGGAGAACACAGATGAAAGCTACAGAATATGTATCGTTTGTACTCGAGATTAACTAGATGGCACACAAAAGTATTAAAGAACAACATAGGTAATAATAAAAATGGTATAATACTATAATCACCAGCCTGAGGGATAGCATTGGCTGATGGATGATAACTATGGAACAGCGTTTCCTAAAGAACAAGTATCTTAGATGAACTATGGAACAGTGTAAACTCCTGAACAAGACCCGTAAGAGATCAGCATGAAAATACAGTGAAATGTGATGATCTATTTTCCATGCTTAGATGAATAACAACGCCATAAATGTTGCACACAAGTAAGATGAGGGTACAACCTATCTAGCTGCCATCCATAGGAGTGAGCATCATGTGCTGAATTTTTGATGTCCCTGTAGTTGTTGTGGCTGTCCATGTCGGGCACGTGCATTCGATGCAGGGAACTATTGAGTGGGGACTATAGCTCCCTTCTGGTGTATGCTTCCCTTGTTGGAGCAGCTGCGGTGAGTCCGAAGATGGTGTGTCTGAAGATGCAGATAACGCATAATGTTAAGAATGACATATCTCTTTGATCTGAAGAAATACACTAAGAGATCAACAACAAGGTACAAGAGTGGTCACACGTCTGTTGACTGAAGACTAAATTGGGGTCACACGATTTTATTTTATTTGGTATTGTCCGATCTACGCCGGATGGCTTGATGGCCGTCTTGTGCCTCCCGGCTGACACTGTTCGGAATCTTCCCCTTAGATCCAGCGTCTAACGGTAGAGCAGCCTGCCTCCACCATCCATGGCCCTGCCCAAAACCCCGCTCCCCGCCCCACCGCACTATCGTGGTTGCGCCGTCCCCGGGCCAATCCACAAAGACTCCCCCTCATCCAGATCCGGCGGCGGCAGTACCTTCAACCCACGCAACTCTAAAAGATAGCCATCTAAGCGCTGCTTCTGCGAAGAACTTGCGGCCCCGCACCCTTACGTTAGACACCAGCCAACCGGCAGCCTAGGAGCTACACCGCCTCGAGTGGTGCTGCTTCCCATTGGGAATCGATTGGCCCAGAATAAAAAATTCAGACAACTGACGCCTAAATAAAGTGATTTGAGATGAGGGTGCGACCTATCTGGCGGCATGGTGTAGTAGGCAGGTCCAGCTGCCGAGTTGGTGAGGCCGGTGCGGTTGCGGTGGCGACCGGCAGCAGCGAAAGAGCGATGTCGTGACGGTCGACGGCGACGCGGAAGCAGCACCAGGACTCTTGACGGATCCTAAGTTGGAGCCGCTTCGGCGTCGTGAACAACGGCGGGGGTGAATCGGCTCCGGTATAGTTCACGCGGCCGTCGTCGAGGCAGCACCAGCAGCACGGAGTAAGAGGCACACGGCCCAGTGCATGACTGTAAATGGACAGCGTCTGCCGCATTAGGGAGGAGGGGGGCTGTGAAATTGGTGCGGTGGGGGTGCCATGGAGGTGGGGCTGAGGTTTCCGGCTTGGGAGAAGGGAGCTTCCCGGGGAGAAGGTGATTTGGCGCCCACGAG
>NC_041391.1:77486526-77487744 GCF_002162155.2 Triticum dicoccoides
TGTCTTACGGACGCATTTGTCTGAAATTTGAAGGGGAGTTACAGTTCTACCCTTGCCTATAGGCTTCTCGGCTTGGGTCTGTGTACTGAGGGTCGGGGATAGTAGAGTAACTTAGCTTCTCCCCAAATAGTGGGCGGGAGCGATTTCGGGCGAGGAGGGCGTGTTTTGAACTATAGTGGGCACGAGCGATTTCGGGCGAGGAGGGTGTGTTTTGAACTATAGTGGGCGCGAGCAATTTCAGGCGAGGAGAGCGTGTTTTGAAATATTGGGCACGACCTATTTTGGGCGATGAGATCATGTTTTGCCGACAATGGTTTATGAATTATTCGGCACATCTCATTTCGGTCGAGGAGAAGGCGCGCTTGGATGAAGTTACGAACCTACCCTCGATGTACAACGGGCCAATTGATGCGTGTCCCATATAGGACGGTAATTTCGAGTCTCCCATTTATTTGCTCGAGCAAATTCCACCGAGCAGAGAGGATGTTTAATGGTTCGTTCAAATTTTGGGTGAACGAGCATCCACGTCTACCTTACCAAGTCGATTCGAATAAAATTGTGAAATATTAGCTTGCCACTTCTTTTTTAGATGGAGAGATGATGCTCGGGAGTAATGTGTTTTTACATGCTCGTTGCTAGCGATTTCCTATATGACAAATAGTTGACCCACTCAAAAACGCGAATCAAACCCAAAATGAAATATCTCGATTCAATGAAATAGCTCGTTCAGTAGGTCACTATAGTGAACTAAATCCAAAATTGAACACCTCAATCGAGTAGCATGTTGTACAGTATTACAGTTCTCCATGAACATGTTGAAAGTCAAATTAATGAACTTGTTTGATATACGCATATATCCGTTCATGTGTGGATTGCACACAACATGTTCTGCAATTTAAATATTTGAATGCAAGTTTATATCGAAACATGGTTTATATCAGTCTTTGATGCATAAAATGCGACCTCCCCCTCTCCCGGACTCCTGCTCTCTCTCTCTCTCTCTCTCTCTCTCTCTCTCTCTCTCTCTTTGTGTATGTGTTTGGGGGGGGGTCTTTCTAGTTCGCATGCATATATACACCATCTATAGGTCTCTCTCGCACACTATGTATGATACTCTAGCTAGTCTAAGCTAGATATCTTGGGTGCACTCATCGTACGCACACAAATTCCTTGGCTCTTTGCCGTAACTCTCTCACGCACCACTATGTCATCTCGGAG
>NC_041391.1:77487989-77517362 GCF_002162155.2 Triticum dicoccoides
TATCCACCTGGGTCACACATACACATGCATATCTCACTCGCACTCGATAGGCCCATCTAAAACTCTATATCTCTCCCTCGTTCTCTCTCCATCTCACACGCACACACACACAATCTCATGCCCAGCTAGCCAAGTATGATGGTCTCTCACTCAATTTTAGGCACACGCAGTCCCTCCTATATGTATATGACTAGCTGATTTTAGTCTCCATCACAAACATGTGCATGGTCTATCTCGATTTCTCTCGGGGCATCTTTCTATCGCGCACGCACTCCCTCGATCTCCCACCCATATAGTCCCATCACGATCTCGAGGGGATCTCTCTATCACAAACACACCCTCTCTCCCTCCCCATGCGTCCATGCCATCCATGTGTCCCCCTCGACCTTTTTTCCTTGTTGGCCAGACCTCTATTGGACATGTGCTACAGGGGTGTCTCTCTCCGCTGCGAACAATCACACACTAGCTATCTTCGTGTATCTCCTCGCCTCGCTTTTGCATCTCGGAGATGCATGCGTGATATGTTCGCATAACAAATGAAAAAACACACACTCTCTCTAATTTATCGTTTGTTGTCACTTTCTCTTTCACAAACATACTCTTTTTGCACACTTACTCATTCTACTTCACACGCACTTGATCTGTCTCGACTGAGGCACTCTCCTCGGTCCATAGCATATAGATTTATTGAAAAATCAAACATCACAAAGTTTGACCATGTATGTTGAGAAAAAGAACTACATCTAGTATGACAAACATATACCATTAGATTCACCATGAGATGTCGTTTTGTATGATGTATCTTTGGTATTGTAGATATAAATAACATTTGCATAAACCTGATCAAAGTTTCCAAAGTTTGACTTCTAAAAATTTTACATGCACTGCATTATCGAGCGGACGGAATATCTCTTTCTCCCTCTCAGCTATCTGACGCACCACTCAGCCTTATCGGGGCTCCTCAATCTCTCTCAAACTTTTTTGGTCAGTTTGGACCTGACCCTCATGCCTTGATGGCCGGTACTGCCTGGTGTGGACGTGAGATGTAAAATATTTCTGCCTGGCCAGGCTTGTGTGGTGCTGAAGCGTTTGGCTCATGCCTGGGCTAGGAAAAGCATCAACGTCCCATCAATCAATCCATGCATCAATTATTTAATGCTAATATCCATCCATGTTGCTGTTAGCGTCGTGCCCGCACGACCAGGCACGGCCAGGCGTTCGAAATCGGTCGCCTGGGCCAGCTTACTTGCAGTGTCTGGAGTTTAACCAGGCTAATTAAAGTGCTAGGGAACCCAGGCCAGGCGGACTTTCTTTTTCACAGGGTAGCAACCAAACAAGCATGCATGAAATCCAGCCACAACCCCAGGCCAGGCAAAAGATGCTCAGGACGCAAGCCAAACAGGCCTTATATCTCCCTGGTTCACACATACACATGTCTCGCTCGCGCTATACATATAGACCCATCCAACAGTCTCCGCCCTTGTTCTCTCTCCATGTGACACGCACCCCCCTAAATACCATAATCCCTCACTCCATCATAGGCGCAAGCACTCCCCTCCCCCCTCCTAAGTATGATTATCTCCTACTAGCCATCAGGAACACACGTATTGTCTCCTTCCATCCATACATCTATCTCGATATCTCTCGTGGCATCTTCTATCGCGCACACACCTTGTCACTCAATCTCCCACCCATGTAGTCCCATCAAGATCTCCAGGGGATCTCTCTATGACAAACATACACTCTCTCCTCCCCATGTATGCATTTTCTCCGTACGTCTCTCTCGACCTCTCTCCGTTGTTTGTCAGACCCCTCTTGGCCACGTGCTAGGGGTCTTGCTCTCTTGGTTCCAAACAACCACACACTATCTCCTCACCTTGCCTCCGTTGTCGAAGATGCATGTGTGATATGTTTTCATAAGACACGCACACTTTTTCTCTACTTTTATCGTGTGTTGTCCATGTCTCTTTCACACACGCACACACACTTTTTTCACTCTCCCTCTCTCTCTCTCTATATATATATATATATAGTTAGGGACTTTGTCATGTCCATAAGCATATGGATGTTTTGAAAAGTCAAACCTCAGAAAAGTTTGACCAGGTATATGTGGAGAAAAGCATTTACATCTGGAACGATCATTAGATTCATCACAACATGTACTTACTTCATACTATCATTTATCTTTGGTATTGTAGATATAAGTAATTCCTTTACAAACTTTGTCAAAGTTTCAAAAGTTTGACTTAAAAAAATGTTGAACTACATTATGGAACGGAGGGAGTAGCTCTTTCTCTCTCTTTGCTATCTCTCACGGGCCTCCCCTCTCACTCGAACTCTTTATACCGACGGATTATATGCTCATTGTGTCAGCGTATAGCTCCGTTTATTGTTGAGTTGACCGGTCAACCAATCCACATGCTGCCTTGTCAGATCGTGTTCTGTATCTTCGCGTGCTGGCCCATGTGGCAGTGGGTGAAAATAAGTAAACTAGAGGCCCATCTGACACGCGGTGAAGTAAAAAAAGTTGAAACCACTCGGGGTAGCACCCCGTATGCTAGTAAATTGAGGGCGCATTGAGGACGAACTTCTTGCGCGCGAAGGGCGCACTCGCGCACAATTCACCACTGCACGGCGGCATGCACAGAAGGACGCGCTCGCGCACACCCAGCACACAACACACACCAGCACACGTGTACACCGGCGTCGCCGCTGGTTGAGATGGACGGCGAGGCAGCCAACAAGCGGAGGCGGCTCGAGCCAAAACAGCATCCGGCAAGCCTGGACTTCATCAGCAGCCTCCCCAATGACATGCTGCTCGTCATCATTGGCCTCCTCCGCACCAAATCTTCCGCGCGGACCGCCCTGCTCTCTCGGTGGTGGCGCCCACTCTGGTGTTGCGTCCCCCTCAACCTCACCGTCGACAGCTGCCTCTGCAACGGGGATTGCAAACGCATGCCCGCAGTTAACAAGATCCTTTCATCGCACCCTGGGCCAGCCAGACGCCTTGACATCTGCATGTTCAGTACCAACAGCAAGGTCCATCCCAAGTTTGACGAGTGGTTCTTATCCTCCGCCCTAGATCAGCTCGAGGAGCCCAGCTTTAAAGCTCGACGATGTCGCTCTCTGCCGCTGTCCGTGCTCCGCCTCACGCCAACGCTGCACCGCGCCAGCTCCAGCTCCTGCTATCTTACCTAGATTAATGTCACGCCCACCCTTCTTCTCCCTCAACTCAAGCAGCTCAACCTCTTTGACGCTGTCATCTCGAAGAAGGCTATGGAGCACATGCTCCGCATCTATATTGCGCTCTATTACCTTCATCTTCAGCAGATCCACGGGTTCATTAGCCTCCACATCGCCTCGACGAATCTCCGATGGATTTATGTGTCTTGCTGGCCCCGCCACAAGACATCAATTGGGAAGAGATCACTCCAGTTGTTCCACGTTATGGTCATTGAGAATGATCCTTTCCTTGAGAGATTGCTTGTATCGGATCTAGAAGGTCCAACAAAAATCAGGGTCATTGACGTGCCGAAATTGACAGCGTTGGTGTACTCGTGTGCCAAATTCTCTGAACTCTTTATTGGATCCGTAATCATTCAGGTACATCAGTCATCTTCTTCTCCGTCTTCTTGAAATTCACATTTTTAAATTTATTCTTGATGTATTTATGACCGTCTTCCAAAAAATGATTCCCACAAGCTTGACCCAGTCCATGCGCATAGTGAAGATCTTAGCACTAAAATCTATCGGCCCCAATCTGGATCAAGTTGTTGGATTCCTTACATGCTTTTCGTGCACGGAGAAGCTACTCATCAAGGTGAAACTTCTTTCGTATAAGTAAACGGTAATCACAACGTAGCTCAATTTTTTCGTAATTTTCCCAAATTACGATGACAAGTGTAGTGTTCAAAACTGCATCTACGCACTGCACCGAAAGAAATGTTTTTAGTATTTTTTCTCACGTGATCACCTGCATCGTTTTTATGCTGTACTACTATAGTAGCCTAGGCTAGTCATAGTGGAAAGTAACTTAGACTACTCCAGTAACTCTATGGTTACCCTAAGAGCAAGTACTACCTCCGTCCTGGTTTACTCTTCCAATTTTGTAGTATCAAAATTTGACCATAGATTTAACTGACAAAATGTTAATGCATGTCACTAAGAACTATATAGTTGGATTCGTATTTGAACATAATTTCAAATGGTGTAACTTTTAGTGACATGCATTGGCATTTTCTTAGGTAAATCTATGGTCAAAATTTTATACTAAATACGAGGTAGTATTCCCTCTGTCCCAAACTTCTTGTCTTACATTTGTTTAGATACGGATGTATCTAACACTAAAATGTAACTAGATACATCCGTATTTAGACAAATTTAAGACAAGAATTTTGGGACAGAGGGAGTACAAAAGTGGGCTATGTAGGCCAAAACATGTGCCAAATTCACTTGTGATGCATTTGGCATCGATGCCCCTCCATTGCTCACCTGGTGCCCCAATCTGGATCAACTACTTTGCTCCGGTGCCAAATTAACTCAAGCAATGAAAAAACACTGCGTGAGAGAGAGAGAGGACTGAGGCAATAAAAAACACTTGTTTGGGAGAGTGAGAGGCTGGTGTAGTTGGTTTGATTGATTTGTTTATACATGTGGGTCTATGTGCACAGCAGTGCCAACTCTCTCACATCGCAAGAGCGGTGCCAAAATCTTTTGATTTGACATCGATGCGTATTATGTGGCATGCTTTTGAGAAATATGGCATCGGCTACATAGTGTAAGGCAACAAATGCCCAAGCTCTTCACGTCCTCCTAGTTAAATGAGAGGAAACAGAAAGAGAGAGAGATAGAGAGAGAGAGAGTGAAAAAATATCACTAGCCAGCCAACCCTATCATATGAGCGAATGATATTAGTACCTCTTGATGACACGGCAATCTTATGCAGCCAGCTGCTCTAATATGTTCTCTTTTTTTGCAGATAAAAAAATACCCGAAAGTGCAAAATGTGCTGCACTATAACAACCTCATCGAATGCCTTGATCTCCATCTTACAAAAATTGATTTGATCGACTACCGAGGTAGCACATCTGAGATTAAATTGGCCTGGTTCTTTGTTCTGGAGGCAAGTGTGCTCAAGGTAATGAGGTTTGGCATTCTGTGGCGCAATAATGAATGGTGTGTTGATCACCGCAAGCGTCTAAGCCTAAATGACAAAGTCTCCGCAGAAGCTGAATTTGTTTTTGAAACATCAAGTGGCCAGAGACTCGAAAACTTATTTGCCCATTAGTGGATTTTAGTTTGTACGATAATGTTACATACACCTAAAGTAACAAAAGTTTCTTACGTAAACTTCCTAGTAATTCCCTCTTCGTAGGTGCAGCATTACTCCTAACATTTGTAATATCAGTTTGAAATTTGTAATATTGCCGTGTCCAATTCCTGCATTTTCAAAATCCTACAAATCAAACAGGTCCTGAGTTGGTGATGATGTTTTGCCTCCCATCTTTCACCAATAGCCGTCGGATCTAGATCTGACACATACAAACCAAGCTTCTCCATTTTTGCAAAAAGATGCCCGCACTTGTTCCCTATTTACAAACAACTCCTTGTCTCTCACAATCAGCCTTATCTCCTTCCCACCACATCTAGAAGGTCGTGCAAAAATCTGGCGCGATGGCCGCTACCGGAGTCGTCCACCCCCAATCTTGGTGTTCCGTGCAATGCACGGGCATCTACACACGAGAAATTATGTCGAACAGGGCTAGTTGTAAGCAGGCTAGCTCAACAGCCATGATGATAGTGACTGCAGACGGTGAGGCTGACTATGGTATGCTGAACACGGCGCCTATACTCAGGTGTCATCTCCGGCGCAGGGTCTTGTCACTTCACTCTAAGGAGGAGCACGTAATAATTTGACCAAAGGGTAGTACAGTGCTAGTACTACTGATGGACGTGGTGGTACTCGTAAATCCAGACAGTGGTGCTACTACTACTAGTACTACTACTACATTGGTAGTACTACTACTAGTACTAGTAGCACCACCGTCTGGATTTAGGAGTACTACCATGTCCATCTGGATTTTAGTATTTGACTAGCAATATCTAGTAATGCATGTCACAAAAAATGTACTACTCCCTCTCTAAATAAATACATGGTGTTTTATTCCTATTGGCGAGAGAACTTAATGTTTTTTTGCTAACTAGAGTACTAATAGGATTACATGCAATGAACTAAACACTACATGTCATGTTTGGTAGTCTCAAGTCATTGAAAGCATGCATGGCCCACATCTCTCATTCGTTGATATGTCACGAAATAAGAAACAAGGACGGAGTTAATGCACCGTGCCTAAGTGTTTTGGGATTATTTGGTTTTCGTAAGGTGACATACACAACATTTTTGTTTACATGCATTAACATTTTATTAGTTAAATCAAAGGTCAAATCTTGGCACAAAATGCAAAGGGGACCAATAAACTAGTAAACATCAAACTTCTCTCGTTCGGCCCCAACTAGAGGTCCGGTGAGATGACTATACTGCACTGGCACGGAGGGGGACGCAGCTTCATTGACTTACGACAACTGCCTTTGGGTGAATGACATGTGGGCCCAGGGGGTGGCCGGCAGGTGCAGTAGAGGGCCGAGGAGTAGTATGAAATCCTACGCACCTACGGATGCTAACCAAGGGCAAGGGTGATCACTCGAATCGCAAGATCAGTTGACTAGAAGGCGATGAGCACGAGCATCAGCCGGCTGTGCGCGATGGTCCACGACGCCGGCCTGCAGCCCGGCACTGAGGAACATCTCCAGGTAGTATTTCTTGAGGCCGCCAGGGCGAGGGGCCGCTTGGACGACAGCTTCGTCTCCTTGTTCGACAAGGTCCTCGTCGGTTTCCTCAACAAGTTCACCATCATCAAGAAGCTCGCAGACGACTTTGACGTAAGCCTCCAGCAGACGCGCCCAGGCTCAGTGATGCCCGTCACCCTCAACCGACACTATGGTGACAACCTCTTCAACACACTGGTGGCCATGCGATTGCCCGCCGTCGCGCCGGAGAATTTCCACCTTGAGGTCGCGCTCGCCACGCAGCGCGTGGCGCAGCAAGACACCATCAACATAATCACCCGCGTCTACGCGCAAATTATCCACAAGGACTACTATATGCAAGAGGAGGATGATAGGATGCTGGCCTTCTTGGACCGTAGGGCAACCTTGGACGGCACTATTCAGAAGCACGTTGAGCTCGCCGCCAACGCCGCTGCTCCTCACACGTCGGTTGGTGACCGGCGCACTAGGGCGTGAGGATGTCGTTGATGGATCCGTATGTATTTTTATCTTTCTGTCAAATCCATGTAGTAGTATATGATACTACAGTAATTACCTTACCTTTCGCATCAACTTCATAATTTTCGTACGTACTCCATGCATGAATGGTGCCAGAACCTAACTTCTCATTACTCTAGGCAAAATCGTTATTTTCTATCTATCGGACGCGCCATGGAGCAGAACCAAATTTTACAAGTTATGAGTTCAAAAGGAAAGGCATGCCGTGTTCGCGTTGCACCCCCACATGGTTGGTCTGGCACGCCGCTCAAGCGGGAATGCGTGCGGTGTTGCATTTTCACTTACAAGTGGGACCGCAATTGAGCAAACCGACTATCGGCAAACCCCCACCCCGCCCACTGCGCGATGGCTGAGAAAGCAGGAGGGAGAAGAGATGGATGTAGCACGGACTCCAAGAAAATGGTGTCAGATGGGACTCGTGTGGGTGGCGTGTGCCGTACTGCTAGACATGAATGCTAGTTATGGCCCATGCCAACCCACTATATCGAGCCTATATCGAGGTACGTAGAACAATTTTCCTGTAGTCTGTGCTCAGCCCTCCTCTATCTCTCTTCTCAGCCAGCCAGCGGGCGCGCGGAGCCCAGCGTTTGTTTGCTCACATGCGGTCCCACATGTCAGTGAAAATGCAAGAGGACCACTGAACCTGCACATCTTTCACCTCGACGTGCTGGTGATGAAAAACAAATCCAATAAAGTTCTTAGGTGGCCGCTTTTGGAGTCACTCAAGAGTAGTAAGATTCTATTTACATTTTAACCCAAGTTGCACATATCTTGGCTTCAACTACCACTCTATTTTCTTTCATGACACGACCTGGATGCTAGATGTCCCACGTGTCGGCAAAAGGAGGAAGAACCCGACCAAATCTTAGGTTGTGCTCTTGGATTATACTAGTTGTGCTAACTTAAAAAAATTATTGTGTACTCCCTCCGTTCCAAAATCCTTGACTTCCATTTGTCCAAAAATGGATGTACCTATATACTAAAACATGTCTAGGTACATATATATTTTGACAAATAGAAGGCATGTATTGTGCAACGAAGGGAGTAGAATGGATGCAAGTTTTTGTATTGGGAAGAAGAGTACATACATATATTGATAGAGCCCAATTTAGTAAATGTTCTATCACTTTTAGCTAGCACAGAGGCTAGAGATGAGATTAGTGCACTTGTTGATACTCCTACTAGAATGAATGCATCGAGAAGGCACTAATCCAACTGACAGGAGTAGTAAAATGTATTCTTGTGGTTCTTCTTTTCTTTGGTCTTGCTTTTCTAGTCGAAATTATCATTGGAGTTCATGCAAAACGGAGGTCCATTTGGGGTCGTGCATTGGAGTTGACCTTACAAGTGGGACCGCAGTTAAGGAAACTGACTATCAACAAACCCCCACCTCGCCCGCCACACGATGGCTGAAGTTAGAGAAACGACAAGGTCGAAGAGATTGCTCTAGCACAGACTCCAAGAAATAATATGGTGTCAGATGGATGTCGTGGTGGTGGTGTGTGCCGTACTCCTGGACGTGAATGCTTGTTCTGGCCCATGCCGCCCTATTACTCCTACTACTTACTCCTACTATATAGTACTAGTACAAGGATTCGAGGTGCTCGTTAACATATGGCTACAGTAAAAACACCCGCCCGACGCGCGAAGCATGTGAAGCCAGTACAAATAGTGTACTACTATTGTTGATTGGCCTCATTCGTTAACCTGTTGTAATGCATGTACAATTATGTATTCAAAAAATATTTTTTTGCCTCGTGGCACCACTCACTCAGAGAAGCTACTCGAAAGCCATTCATAAATTTAGTAAGTTCATCACATGCATATCATTTTATTACATACAACAGGTCATCAACCCACATCGACAACGAGGATACATTATAAATACTAAAGTTTTCACAACACAACAAATAACAAGCAATGAAATGAACTTCAACTCAACCATTCCTCGGCGTTGGAAACGCTTGCTTTGAACCACAAGTGATTCTCTGGGACAGGCCATCCATTGTCGATCTGGAGACCAACGAAGGACTGGTCATCCAGGCTCAAGCAGCCTACTAGATCAGTACCAGGGTAGGGAACCACCCAAATGTCCGAGCTATAGACACAGTTGCTTCTCATAAATGGTAGTAACGTTCTGTGAACAGTAGTTGGATCGCCTTTCACCGTCATTGGATTGTTTTTTCAAGGAAGAGCGAGTTTTCTCCAAGACTATCAATTCTTTACCAAGGAGAAGGAGTTGGCGCTAGCACACTAGTATCCATCCCGAATACCATGCAACGGGTGTTGGAATAGGTCCGGAGAGTGCGACCATGGGAGACTACACCTGCTTCCTTAGTGGTAGTAACATCATCAGTGGGTTGTATACACCCAAGAAGAGGTGGTCCATCGGAATTAGTTGCCAGGCGCCACAAAATATATGGGCGCTGCTCGTCCTCATGCTCGCGATCATCACCATAGTCATCTCCCCCGTGGTTATAAAAATTTTCAAGTATGGGTGGTGGAATGTTCACAGGACCTTGGAAAGACAAGAAGAAGTTTAATTAGTAAAGGGAAACTTGCTAACCCACATGCATGTGGATGAAACAATTATAATTACGATGGAAGACAAACGTACCAAAAGCTAAGGATTCCATGCAAAAACAGTGCCACGAGTGGTGGTAGCAAACACAAGGCCCTCGTATTGAATTGGATCACAGTACTCATCCGTGTACAGAAACTGATTTTTGAGCAATATCCATCGAGTCAAAACACCAAGGACGGCAACAAGCTTGTCGAAGATAGCAACAACTTCATAGTTGTTGTAATTCCAAGAGTGGTTGGCAACTCGACAAATTGCTATCTTCCGTAGAAGACAGTCACCATGATCGTATTTGAACGTGCGTACAATATCGGTGTGCTCAACCTCTGGGTAGTCTACTGAGATTTTTGGAAGTGGAACCCGGTCACAAGTGTACACATTCACAAGTTCCCACTCGCAGTTGGACCCAATGTAAACAACCCAATCTCCATTTGCGCCTGCCCAAGCCTTTCCCTCAAGTGATGGGATCTTAACATCATACGTATCATTATCAAGCGGCATCAACTTGCACAGGGCGAGGGCTCCGTCATGCCGGCGCCAGTCATCAGGGTCACGGCGAAGAAGATAGGGGAGATCAAACCGCTCCTTGACTCTTGGGTTCCTTGTAATGATGTTATTAGTTGAGTCGAGAATGGGCTTGAACGAACCTGCCATGCTAGCCGAGGTGATGACATCGCACCGATCAATGAGTTCCTCCACCACGTCATCTTTCAGATCAGGGCAAGAATAACGGGGTCGTTTCCGGCCTGTTCCCTCCATGGAGAAGACGATCAAACAATGGCAGAAGAAAGGCTGAAGGGCTAAAGGAAAATGGAGGAGGGAGAGGAAGAGCGTGCGACAGCAGTTCCAAATCGAGAGGGAAAGGCGAAGAGTTGGTGGACGGTTGCCAGTTTGCCACGGATCACCAAGAGGCGCCCCGGCCTACACGTCCGTTCGGAAATACTCCTACTACTCGCCGTCGTCTCACTAATATGTTGGAACGGGACCACATGTCAACGAAACATGGTGTGTAATTTCTCGTGCAAAATGCGATCTGGCCGCGTTGGCCCGAGGTGCCGCATTAGTTATCGACCTTTATTTTTTTAATAGCGTGCCACTCAGTTTTGAAGTATGACTAACTGGTACTGTCCACAGAGAAAATATAAACTACTCTACCACTACTCCACCTCCAGTACTAGTAGTATAAAAAAGATATATAGGCTGGAGCTTCAGCGCTTTCTTGCCAAGGGCTGCCCACTTGCTTCTCACAATACCACCCTCTCTCCAGATCTAAAAAAGATGGCCCCTCCCTCCCTCCTCACCGGTGGTCATAGATCCGCCGGGGAAGAAAAGGACGTGCAGCATTGACGCACTCGTCGTCGGCGAGCGAGGTCACGCACTAACGACAAGGCCGTCCTCTCAGACCTAGCGCCCCCACGGGATGGCCTTCGTCCCCAAGCTCGCTGCCGTAGTGTGTGCGGACGACGATGACCACGAGCGAAGCCACTTCCCGACCCTCGGGTATGCTACCTCTTTTCGAACCATACCCTTGTTCTATTGCCCCATCTGCCACGTCGTTGCATGTGGATCTTTTTCCACTCCAGCATCTTCCCAATTTGCTATCCTCTGCTCTGCTGGCCACGCAGACCAAAACCATAATTTGCACTATTAAAGGAAACCCTACTACATGCAGACTAATCCATGTCTGGGTTGAATAAGGAAAGGAAGGGAGACTGTACTGTCCAAGAGAGTAGGCTTCGAACCCGCATCTAGGTTTAAAAGGGGGAAATCAGTAGCTAAGGAACGAGTCTCGTGTCTCTTGGTTGAAGAAGGGTAGAAAGGCATGACAACGCAATAGAGAATGACCAGGTCGATCGGTTTGTTGTCCTCACATAAGAAAAAGGCGGCTAAAGAGAACAAAAATGGGACGTAATCCACATATGCTGCCTGGATATTTGTTTCTCTAGGCAACCATACCTCCCTCACCACTCTGCGTCCGTGGAGGTACATCGTACTGGTGCGCCCACTGTCCGAATGGGCCTCCCATGCTCTTATTGCCACTTTTTTTTAGTATAACGCCAGCAGTCAAGTCAAGCAATGCTACTGCTAAAGTGATGCCACATTTAAGTAATGCCGCTCTCAGTCTAATGCCACCGATAAATTTAAGCAATGCCATTCAATGTGACTGGATTATTTCAGGGTTAGCTGTTGATTGTGGATGTATTAAAGATTTTTTAGCTAAGGCATTCTAATACTGTTGCACAGCCAGTATACCAACGATGAGACTTGTTACTACGTTCAGATTTTTGCACTGTTAATGCTTATAGATTACATAACTCACTTTCATGAGATAAGTTAATTTTTTTGTACAGTGTCACCAAAATGCCAAGGCGTTGATGTCATTTTATTTTGGTTAAACTGCACAAACAATTATGAAGACAAGAGGAAAGGTCAAGAGTGGGCAGTTCCTCCTCCGGCTGTTCTCTTGATTCGTTCGATCAAGTTTTTATGTTTGATCGATTATCAAGATTGGGATAGCAATTTTTAAGGTCCCCCCGAGTTCGAAATGATATTTACCTTGGAGGTACATAGTTTGTAATTTTTTTTATACTGTCATTAGTTAATAATGCTAGTTACGTTCAAACTTCTGTATTTGGTTTAATGCTCATGCACAGCTAGTATACCAATGCTGAAACTTGTTACCTTTACATTTTGTATTGTTAATTCTTATAGAAACCTTCCAGTGCTAGAGTTTATTGAAATTTGTTTAGTAAAACCATTGTACTGTACCCTGTAATAGACTAACTACTCTACTGTTGCACTAGCCACTGGATTAGTGTATATTTGTAGTATTCGAATGGTGTTGCATTAGCGTATGGACACAAATAAAGTGTGGCAAGCTTTCCCAGATATGTGCTTAAGAAAACTACTACTTATTTTTCTAAATACTAGACGTTTGGATACTTTAAATTGTACCGCGAAAACGTCTTATATTAAGGAACAGAGGTTGTAGAGTTCACTCAAATTATCCCGGTAAAGCTAGTCACACCTTTGTTAAAATTAATGTTCATTATGTTATCGAAGGAGGTCTGTATGTTTGTCTCTAATGCCTGTCGACTACATACCTGACATCATGATGTAATGTTAAGTCATTTCCTTTTGTACAGTGTCACTGAATTGTCAAGGCGGTGATGCCATTTTATTTTAGTAGAACTGCACAAAATTTTCTTAAAAGAAGAGGAAAGGTCAGGAATGGCTTAGTGAGGGAGTCCCGTATTAGGGGGTGTCCGGATGGCCGTACTATGACCTTTGGCCGGACTCCCGGACTATGAAGATACAAGATTGAAGACTCCGTCCCGTGTCCGGATGGGACTTTCCTTGGCGTGGAAGGCAAGCTTGGCGATACGATATGAAGATCTCCTCCCATCGTAACCGACTCTGTGTAACCCTAGCCCTCTCCGGTGTCTATATAAACCGGAGAGTTTTAGTCCGTAGGACGAACAACAATCATACCATAGGCTAGCTTCTAGGGTTTAGCCTCTCTAATCTCGTGGTAGATCCACTCATGTACTACCCATATCATCAATATTAATCAAGCAGGAGTAGGGTTTTACCTCCATCGAGAGGGCCCGAACCTAGGTAAAAACATCGTGTCCCTTGTCTCCTGTTACCATCCGCCTAGACGCACAGTTCGGGACCCCCTACCCGAGATCCGACGGTTTTGACACCGACATTGGTGATTTCATTGAGAGTTCCTCTGTGTCGTCACCTTTAGGCCCGATGGCTTCTTTGATCCTCAACCATGACGCGGTCCAGGGTGAGACTTTTCTCCCTGGACAGAACTTCGTATTCTGCGGCTTCGCACTGCAGGCCAAATCGCTTGGCCATCTGGAGCAGATCGAAAGCTACGCCCCTAGCCATCAGGTCAGGTTCGGAAGTTTAAACTAAACGGTCGACATCCACGGGGACTTGATCTTCGACGGATTCGAGCCACGGCCGAGCACGCCGCACTATCACGGTGGGCATGATTTAGCTCTGCCGCCGGACAACGCCCAGAGCGTCGCTCAGGTGCCCGCTCCCACCATTAGCTCGGAGCCGACCGCGCCAATTGGGGATGGACGATTGGATGCCGCCCAGAAGCCACAATCCCTACGGTGATAGAGCCAAACACCAGCCTAGTCGTTGGCGAGGCCTATGACTCCAGGGTGCCGGACTCCGTTCCGAACTCCGAATCTTCTGCACCTCTTCCGATCGAACCCGATTGGGATCCGATCATGGAGTTCACCGCCACGGACGTCTTTCAGCACTCGCCCTTTGGCGGTATCCTGAATTCACTAAAATCTCTCTCTTTGTCAGGAGAGCCCTAGTCGGATTACAGTCAGCATGGTTGGGATACGGACGATGAAGAAATTCAAAGCCCACCCACCACCCACTTCGTAGCCACTGTCGATGATTTAACCGACATGCTCGACTTTGACTCCGAAGACATCGACGGTGTGGATGCCGATGAAGGAGATGACCAAGAACCAGCACCTATAGGGAACTGGAAAGCCACCTCGTCATATGACATATACATGGTGGACACCCCCAAAGCAGGGGATGGCGATGAAAAAACGGAGGACGACCCCTCCAAGAAGCAACCCAAGCGCCGACGTTAGTGGCGCCGCTCTAAATCCCGCCAAAGTAAAAACGGCGAGTCCAGCAATGGAGAAAACAACACGCCGGACAATGCCAAAGACAACCCCCTCCAGCAGGATTCAGTGTAGGAGGAGGAAGGAGCCAGCCCTCATGAGAGAGCGGCCGACAGAGAAGTCGAGGACGACAATTATATGCCTCCCTCTGAAGACAAGGCAAGCCTCGACGACAAAGAATTCGTCGTGCCAGAGGATCACGTCGAACAAGAGCGTTTCAAACGCAGGCTTATGGCCACGGCAAGCAGCCTCAAGAAAAAACAGCAGCAGCTTAGAGCTAACCAAGACTTGCTAGCCGACAGATGGACCGAAGTCCTGGCGGCCGAAGAGTATAAACTCGAATGCCCCTCCAAGAGCTACCCAAAGCGCAGGCTGCTACCCCAACTTGAGGAGGAAGCAACTAAACCTACATCACCAGCGTACGATGCGCCCGATCGGCCACCCCGTGGCCGCGACAAAGAAGCCTTCAGGCCCTCGACCCAAGCCGCACCCCGACACCGCTCAAAAAATACCAGAGTGCGGGGAGACGCAACAGACCTGCGAGACATCTTGGAGAATAAGGCAAGGCAACCAAGATCGATCTACGGATCGCGTGGGTGCCCCACTTCACGTGACGATAACCGTCACGCCGGATATGATAAATACGGCCAGGCCGAACACAGAAGACAAAGCTCATCCGAGTTGCGTCGCGATATAGCCCAGTATAGGGGCGCCGCACACCCACTATGCTTCACAGACGAAGTAATGGATCATCAAATCCCCGAGGGTTTTAAACCCGTCAACATCGAATCATACAATTGCACAACAGATCCCGCGGTATGGATCAAGGATTATCTCCTTCATATTCACATGGCCCGTGGTCATGATCTACACGCCATCAAATACCTCCCCCTCAAGCTTAAAGGACCAGCTCGGCATTGGCTTAACAGCCTGCCAGCAGAGTCAATTAGTTGTTGGGAGGACCTGGAATCCGCGTTCCTTGACAACTTCCAGGGCACTTATGTGCGACCACCAGACGCCGATGACCTAAGCCACATAATCCAGCAGCCAGAGGAATCAACCAGACAATTATGGACACGGTTCCTAACCAAGAAAAGCAAATAGTCGATTGTCCGGATGCCGATGCCCTTGCAGCCTTCAGGCACAACATCCGAGACGAATGGCTTGCCCAGCACCTGGGACAGGAAAAGCCGAAATCTATGGCAGCCCTCACGACACTGATGACCCGCTTTTGTGCGGGAGAAGACAGCTGGCTAGCTCGTAGCAATAACATAACCAAGAGCCCTGGCAATTCGGACACCAAGGACAACAATGGCAGGTCACATCGCAACAAGCACAAGCGCCGCATTAACGATGACAATACTGAGGATACGGCAGTCAATGCCGGATTCAGAGGCTCTAAACCCGGTCGGTGGAAGAAGCCATTCAAAAGAAACCCTCCGGGCCCATCCAGTTTAGACTGGATACTCGATCGCTCGTGCCAGATACACGGCACCTCCGAACAACCAGCCAACCACACCAACAGGGATTGTTGGGTGTTCAAGCAGGCAGGCAAGTTAAGTGCCGAAACCAGAGACAAGTGGCTGCATAGCGATGATGAGGAGGAGCCCCGGCCGCCGAATAACAGAGGACAGAAGGGATTCCCCCCACAAGTGCGGACGGTGAACATGATATACGCAACCCACATCCCCAAAAGGGTGCGGAAGCGTGCTCTCAAGGACGTCTATGTGCTGGAGCCAGTCGCCCCAAAGTTCAACCCATGGTCCTCCTGCCCGATCACTTTTGATCGAAGGGACCACCCCACTAGCATCCGTCACGGCGGATTCGCCGCATTGGTCCTAGACCCAATTATCGACGGATTTCACCTCACCAGAGTCCTAATGGACGGCGGCAGCAGCCTGAACCTGCTTTATCAGGATACAGTGCGAAAAATGGGTATTGATCCCTCAAGGATTAAACACACAAAGACAACCTTTAAAGGTGTCATACCAGGTGTAGAAGCCAGCTGTACAGGCTCGGTTACACTTGAAGTGGTCTTCGGATCCCCGGATAATTTCCGAAGCGAAGAGTTAATCTTCGACATAGTCCCATTCCGCAGTGGCTATCATGCCCTGCTCGGACGAATCGCATTTGCAAAATTCAATGCGGTGCCACGCTACGCATATCTCAAGCTCAAGATGCCAGGCCCTCGCGGAGTCATCACGGTAAATGGAAACACCGAACACTCTCTCCGAACGGAGGAGCACACGGCGGCCCTGGCGGCGGAAGTACAAAGTAGCCTCTCAAGGCAATTCTCCAGTCCAGGTGTTAAATGTTCGGACAACGTCAAGCGAGCCCGAAGTAACCTACAACAAAGCCGGCTGGCACGTTTCGAGCAAGCATAGCAGTGCGGCCCCAACCCCAGCCCTCGCCAGACGGTGATATCGGTACCACGTGTACATACCATGGGCATAAGGGGAGGGGCACAACTACGGCACGCCCAAAATGCGGCTCAACCGCACTAAGGGGCTCCCTATTCCGTCGTTTCCTTTTTATATACTTTCAGGACCCAACTATTCGGAAGGCCTGTCCGGCAATACACTCGCCGAACACATGATGCAACATCCAGGGAGAGAACAAGCCGCGTCAAATGTCCAGGTGGTCTCTATAACGAGCTTAATACCTGTTTTACTTAAAGTCCCGCAGCTTGCCCCTGGAGGGGGACATGTCAAATAAACCCATCTCTTGCTTATCGCACTATTTGTATCGTTCTTCTTTCAAAGCAGCCCTTTTTTAATAAACAATACATAGCTCTTATCTATTATTGTACTCATCTATTTTTTATACAAATATGCTTAGTCATGAAATTATGCAACCGTACACTTTGGTACGGCCAATACACCAGGGGCTTAAGCACCCCATAACATGGTGTGAGAAGACCGAACACTCTCACGAGTGCGGCACCCCGAACTTATAGCACTATATGCATCGGCTCTGAATCATGTCTTGGGTCAATAGTTGGGTTTGCCTAGCTCCCATGTTTTGGTACCTTACATTCCGCAATGTTGGCTAAGGTAGCGCTCGGAGAACTACTGCGATTGTGCCCCAGTTGAGCTGGGTTAACACCTCAGTAGAGAAAGCTAAAACTGACCGTCATGATAGTGCGATAGACCGGTCGCTGTTCGCGAGGTTTTTCGAGTCCTTAAAGACTTATGTCGCTTAGAGCGAGGAGCCGGACTTATCCAGCCTAGGCGTGGATAGCGCCCCGAACTCGGTCTTTCGAAAACTAGGGGCTTCGCCGAAATTTAAAATTATAGAATTCTATGGCTAAGTGAGAGTGATAAAGCATTATAAGTCCGATAGCCGGGTTCGTTGTGCTGAGCGCCTCCCTAGATGGTTCCAAGAATGGGAACAAGAGTGCTCAGGTTTATCCCGAACACCCCAGCACTCGTGGCATGGGGGTAGAAGCTGACGACTTGCATCTCTCAGATTTGATAAACGGACACACAGAAGGTAATATTTTAAATTAACAAAGCGTTTCTTAACGCATATGAACAAAGTTTTCAGCGTACAGGATAACAGATGCGAGTCTACTAAAAAATTACATCTTTGGAGCATTCGTCCGCTATAAGGCGGGCACCCTTCAGGACGCCCTTATAATACATCTCGGGCGTGCGATACTCCTTGCCCGGCGGCGGCGCGTCCGTCAAAGGCTTCTCAGCGTCCAGCTTGCCCCAGTGCACTTTAGCACGGGCAAGGGCCCGACGGGCACCTTCGATACAGACGGAGCGCTTGATGACCTCAATCCATGGACGCGCGTCCACCAGCCGCCGCACCAGACCGAAGTACCTCCCAGGCATGGCTTCTCTAGGCCACAGCCGAACTATGAGGCCCTTCATGGCCTGTTCGGCCACCTTGTGGAGCTCAACCAGCTGCTTTTGCTGATCGCTCAGGGGCACCGGATGTTTGGCCTCAACATACTAAGACTAGAACACCTTTTCCGTCGAGCTCCCCTCCTCGGCTCGGTAGAATGCGGCAGCATCAGACACACTACGGGGCAAATCGGCGAACGCTCCTGGAGAGCTCCGGATTCGGGTAAGTAACAGATAATTTACTTTTATATTCTTGCTTTGCATAAACAATGCCTTACCCGCCATTATCTTCTTCATCGCCTCGATCTCCTGGTGGGCCTTCTGGTCTTCGGCCTTAGCGGTCTTGGCACTCTCAAGAGCCAAGGCGAGCTTGGACTCTCGAATCACGCTCCAAACTCTCGTGTTTTTCCACGAGAGCCTGTAGCTCTTGCCGCACCTCCGCCACCCGCGCCTCCTGCTTCTATCGCTCGGTGCGCTCCAAAGCCGCACTGTTTTCGGCTTTGGACACCGCTTCTTTCAGGGTAGCCACCTCGGTCGTGGCCCCTGCAACACTTACGTTGGTCCTATCATTATTTGCAACCAAGTATTTCTATATACATTTACATGCGGTATTACATACCCTCCTTGTCCTCGAGCTGCTTCTTGGCACGGCCGAGCTCGTTCTCGGACCGCTCGAGGCTCTCCTTCAATGCATTGACCTCTACAGTCAGCGCGGCAGAGGTCAGCAGCGTAGCCTACATTCCCATATTGACATATTTATGTTAGACTCCTGCGTATATCTTTTTAGATCCTCAGCTCGGCTTTTCTTTCCGAACACCAAACTAAGCATCAGGGGCTACTGTCTATGCGGTAACACTTTTATATGTTTTGAATACTTACCTCAAAGCCTGTTAGAAGGCTCGTACAAGCTTCGGTCAGCCCGCTCTTGGCGGACTGAACCTTTTGGATCACCGCACCCATTACAGTGCGGTGCTCCTCGTCGATGAAGGCGCTGTCTACCGGTCTCTGGAACCGTTGATGGTTCCGAAGCAGTGTCCGGCCTAGAGCCGGACTTGGATCCCTCCGGGGCTTTACCCCCTTTGGGCCTGGAGTCCGGGAGGTCAACTTGCGGTGCCTCCAGGACCACCTCCTCCTGGTTTAGTCCCTTTTGGGATTCCACCTCGGCGTCGTCCATAGGGAGAGGGGAGGAGGCCTTCGGAAGTGAAGCAGTATTCACATCCGACGAATCCAAGGAGCCGCTCGTCGAATCGTCGAGCTGAGCCTTCCGTGGACTGCATGATTAAATTCGGCACCAGAATATGCCAAATAATGGAGGAGCGCCATAAGTTATTCGGATATCCGGATGCTTATGATTTTGCCAGAGGCTTGACCCTGGATGGCCATTCCTCCCCGCTGTCTTCCGCATCGGAGGTGTAGTCCGGAAGGAGGGTTCTCCCCTTCTTCTTCTTCCTCCTCCTCGTCCTCAGAGGCGGAGGGTACTTCGGGGTTGTCAGGCGATGAATCCGACACCACTAGGCGCCGGTAACTCTTTCGAGTCCCCGTGGCCTTCTTCTTGGCCTTCTTCTCCGGCACCACGTGAGGTGCGGGAACCAGCAGCTTCGTCAAGCGAGCGTCCGCTGGGTCTTCGGGCAAGGGAGCCGGATAGTTGATCTGTCCGGCCTTCTTCTGCCAGTCATGTTAAAGAGATGGGGGTCTAGATCCCACATAGAATCAAATCTATGAAAAACAAATACCCCGTAAAGGGAAAATTAAGCTCACCGCGCTGGCTTGGCGCTTGGCGCAGAATCCGCGATCCTCGGTGACGGGAGGGGACACCTTGGAGCTCTTGAATAGCAGCTTCCAGGCATCCTTGTGCTTTGTGTCGAAGAGCCGGGACAGAGTCTGGTGCTGGGCCGGGTCGAACTCCCACAAGCTGAAAGCCCGTCGTTAACACGGGAGAATCCGGTGGAAGAGCATGACCTAGACTACATTGACAAGTTTAACCTTCCTGCCGATCAGGTCTTTGATGCAGGTTTGAAGTCCGGTCACTTGCGCCAAATTACCCCACAACAGGCCCGTCTCTTTCCAAGATGTGAGCTGTGTGGGGATGCCAGGTCGGAATTCGGGGGCCGCTACCCATTCAGGGTCACACGGCTCGATGATATAGAACCACCCAGATTGCCACCCTTTGAAGGTCTCTACAAAGGCGCCCTCGAGCCATGTGACATTGGCTATCTTGCCCACCATGGCACCTTCGCACTTCGCTTGGCGGCCGCCCACGACCTTCGGCTTGACGCTGAAGATCTTCAGCCATAGGCCAAAGTGAGGCTGGATGCGGAGGAAGGCCTCGGACACGACGTTAAACACCGAGATGTTGAGGATGAAGTTCGGGGCCAGATCGTGGGAGTCCAGGCCGTAGTAGAACATGAGCCCCCGGACGAACGGGTGAAGAGGAAAACCCAGTCCGTGGAGGAAATGGGGAAGAAAAACAACCCTCTCATGGGGCCTGGGGGTGGGGATGAGTTGCCCCACATCTGGAAGCCGGTGCGCGATGTCGTCAGACAGGTATCCGGCCTTCCTCAGCTTTTTGATTTGCCCCTCCATGACGGAGGAGGCCATCCATCTACCTCCCACTCCGGACATGATTGGAGAAGGTTGAGGTGGGAAGTGCGGGCTTGGGCGTTGTAGCTCGAGGGCGCAGGGACGAATAAGCAAAGGAGGAAGAAGGCGTAAATGGAAAGGGAGGATTCTTATCCCCTTATATGGGCAGCCGAAACTAGGAGCCCCCATCAGCCTAATAAAATCCACTTATCTCCCAAGCGTCGCGGTTGATGGCCCGGTTGGGTTACCCACGCCCGTATTGATGAGAATCCCGGAATAAGGGGACACGATCTCTGCTTTGAGAAGACATGCCAAGGAAACCACCTCGCTAGACGTGCTGAGGTGGAACAGTAAAATGATTCGAATAAAGGCTTGGCCATGGCGTGATGTCATGCTGCGGAATACGTTAGCAGATTAGATTTGTGTGGATATTATTCTCTCTACGGTGGTATGTGGAATTTATTTTTGCAGGGCCGGACACTATCCTTGTGTTCAACATCTTCTTTGAGGTATTCGGAGGAGGAACCCGTCTTGCAATGCCGAGGACAATTTGTGCGTTGGACTCGTCGTCATTGAAGCCTAGTTCAGGGGCTACTGAGGGAGTCCTGGATTAGGGGGTGTCCGGATGGCCGGACTATGACCTTTGGTCGGACTCCCGGACTATGAAGATACAAGATTGAAGACTCCATCCCGTGTCCGTTTGGGACTTTCCTTGGCGTGGAAGGCAAGCTTGGTGATACGATATGAAGATCTCCTCCCATTGTAACCGACTCTGTGTAACCCTAGCACTCTCCGGTGTCTATATAAACCGGAGATTTTTAGTCCGTAGGACGAATAACGATCATACCATAGGCTAGCTTCTAGGGTTTAGCCTCTCTGATCTCGTGGTAGATCCACTCTTGTACTACCCATATCATCAATATTAATCAAGCAGGAGTAGGGTTTTACCTCCATCGAGAGGGCCCGAACCTGGGAAAAACATCGTGTCCCTTGTCTCCTGTTACCATCCGCCTAGACGCACAGTTCAGGACCCCCTACCCGAGATCCGCCGGTTTTGACACCGACACTCAGTTTTTCAGAAAAAACTATGTATGCCTTCCTAACATCAGCTGCTATTGCTTTATTTATTCTTTCAAACAAGTGGTTAGAAACAGTCTTGCTACCTTTTCCCATTAAGAAATTGGAATGCTTATATTTGTGAGTCTATGCTTCAACTAGTGCCACTTTTATAGTAATCACCCTTTCAATACCTATGCAAACTGGAATGCTCGATTTTAGTGGAACTGCACAAAAAGTCCAACTTGTTCAACATTAGGAGCATGTTTTTTCCAAACCTTTATATCCAATTTGTGGCACTATGAGCTGTTCATTACGAAGGTACATGGTTGAGTACTATCTTGCTACTCTTTTTGTACTGTCATTAGATAGTAATACTAGTGGTTTGCATGTGAATTTATTGGCAGGGTGGACCTACATTGGAGGTGTAGGAGAGGATTCAATGATTGGATGCTCAATTTCGGTTGTTTCGGTTTCCCCTCTTCCATCACTACGAACATGGATATCCTTGGTCTGATGAAGAATAGGCGCTATATTTCTGCTCTGAACCAGCAAATCAATTCAGTATGAAATTTTAAAGGGCAAAACATAACTGTATCAAATTGTCCAGTGCAGAACATGACAGATCCTAAGCGGAAGAGACATGTTTAAACCGAAAATACATGGCGTGGTATATGTTTACTAGTTGCTTGATATTTGTGCAGACAGAGATGTTTGCCTGTTGCTATTTGGCAAACAAACAAAGTGTCCTCAATTTTGGTTGAACTGCATAAGAGAATAGTATAGTCACTGCATGCAGTGCAATTTGAAAATAGACACAAAGATTGGATAGTCACTTCATGGACTGCAGAAAAGTAGTAGTATACTATTTACTGGACAACACTAGGTGCTTCATTGCTTTGGTATGATTATACAATGGGCATCATTTTGCCTAAGTTAAAGTTTGTATTCGGAAAATAGTCTCGCGGTTTGATCGAGAGAAGACCAAATCATATTGCAGTGGATGTTCCTCCATCATGTGTGGTTCATTCTCATGGTTCCAGCTGTTGGTGAAACCACTTACGTTTGCAAGAGGAATTGTAGACTTCACAAACAAATTTTTCTTTCAGTCTGTATTGAATGTTGGCCAAGAGAAGCATCCATGTTAGTAGGAAGAACAAATGTTTTTTTCTAGATCTTTGCTTTTGGAGCTACATATTTGTATATGATCTGTGAATCATTGAGATGCATTAACATGTTGATATTATGTATGGGAACCGTACTAGTTAGTTTTAGTTGCGACGCAAGATCCGAAGTGGCTGATCTTTGCTTTTGGAGCTACATATTTGTATATGATCTGTGAATCATTGAGATGCATTAATAGTTAGTTATTTCTGTTCGCTCAGTGTTTACAAGTTACTGATCGATCACTAGCTAGCCTACAAATGTGCTCCTGGCAGTTTTATTTGCGACGCAAGATGCGAAGTGGCAGTTTTTTGAATAAAAATGCCTACCTCTAAAGAAACTGACAAGCTACACTATCGAACCTACACAGATAAAAATGCCTACCTCTGAAGAAACTGACAAGCTACACTATCGATCCTACACGGATAAATAGCGGATCATGCACGTACTACCTCCTTTCTGGTTTGCATGGCTCAATTCAAGAAACGACCTACTCGATCCTACACGAATAAATAGCGGATCACGCACGTACTAGTACCTCCTTTCCAGTTTGCAGGGCTTAATTCAAACCTCTCACCAACCAAGGTAATCCCTCCGTCCGGGTTTATTAGTCCCGTGAGGAAAGTAGCAAGACCAAGGCATGACAATAATTAACGGCATGCAGAAGCTTAAGCCTAATTAATTCCAGCGATTTAAGTGGCTGCATGCGTGCCCTCGGCTGCGACTCATTGCATGCTGCTTCGCGTACTGCCTGCGAGTGATTCTGAGTGCCTGCATGAAGTCGGCCGTAATTAAGGCAGCTAACTGATGCGAAAAAAGATACGCTTTAATTGTTGCGGGCTTTTTAAATCCGTGGAATCATTATTGACAAGGAGGGAGATGAGTCGAGTGCACTCGTTTGACCTCCATGCCGGCGTGCGACCCAGACGAGACGGGATGGCACATTCATAATTTCAGTTTCTCTAGTTTTCCACGACAAGCTGGCACGCTAAGCCATTATGCATTGAATTCCGAAGACCGTCGCACTACCTTCCCCCTATAAGTATTGTTTCCCGGCCTTCTCCGGTGCCACTGTGACCCAACTCGCCATATCCTCATAAGCCCCCACCGGCCCGACGTTGCTCGCCACGTCCGCCATGCCCCCGCCCGTCCATGGTAGGCGACGCCGGAGGCGGTCACCACCGAAACTAGTGTTCCATTTTTCACCGAAAGGCAGACGGAGGGAGGAGGCATTCTGTCTGTCTTTAGATGGCAATGCGGAGATTGAGGAGTTGTTGGAGCGTGACCGCATGGCGGAGGAGCTGGAGTTATTGGAGCGCGACCGCCTGGCAGAGGAGCAGCATATCACCGATTTGCGCCGCCAGCGGGACATGGAGCAGCAGCACACCGATGCTCTGAGTTGCGAGCAGAGCGCCCGCAACTAGGACGACTACGTGGAGGGCGGAGCCCGGCAAATAACCCTGCAGGTTGTCGGGCACGCATGCATTCGCAACACCGATTTTTACTACCAGCTCGTCAAGTGGGTTTCCCGCTTGGAAGCCGAAGCTTCTGTGGACCACGCCGGCATGGAAAGGGCCAACGCACGCGAGCAACGCGCCCTATCGCACCTCTTGCAAGTCCGAGGCGAGGCGCAGGACGCCGGTGCCGGCGTTTAGCGTGTACCACAGATGGCGGCCGGCATCGTCTAGTTAGCTAAGAGTAAGTTAGTACTTGTGCGCTACTAGAGTATTAGTGGGAGTAGATAGTTAACTTGTCTATGATGGTTGTCAACGTGGATGTTTAGTACTCTATATGTGGATCAGACCTGTTACTTTGCTCTGAATGTTGAACTTTCCGTTTGAACATATGGAATGGGTTGTTATTTTTTTAAATGGGTTGTATTTGTCCTCCACGGGTTTAGAGGCTGACTTGTGGGCCTAGCAAGTTTACGCGTACACAATCAGGAGATGATTGTACGTGGAGAGGATGACAGCAGGGACCCACCAAGGTCATGGCAGTACGCAAGCAAGTGCCTCCTTATTTCAAGCCGATAAAAAAATGGCTCCTCCTAGTGGATTTCGGACATATGGGTCCCATGGCATTGTCAACATAGTCAATAAACGAGACAATTGCACAACGAACGGCTGACACCAGGGACCCAGCAGCTTGCTGAGTTATTTTTGTTTTGGGTTAATTTGATAAATGCCACTCCAAATCTGGTTTATCCAAGAAATGCCACTGCAATTTCCAAACTTTGAAAAATGCCATTTCTAGTGGCATTTTTTGAAGTGTGGAGTGGTGTTTTTCAAAGTTTGCAAACTGCAGTGGCATTTTTCAAAGTTTGCAAAAATTGCAGTGGCATTTTTCAAAGTTTGGAAATTGCAGTGGCATTTTTGTGAATCACCATAATTAGAGTGGCATTTATCTAATTTATTTTTGAGACGGAAGCAGGGTGTCAACTGGGTTGTTCGGGACACTCTGGCATGTCTAGACAGTCTTTTCCTTTATGTTTACCACAGACTAGCCCAGTAGTTTTTTTTCTTTCTGAAAATGGCTAGCCCAGTTTTTTTGTGATTTGTCAAGTAAGTCGCTTTATCAGGCCTGTTGGGCTGCAAATCTTTCAAGATGAGGAGAGCGTCATTCGGCTGGCCGAGAAAATGGCCTATCAGTAATGAGAAATTTGATGTACATTTTTAAAACACATCAAACCGGCAATTAGTTTCAAATATCTTTTTTTCATTTCGAGATTTTAAATTGCATTGATTTTTATGCGTGGACAATTTATTGGATTTTATATTGATATACATTTATTTTTAAAATCAGTCTGAATGTGACTCGAAATTTCGGGATTAAAAACAATTCAGACCGCACCGACATATGCAAAATTTCGTATAAATTTTTAACCGTGGCCACAATATGGGCTGTAATGCTAACAAAAAGAATATGGGTTCCAAAAAAACCAGTAAGAATTAGCAAATGGGTTGTAAATTATTTGAAATAACGGCAGATGGGTTGTATGTTGTTTTCCACAGATTTGAGGCTTTCCACAGATGGCCTGTATACTGTTGGATGTCCATCCAACGGCCATCCTCCTTCTTCAATCTCTGCTCTTCCTGCTCCAGCCGCTCAAACAAGCACCGTCGGGACTGCCTGATCCCTCCTCCCCGCGGCTGGCTGTGCTACCACACAGGCCTCACCGCCCCACCATACTCCCATCGCTGGCCTAGCCATCCCTCTACTCACCCACAGTCTCACACTTGCTGTTATTCTCTGGCAACGGCAGACGAACCAGTAAACCCTCGTACAGTCGTACTCCCCTCTGCGTGGGAAACAACTGCTGAGTCTTCCCTGCCTCCGTGTCGTTGACTTCCTAGGCCTCGCCGTCGTCCACGGACCTGGTGCTCTCGGCGTGGCATGGTCAACATGGTCAATGACCGACATGCTTCTGAAATGGACTGTACGTGGAGAGGCTGACAGCTGGGTCCACGGCCGCACACAAGGAAATGCCTCCTTATTACGCGCAAAATAATGATTCCTCCACCTGACATCTGGGACCCACCGAAAGGGCCTCTGTATTTCGCGAAAAAAACGTTACCGCCGCTGACTACTCGGACCCACCAGCTATATCTTCGCACGCAAGGAAGTGCCTCCTTATTACGCACAAAAAATGAATACTCCCCCTGCTAGCTGGGACCCAGTATAGTGGGGCCTACTAAGTTGACGGGGACGAAGGGATTTGTGAACTTAGTCAATATGCACGATTCTAGCTCGACTGACTGTACGATGTCCATCCAACGGCCGTAGTGCTTCTTCGACCCCTGGTCTTCTTGCTCCAGCCGCCCAAAGCAGCGCCGGTCGTGCCGCCTGCTCCTGCCTCCCATGGCCGGTTGTGCTTCCGTGGAGGCCTCACCGCCCCCATACTACTCCCACCATTGGTCGGGCCATCCCTCCACTCCACTCACCCACACCCCCTTTATTTTGCAGCGATGGCAGCGCAGCCGAACCAGTGAACCCTCGTACTCCTCTCCGCGTGGGCATCCACTGCCGCGTCTTCCCCGGCTCCACGTCGTCCCCTTCCTAGGCCTCACCGTCATCCACTGCCGTGGTGCTCTCGGCGCGGCGTGTTCAATGTGGTCAACGACCGAATTCCATCGGAAGAATATTGTGCGTGGAGAGGATGACAGCTGGGTCCATGGCAGTCGCAAGGAAGTGCCTCTTATTATGCGGAAAATAATTATTCCTCTACCTGACAGCAGGGACCCACCGGATGGGCCACCAGTATTTCGCAAAAAAAATGTTTGCCCCTGACTGCTGGGACCATCCCGACGGGCCACCGTATTTTGCAAAAAAAACGTTCCCCCTGCTGTCAGCTCGGACCCACCGGAAGTGCCTCCTTATTACGCACAAAAAAATGAATATCCCCTGCTAGATGGGACCCACCTTGGTGGGAGGCTGACTTATGGGCCTACTAAGTTGACGGGGACGGAGGGCTTTGTCAACTTAGTCAATATAAACGATTCTAGCTCCAGTGACCGTACGATGTCCATCCAACGGCCGTAGTGCTTCTTCAACCTCTGGTCTTCTTGCTCCAGCCGCCCAAAGTAGCGTCGATCGTGCCGCATGCTCCTGCCTCCCGTGGCCGGATGTGCTGCCGCGGAGGCCTCACCGCCCCTACTATTCCCACCGCTGGCCAGGCCCTGCAGCGACGGCAACCTCACACTGCAGCCGAACCACTGAACCCTCGTACTCCTCTCCGCGTGGGCTTCCACTGCCGCGTCTTCCCCGGCTCCCCGTCATCCCCTTCCTAGGCCTCGTCGTCGTCCACCGCCCTGGTGCTCTCGGCGCGGCGTGGTCAACATGGTCAAGGAACTACTTCCATCGGACGTGGACTGTATGTTGAGAGGCTGACAGCTGGGTCCACGGCCGCAGTAAGGAAGTGCCTCCTTATTACGCGAAAAATAATTATTCCTCCAACTGATAGCGGGGACCCATTAGATGGGGCACCGTATTTCGCGGAAAAAACGTTTCCCCCTGACTGCTAGGACCCACCAGCTACATCTTCGCACGCAAGGAAATGCGTCCGGGCAAAAAAAAACGATTCGCCACCCTGTCTGCTGGGACCCACCAGCTACATCTTCGCACGCAAGGAAGTGTCTGACAGTCGGGACCCACCTGGTCGAAGCGTACGTAGCGTTGTCATGTTGGTCGCGAACGTGTACGTACATATATACTGGTCGATGTAGAGGCACGCACGTGTCATAGTAGAGGCGCGCACGTGTCGTAGCAGAGGCGCGCACGTAGCATGTACACGTACGTACAGCGGCCAGGGTGCAAGAAAGAAAATACGACCACGTATGTACATACGGATAGGGTCTTGAATGCCTACTCGCGCATATGTACATGGCTGGGTCGGAACGGAGAAACAGCGTCGTCGTCGTGTTCATGGGGAGCAAACCGGCTGGGCCGGAACGGAATGCATGGTCGTGTTCATCGGGAGGGATTGGACGGAACATGCGATGGAAACGAGGCCTGGCGTACCGCAGAACATAGGAAACGGACCTCCTACGTTCGGAACAGGGTCCTGTTAATCGGGAGGGGTATGGCGTACCGCAAAACGGAGGAAACGAACCTCCTACGGTCGAAACGGGGGTCCTGTTGATCATGAGGGGTGTGGCGTACCGCAAAACAGAGGAAACAGACCTCCTACGGTCGAAACTAGGGTCATGTTGATCGGGAGGGGTATGGCATACCACAAACAGACGAAACGGACCTCCTAGGGTCGAAACGGGGGTCCTGTTGATCGGGAGGGGTGTGGCGTACCGCAAAACGGATAAAACGGACTTGTGTTGGAGTGCTACGGTCGAAACGGGGGTCCTCTTCATCGGGAAGGGTGTGGCATACCGCAAAACGGGACTCCACGGGATAATGTTCATCTCCACCGTCGACCACCTCCAGCCTCCACGGGCTACCGTCGACCTCCTCCAGCCTCCACGGGCTCCTGTTCATCCAGCCTCCACCGTTCGCTACTCCACCGGCTACTGTTCAACCACCCCTCCGCGGGCACCCCTCCACCGTCTACTGTTCATCTAGACCTCCACACCACGGGGTCCTGTTCAACCACCCCTCCACGGGCACCCCTCCACCATCT